>NC_069118.1:26174898-26528231 GCF_025612915.1 Magallana angulata | reverse complement strand
AGATAGACACTTCCATCCCTGGTGGCTCAAAGTCTCTATGGTAGATAGTGAAAAGGTTTCTATTGAAATTTAAATACTTTCAGGGGCAATAACTAATATAAAAGGACCTCAGATCCTTTCGGTGTGAATAACTTGAAGAACCTTCTAAGTGTAATAAAGACATTGGTGAAAGTTCCAACTCTCTATCTCTTATGGTTTTAGAGGAGTAGCGATAAGACACTTTTTTACACAAAGGCAATAAATTTGTAAGTTTTAAGAGGCATCAAAGAAAGGGTTATTAGGTACTACAACTTTTAATGGTCAAAAACGTAAAGAAAATATTGTTTTAATATCTCTTGAAGCAAAAAAGCTGTCTCTGAAAAAAAAAAAAAAACAAAAAAACAAAAACAAAACAAATACAAAAGGTCTTTCACATGAAAGGTGGAAAGACCTAACAAAAGGTCTTTCCCCTGAAATGTGGAAAGACCTAGCTAGTAGACTAATTGTTCTAGAACAATTAAACGTCTTTCAACCTTAATAATTTTTCAATTAATTGCTCAATAAGGTATATCTTTTATATATCTCGATTAGAAAATAGGAAAACCACAAAGCCCTAAATTATTTTCTAAAGATTATTTTTTTGTATTTCAAGCCATTGCCTTAAGAATTCCCTGTTTTTACTTTACATATTTTTTGAATTGCTTTTCTGATTTTTTTCCTCTTAATCTGAACAAAACTGATGCGCTAGCCAAGTGAATATTCTTTGTAATAGTAAGATTATGTGAGGAGAAATCTTCGTCATGAAGAATGGGCGGAGCGGAGCGAATCGAAACTAAGCCAGCTTAAATGACATGTAAGGAGCTCGGTGTACATGTATTTATTTACGTGAAATCCAACACGCATATTTTTAACCTGGACTTCCAACCAAGTCATGTTATGATAAACATGATTTAAAGAATATTCCCTTTGATTAAATAGTTTATTGATCTATGTTGTGTTAAGGTGTTAAATCTATATAGATGATTAAGAATATACCTTAAATCTGTACATGGTAACCAAATACATACAAAAGCCGTGTTCTCTTTTCAATAAATATAATTGGTCGAAACTATGCTTAAACAGTCTTTAAAACATCGCTGGTATCTGATATAAAGTGTGAATTTATCACGAATTCCTTGTGATTTAAATAATATCTCTCACGGGCAGATCTTCTTTGATTTGTGTTGGTGGGTGGGTGGGGGGGGGGGGGGGGGGAATACATAAAGTAAGGCAAACCTAACCCAGTTATTCAGCTATTCAAATGTCCCAATTTCTCGCTAAGAATGCAATCTACGTTGTGAATTTTTTTTCTTTTCTCGACTTAAGACTCTTTGATTGGTGGGAACTTTGAAAAGGGGCGTTTCGGAAACTCTTCTTTGCGTGACTTTATGTATACCCCCCCCCCCCCACACACACACATGACAGAAAAGCTGTCTATGAAAGATAAGCTAAATATCTTTAAAAAAATGAATTCGTGCAGATTCACAGAGTCATTGAATTCTTTTCCTATTCAAATTGCACAAATTTCGTCACCTTTATATCAGATACCAGTGATGTTTTTAAGACTGTTTGGGCATATTTGTCGACCAATTATATTTTTTGAAGAGAAAACACGGCGTTTGCATGTACTTGGTTACTTTGTATACAGATTTAAGATATTTTTTTATCATCTGTATAGATTTTACACCTAAACACACTTAACATCAATATCTTATATAATCAAAACCAATATCTTCCAAATCATATTCATTCTAACATGACTTAGTTGGAAGTCCACGTTAAAAATACGACTTTCATGTTAATGAATACACCGGGCTCCATACATCATTTAAGGCACGGTAATATTTGGACACAATAGGGGCGGTGTATTTTCCTCAAATCTTTGAATTCATTGGCTTGGGTTCTGTTCTAAGACAGTAAGATCATATGAAGAGAAATTTCCGTCAAGAGGAATTAGCTACGCTTCGCTTCGCTCCGCTCCGCCCATTCTTCATAAAGAAGATTTTTCTTCATATGATCTTACGATCACGAAGAGTTTTTGAAACGCCCCTTTTCAAATTTTCCACCAATCAAAAAGTCTTTCGTACTCGAGGAAACGAAAATGTCTTCACCACGAAGACTACATTCTTAGCGAGAGAACAGTAAACCTAACAATCGAAAAGCGTGTTCTAGAGGCTAGCAGTCTTTGTACAATATAAATGGGTTGACTGTAAAAACGATTTCCACTTGAGTAACCACAGGATGTTATGATGTTATGTTATACTTGGCTGACCAAATTGAATTCCTTATTGCGCAATCCAGCAAGATATTGAAACACTTACTACAACTGTGTATTTCAAAAGACACGAAAATTCATTAATTAACAGATTTCCAAATGACCTTGACCGTTGACCTTAATGACATTTTGTTTGGCCAAGGTAGACGCTTCCCTCCTAAGTGGTCCAAAGTCTATATAATAAATATCAAAAAAGTTGGAAGTGGTTTTATGGAAACTTCAATCCTTCAAGGGGCAATAACTGCTAGAAGAGGGCTTTATATTCTTTCGGTATAAATACATGTAGATTGAAGGACCCTTTAAAGGCCGGGGTCGACTTAGATTTTCTGCCACCTGGTAGACAATTGAGCTTATGAGGGCAAAAAGGCGGGGCTACCTCTATCATTGTCGGTGATGCTGATAAGTGTAAACATTGCATGTGGCTCAGTTCGCTTTGTTTATATACTTGGATAAACCCAATTTATTAAAAGGGGCTGTATCAATTTTCATATAGAGGAATTTTGATCAGTTTTTAATTTGATTTATGTTTTAACATATATGTGTAAAGCTGATAAAATTTCAATACCGATATATGGCATCCCTGAAACAATAATGGTTTCAAGCTTGAAACCTAATCCTAGTAACATTTAGCAGTTCCTCCACCAAAATGATAAAGCTTACAAAAAATAATCAGGGGTTCTCTAGGGATATTTTTCATTCAACTGATTAAAATCCGAATAGATCGTCATTAGGATGTAAGAAGAAAAAATGAACACTAATTAACAGCTGTTTGTTAAGAACTCAAATACAATGTTTATAAAACTTTCATTTGCTTTTACAAGCAAACATGTATTCATATACGCCTTATTTATCCCCATATTAATCATCATGTGGTGGGAACTAGGAACCAGAGTGAAATTGGAGGGAAATAGAAGGACATCACAATAACCAAGGAGAAATAAATATTCTAGCTTTGGAAGTAACTAAATGTCGTGGAGAAACTTTTCTTTTAAGCTTTTGACACACTGAGTTGCGATTTTAATGAAGTTTCTGTTGAAAATCACAATTGTGGGTTCATTACAAAGTTCTTAGGACAGTGACCCACATTTTGATGACTTTGTCATAAGTCAGGTTCGGGAGACTGAAGATTGAAGAATGTCAGCATAGCTTGTGTTGTTTCGTAGTCATCACATACAAAACTATGGTGACTAATGGAATGTGCAGAGTAAAGTAGCTCACACCATTAGAAGGACAGAAGCTTGATCTAAATTTCGACACAGGAATTGTTGGGAGAGATCAAACATAATCCAGATATAGTAATAAAATAGGAGGTTTTGCATATGAACTAACTCGCATTATTGACAATTTATCTACCATGAATGGGACATTATGCATACATCTTTATTGCGGACTCATGAATATTCTTATGTCAATCTAAAAGCATTGGATAATTTTAATTTTAAGTTTTTAATAAATTTCAATAAATATCACACTAACAGTGTTATTCATGTGAATGATTAATTTTTAATCAATGCTAAAGTAAAAGATTTTGGCCGAAACATTTCTTAGGCTGTGATAAGTAATCTGCAGAGCACATGGCTTAAGCCACTTCCTGTGTAAACAAAACATTGTCAATGTCAATCACTAGTTAAGAATTCAAAATTTTGAGCTGCTTCAGAACTATACAAGATGAACACTCTTTAAATAATTCTTTGTTTGTAAAAATTTTGACATCAATTGATAGCTACCTAGGTATCTACTTCCACACCAAAAATTAGAATTTTTTATTCATGAATAATACTATTTATTTTAAAATATTCTCTCTGAACTGAAAGCTGCAAAGAAAATTGAATTTTCCATTCATTTTGTAATTGGCTGCTATTTATTCCTTGGCCCCGGCCTTTAAGTGTACTGAAGATATTAGTGAAAGTTTCAAGTCTCTTTCATTTCGTACAATAGAGGCAATACCTCTGAAATTATTCAAAGATATGAGCCAAAGGGGCTATATTTTAAAATTTCTTAAAATACACTACTACATTAATGAAAAAGATTTTTTCTATCATCTTCATTTACAGATTTCCTAATGACTTTGACCTTTGACCGTTATGTCATTTTGATCGGACAAGGTAGACGCTACCATTCAAGGTGGTCCCGAGTCTCTATGACGAATAGTAAAAAAAGTTGGAAGTGATTTTATTGAAATTTCAATACTTTCAGGGGCTACATGTGTAGAACTGCAAGAAGGGGGCCCCAGATCCTTTCGGTGTTAATAGATTGAAAAATCCTCTAAGTGTATTGGAGACACTGGAGAAAGGTCCAAGTCTCTATATCGTATGGTTTAATAGGAGTACCGATAATAAGTATTTCCTACTCCAAGGGCAATAACTCTGTAAGTTCTGGGAGCTTTAAGAAACAGTGCCATTTAGTACCGTATAATGACCAATAACATAAATTTTTGATTGTTTAGATAACCCTAATAACAAAATAGTCACCTGGAGATAAATAGAAACAAAGAAGAATAAAGCACAGAAAGAAATCAAAAGGTCTTACACCTAATAAAAACATAAAAAAAACAAAGGTCTTTCACCTAAAAGGTGAAAACACCTAATTATCATCTTATCAATACGTTTTCCCTAGAGATTACATTTTTTAGCGACATTGTAGGAAATTTGTTATAATACAGTATTGTTTTTGCATAGAATAACATTTAAAAAAATATATACCTTTTCCAGAGTAAAATGGGCGAAAATGTCGGCGAACCAAGCAATAAACAGAACTGGCAGATATTCTTCTCTCCGTCACAAAGACGCAGTTAAAAATCCAAACAGGTATTATTGTGAGATGTATATCTATCTATCTATCTATCTATCTATCTATCTATCTATCTATCTATCTATCTATCTATCTATCTATCTATCTATCTACATGTAGCTAGCTCAACAACTATATATCTTTAAATAGATGTTCAAAATATTTTCTGCATAATATCACATACTCCTTTCAATAAGCTGCAAATTTGAATTTCAATGTCTTTTCGCACATGCCAACGCAAAAACGTCCGAGAACGCTCTAGGCGCTGAAATTTACACGCAAAAAAAAAGTCACGCATAAAGATGACCGGGAAACTTTAATTTTTTATCCTTAATTATTGTTAGTAATTACTTTAACTATGAAGGACGAGACACACATCTTAGAATGCATTAAAACGATCAGAAACACAGGATACCAAATGTGTTCTCTCAGACCATCTATATGCTGATTGACACATGTCAAAGTTATTTTTCTTTTGTTTATTTAAAGAACTACATTTACATATGGCTAGTGTGATCCCTCATATTTCTTACGGAAACATGTCGTCAATTCATACTTCTATGGAAATAGCTAGCCAGACTAAAATCTACACGCCCCTTTTATCGCTTGGTCAAAAACTACATCGAGGATTTGGCTGTTTCTTAAACATAACGAACTGATGTACTGTAACAGTCTTAAATAATTGAATTTTACTTACTTTTTACCATCAATTTATCAATTTTTAAAAAAAAAAAAAAGATGTAAATGCAAACAATAAAATGTTTACTTTGATGATTCATTCGGGTTATAATGGTAATGGTCATTAGAGAAAAAAAATACATAACCCGCTCACCTGGGTCACTATTGGACTTTGATTAAATATAGTTTTTTTAAAAACATTTTGTTTGAGCTTGCATATTTAATAGCGGGTCAGCCTTTCAAGGAATATATCTCTTGCCGGTCTAAAATCGTAATTTTTAAAATCTTATAATATGTATAATAAGATAAATTAGTAGGGGAAATAAACAAAGAAAGCAAGTATACAATGTATGTGGGTTGCAAATTGAATTGAAAGAACATTTTTCTATGCTTGATTAAAGTTATTTTAACTTTCATGGATTTTTTCCACATGAACATGTATTTCAGCTTCTAAAATCAGACCTTTTTTTTTTTAGGAGTAGAATTTTAAAAAGCGGAAAAAGCCGCATGTGGAAGGACGGACTCAATTCCCTAAAGTATAAAGTAATTCAAAAGATGTACAAAAAACTGTACGTCCATATTACTGTAAAGCCATGTGAAAACAACTCTGTGTGCCAACAAGGCAGTTAAACATAAATATACTTATATTTGTTGGGAGTTGATTTTTTTAAGCAAACTAATTTATCATACCTGTAAATTGTCAGATTTTAAGTGGTACAAGAAATTAAGATTTTTTTTTAGAGTGGTATGTACTCTTACGCCAGAGTTCAATATTGCTGGGATACAATTCTTCAGAAATATTTCGATCATTGCTGCATAATGCATCGTAGGGTTATATGACATTATTTCTATCTTTAAATATTGTACAACATGATTCATAGGGGTTTGTACGTTTATAATTCGGAATTCTTGTCAGATAAAAGCCCAATAATTCATGTTAGAAAACATGGAAATACTTATTCAAATAGAGCTAAGAAACAACTTGCCGTGCAAAATTACAAATCGTTGGTTTTAAATTAAATAATAATCAATAAAATCTTCTCCTGTCAGTACATCAGTACTTTGATTAATGCATGTGCACTTAAAAAAACGGGTGTATTGGTAAGGGGAACAAAATATCACTGACGTTGCACAAGAAGACAAGCAAGAGAAAACAGCAAATCACTGATATTTTATACATGTATGTACATGAAGTTGTAGAATAATTATTAAACATGTACACACATGTACATGTATATGAAAAACTTTGGGTTAATAGGAACAAATATTAACCTGAATTTTCTAAATAAGAAGAACAAATCTGCGGTTATGAAAGACAACATGGTATTATTAGGTGAGTAAATTATTCTATGCATTTGTAAATTAAAAAAAATAATTAACAAACTGAGACATAATATAAAAAAAATATATATTGAGGATTTATAGTATAATTTTTTAATTGCAATGTTAGTGTACGACAGAGAGAAAATTTATCTCCAATCTTGTTTTCATTATGCTTATTTTATATGCATGTATGTATCAATTATTTAGTGGATTTTCTGTTAGATACTAGTAGTTAATGGATAGTGTTAGATATCTGTTATTTTTATAGTGGTATTGTTCAAGACGAGTGGATAATTGGAATTGTTTAGCCTATTTAAAAAACGAAACAAAAGTGGTCCTACGAAACCAGAAAATTAGCGTCCTATAACTATTTAAAGCTGCCTTGGTAAACTTTTTACATCTATTTTAGGCACACACTGGATGCATATGCAAATGAGATCAATATAATATGTGAAAGCCAAACAGGTTTCCGAAAAAGCTATCCTATCCTAGATCATGTATTAATTTTACAGTTTTTATCAGAACCCTTATGAAACAGAAAAAAAAATATTTTGTGCTTTCATTGATTTTAAGCAAGCATTTGACACTATTTGGAGAATTGGGTTATAATACAAAATGTCAGAAAAAATGTTATTACTGGAAAATATTTTGTTTATATCAAGATATGTATCAGGGTATTAAATTTCTTATTACTATGGATGGTATCACATCTGATTTGATAAGCTGAAAAAGTTGTAATGTTAGAGTTCGCAAAGGCAAAAATCTATTACCATTTTTGTTTTCGTTATACAGTGTATATCAGTGATTTGGGGAGTTTTTAATAAAAGCATTGTAGGCCTGAAAGAATATATGTGATGCTATAAAAAATGAATTTTTTCTGTATATGAAGCTTTTTTATCCTTTTTTATGCTGATGATACTGTAATTATAGTTAGACTGCCGTAGACCTCCAAAATGAACAGAATAAATTTTATCTATATTGTTGTTAATGGAAGTTACACGCCAGTACTGAAAAAACAATAACTTTTATTTTTTTCAAAGGGCACTCTTTCAAAAAAAGTGTTCATTACAATAAGTTTGCTATAAAAAAGTCAAAGATTTTATTATAATTCATGAAATTTTTCGACAAGCAGAGCATATAAGGAAATGATTGTATTTGTTTAATTGAATTCCACCATCTTGTATTTGCATCAAGGTCAGGTCAATACCTTTTTTAAATTTAGCTTAAAAGATGATAAAACTAATGGTATTTTTTTTGTAATCATCTTCTGTTATGTGGACATCTGTTTAAGATATGAAGTTTCTCTCATTGAATAAAATGATAGACTATCATGCTTAGTTATTCTTTAACATTTATATCTGATCCTTGTCATGGTCAAAATAATTGGAATTATGAACAGGATAATACAAACACTTGCCTGGGGCGTTAGAAATTTTGACTGGTATATGCCACTTAGTATTATATAAAAAAGAAAGAAAAATATGATATTTTAATTTATCAAATCACTTTTGACAAGTCGAAAACGAGTTAAGACTACTTCTTTAAGACTGAATTTAAATGTCATTGAGAAAATGTGTCAAACATTTCTATTCTGTTTGGAGTCTGCAGCAATTATAAATGCCTTTGCCTCTATAAAATAGAGGAGAGGCTACATGATGGTTGTGTTAAAGCTAAATTGAATCCATAAATAGACACTATTTTCCTAATGTTTCCGACTACCGCCAAATTAGTTTTCTTAGTGTTAAATCTAGGATTTGAAAAGGGCATGTTAAATAATGGTAAAAAAAAAACCCACTTTTCTCCGCGGTAAATATTATAAAACTTTGAAAGAGGCACCTTTTTGTATGGTAACAATATAAATCATTAATCCTTGAAAGGAAACTGTTGCATCGTAATCAAGTTTGACCTCGAGATCTGTAATGAAACAAGATAATGAACAATAAATGATTTGCCTTTGCATTCACATAAGTCTTATTCAATATTTCATTTTTAGTTTTTTTTTTGTCTTTCTTAAATTGATTTACATTTATTTTTATCCCTTAGAACAGTCATGGGCTCATGGCATTGGTCTGACTAGTTTAAAAGTATAATGCATTAAAAATTCTTTATTTAATTTAGGCTTTATGTAATATGTGAAATTAAACACATATCTTAATGACAGAACTTAAATCTGTATCTAGTAATGAATCATAGGACGTGTATAATGTAGACAATATTATCTTTTGAGAAGTGGAAGGCTTAGCATGGGTGTAGGATATGCATGTCCACTTCTCAGTCAAGAGAATATGTAGACAAATGACAAAATTATCAAACCCTTTTTACCACAGAAATTTAAATATTTAAATTGTTGTTTTAGCTTTTTAAAAATCAATTTGCATTAAAATCTGCATAACAATCTTTTATTGTGATTTAAGTTTCTGTATCCTTTAAGAAGAAGAGTTACGTTTTTTGGGAAACAGAGAAAATTCTGGTTAATCTGACGATTGTTTAAAAGCTTAAAAAAGGATAAGAAAACTTCACATCTACATTTTTATTAAAATGTTTCATTAGTCAAAACATGGTTTTAGGTGCCTCAGTGTTAAAATTTCAAATTATCTCCATAAAATATATTCTTTTGTGTTAATTCTATTTATAGATAACCTAACGATGTATCAAGGATAAGCTAGCTGGTACAAGTAGCCTACTGATCTCAAGGAGATAATCAGCTATTATCTATCAAAATATTGTACAATTAATTAGGGGTCAAATCACCCATTTATACAGGACAGTTGTGTATACTCCCTCAGCTTGAGCCTCTCTAGTTTACCTGTATCGTCTATTGTCTCAGGCCGCCTGTGCGTGAAGTCCAGCGAGTGTTGGTTTAACCAGAGGGTAGGGCAATGGTGGTTTTGAATTAAATTTACTATCAATAAAAAAAGGGCATGACTTTTGTTTATTATTAAAAGGACATGGCGTTTAGAAAATAGGCATTGCGCTGATAAAATGGGGCATGGCGCCGCGCCAAGCTAGTTTGCTTTAGATTTAACACTATTTCTATTTTTATTAATAAATTGTTTAAGCTAATCACTACACACACTGTCCTCCATATGAAACTTTCATGGCATTCAGGTATTTCATTCATCCGAACAAGTTACATTGGCCATAAAGATTTGTAGAGACAACTGCTGAGCTGGAAAAGATTGAAATCCAGGCATACATATTCCAAATAATCCCCAATCATTGTAGAATTTTTCCTGCGCCGCACTGTCATATCATCGCACATTATGTAGCATCGTTTTTGAAAGTTGGGGGGGGGGGGGGCAGACTCATCCAAAACTCGCAAAAGGTTATTTCACATTTGCAAAGACCTGTATATGATATAAGCTGAATTTGCCCCCCCCCCCCCCCCCCATTTTGCCATTTTTTAACGTGTTTCGGGAACAATAAAATGTTATGTTTCACAAAATTCTGAAAATCCCAATCCATGGGAAGGGGGAGGGGGTACACTTTAACTTCAATTTCACTGTTTATTTCCTTATTTTCATTTCAATTTCTACATGATACCATATAAGTGTTGGGGGGGGGGGCAACTCCATGTTAATACAATTTTATATGTAAATTTAAGAAAAAGCTTTGCTGCTCCCTCCCTCTGATGCTACCACATACTGAAATATTAAAGACTACAAATAAAGGAGTGTTTTTACTTTGTTTTGTGTTTTGTGATGGAAACTGATATAAACTGATATAAATGGCAATACGATGTAATTTTCTGGATCATTTACTATGAACCATTTATTTATTACGCTGGATGTTGTGCAACTGGTGTCCACAATATGATGTAGACACTATGTACATTGTATGAACGCCATACTTGTTCATTGTGAACGCAAAGAAAGACAACACTAACAGTGCAAGATAACCCTGATACTGTTGATAACTTGGTTTTTCTTACAAATAATATAAATGTATCCTCATTTACCCTTTTTCTCAAATTCTCATTTCTAATTACATATTTACTTTATGCATGCATTTTAAAGTCCGTGCAACTTTATTGAAAGCCACGATCGCAAAGCAGCAGACCGTTTTATATAAGCGAACGGAATATATACATGAAATTATGTAGCAGTTGAGGACAAATCAAAACTAATCTGGCATCGACCAACACTTTTATGAATTCATATCAGCTTATTTACCAGGTAGCAAACCAGAGACAGGGTGCAGAAGCTGTGCTACCTGTATGCCTAATCACTATGCGCGTCGGGCATGGGGCTTCATGGCACGCGCATAAGCGAGGCCATTAGCTTGCCCATTCTGCTATGGTATCGTAGTTGTCCTCCTTGACTCCTGCAAAATATTTATTTGTAATCCATCATTGTGTAATAGAATAAAATCGGGTTTTATTTCTGTTCAAGTTCTTAATTTCAATTAAATATTTAATTTATTGGCAATGGGCAACTAAGTAAACAAAATAACTCATATTACAAAAAGGCACACACAGAAACACTAAAAAATTCATAATACATAATTTGCATTTAATTCAAAATATGACATATCAACGAACCTCCAATATATGGCGGCGGCGACACACACACTCAATAAGTAGACTAGCGCACTTGCAATAGGTATGACTGTATATAATAAAAAACCACCACCATATATATTTATGTTTAACTCTAGAAATACTACAGACAAAGTTATCTCAAAATTGCTAAAACATTTTTTTAAAACAGTCTGTATATAAAACAAATTTATTATTCTCACATAAAGGATATTTAAATTACTGTGTATTGAATAAAATACACATGAATAGCTATTCCAAATAACTCCCTTACCGTAAATAATGCAAGGTATCACTCACACGTTTCACACCTGAACACTCTCAAAGGCGTCAGCGAACTGAGACTCCGTATAAACTTGTTAAACTAGTTTAAGTCTTAAATATCATAATAAGTTAATAGATATTTTTACAAATTAGTTTCACTTTGCTGATTATCGTAATAGAATAGAAAACAACTAGATAAATTTTCAGAAGATATTTTAATAACTTTAAAGAAACCTAATCTGTAGAAAAGGAATTTGCGCTGAACAGAAACCCTATAAATAGAATAAACACAGGTAAAATATACGGTACGCAATTCGCACAAATACCACGTGTAATTTTAACAATTACAATTCTATGTATTGTATAAATAAATATGTAAACTTATACTTTGTGTTGTTAATTTTCTATTGGCTGGAAGTCAGTCAGAGGCATAGTTTCAATTTTGGTCAAAATAAATGTTGACAATGTTTCAATAAGTTATCTCTAATAGTCAATACATTTTAAAGGTGTGTCGTCGAATTATAAGCGAATTACAGAGCTCTGTTGCAACCACTATTGAAATAAAACCACTATTGAAACAAATTATTTCAATGGTGGTTGGGAATGTATTCCATTAGAAAAATCTCCTTGCAACCACTATTGAAATAAAACCACTATTGAAATAAATTATTTCAATAGTGGTTGGGGACGTATTTCATTAGAAAAATCTCCTTGCAACCACTATTGAAATAAAACCACTATTGAAATAAAGTATTTCAATAGTGGTTGGGGACGTATTTCAATAGAAAAATCACTTTGCAACCACTATTGAAATACAACTACTATTGAAGTAAGGATTTTTAATAGAGGTTGGGGATGTACATGTATTTCATGATAAGAACTACTTTACAGACACCATTAAAGTTCAACTACTATTAAATTTATTTTTATTGTAGATGGGAATGAATTACTTATAATCATAACTATGTAATCGCTATTATGTAACACATTTTAAAAGAAAGAAAGAAGTTGTATATCATATTTGCAAACAATTTTGAAATGCAAGAAATCTAACGAATAATATCAAATACACAATTACGGTACAATTTTCACTGCTGTGTAGAAGTAAATAACCTATTATCGCAGATAAACATGCATATACATTTGTTTTTATTTAACAAACAATTCAAGTACACAGTTAAGGTATTAAAGACTTGCATATTTTATGGTAATAGTTATCAAGATTATGATGTTAATGTACTTATTTTAGGATTTTCACTGTTGTGCAGAAATAACCAATCCTCGCAGATTAACATATAAAATTGTTGTTATATTTTTCTTTTCCTTTCTCTTTCTATAGATATATCATGTTTTATGGAAATTGTAAATTATTTGTACTAAAAGACAACGTTGTAAATTGCCAGAACTTCTATTCAAAACCCCTGGATATTAGAAAATAATTTCTGGCTTATAAATCATTATAGATTTATGTAATAATGAATATCACTATTAAGATAAATAATGTCAATGATGGTTGGGGATATACTTCATTAAGACCAATATTGATTAATTATTTCAATAGTGGTTGAGTATGCGTTTCATTATAACCACTATTGAAATAAAATATTTCAATAGTGGTTAGGTATGCATTTCATTACAACCACTATTGAAATAATTGATTTCAATTGTGGTTGAGGATGCGGTTCATTACAACCATTATTGAAATAAATTATTTTAATAGTGGTAGTATGTTATCCTAATGCCTATTATCGACTGTGCATAACACTTTTGGTTCCAGATGACAGATGGTATGGGAAACATGACCATATAGAGGTAAATCAAAGAACATCATAATCAAAAGGGAATTCATCATCTCATAAGACATACTTCTTTTCTTAAGAAACTCCCCTAGCAGAAAGGAAAGTGTTACAGACATAATAATAGACATAAAACTGAAATGCATCGTCAACCACTATTGAAATACTTTATTTCAATAGTGGTTGAAATGAAAGGTTTTCCCAACCACTATTGAAATAAATTATTTCAATAGTGGTTGAAATTTATCTCATCCTTAACTACTATTGAAATAATATATTTCAATAGTGGTCGTAGTGAAGTACTGAAATAATTTATATTAATAGTGATATTTAAAATAATATTTATCAATAAATAATTATTCAATATACAGGTGGTTTGAATAGAAGTTCTAGCAATTCACAAGGTGTTCACAGTTGTGCAAATAATATACAATATCATAAGATATGATATGTTTGTAGAAAGATAAATGTAAAGAAAAAAATGTAAATTTTCAAAGAAAAATTAATGAAGAAATTCATTCTAAGCTTCGATTGAAAAAAATATTTTAATTGTACTTCAACAGTGTCTGTAAATTGATTTTCATAATGGAATACATCCCGGAATACTATTTAAATATTTTATCTTAGTAGTGGTTGTATTTCATTAGTGGTTGTAAAGTGATTCGTCAGATGAAATACATTCCCAACCAGTATTGAAATAATCTATTTCAATAGTGGTTTTATTTCAATAGTGGTTGCAAAGTGATTTTTCTAATGAAATGCATTCCCAACCACTATTTAAATAATTTATTTCAATAGTGGTTTTATTTCAATAGTGGTTGCAACAGAGCTCACATTTTTTGTTATGCAAACAAGGCCCGGGTGATGTTTTTGCTTACATTTTAAGTGATGAAAAGAATGTCCAGGTTAAGACCTTAAATGATTTTTTATTATGTTCAAAACAAATTAGCAGATAGAAAAATCAGCTTGAAAGGTAACTTTTACCGGTATATCAAACCATTGATAACAAAAACATTGCACGAGCCTTGTTTACATAACAAAGAATAATGAGCTCTGTATCTTGTTTTAAACTCTACGACTGATCCTTAAATTTTTGTTGATCATTAGAAATGCATTACTAAAGCATATTTAACAAGAGAGAGAGAGAGAGAGAGAGAGAGAGAGAGAGAGAGAGAGAGAGAGAGAGTACCAAAATCGCGACCATGGCCCTGAAAAGCTGAACACTACTCGTAAAAGGCATTGTCTGCTGATAATTTGAAATTGGTCAATCAACTGATTAATTGTGGTGTTGTTGTTTAGCCATCTATGAGGGCTGGATGGTCTTGGTCATTTAGGGTTATATTAACCTCCCTATGGAGAAGGGCTTTTTAATAGATATGGAGGAAAAATGCTCGAATTATAAAGATAAACAATTTGGATTTTTTTCTTAATTAATTTTAGTTTATGACCAAAACAAAATGAAATATGTCAAAGTTTAAGACAGATCTGATGGTTAATTTGCTGACCACCCAGTATCCTTAACCTGCTCATTAAGTTTAACATTTGCTTAACTTTAAAGAATAAGGCCTGGATAAATTGCTAGTTTGTGTTTTGCTACCGTCTACAATTATTATTGTTTCGTCAGACAGCATTAACCTACTTGTTTGACTAGACTAGTATGGATTTGAATAATACGTGATTTGATGAAGATACAAAAGCACCAAAACTCTTAATGTTCGTGAGCTTACTTTAAAAAGCCATGGTCACGATTTAATCAAATTCTATTTTTCTAAATTTATTATTAATAATGCTTTAGGAATGCATTTTTACAATGATCAAATGAAATTTGAGAGTAAGTCGTTGAGTTATAAGCAAAATATAGGGCTCACAAATCTTTGTGATGTAAACAAGGCTCGTGCCCTGTTTTTATTTGCATAGAATCAATATATAATTGAACCAGTAAAAAGTCTTTTTTACGCTGATTTATCTATCTTCTTATTCAGTTTAAGAATACATAAACAGTAAACATTGAAATCATAAAGGTCAATTTTAACCAAAATCGTGACCATGTCCCTTAAAATACTGATGCAAGTGTGTTATAGTTAAAATGTTTGGTATGACTCATACTCTTCTGGAATCGTGGTCCTTCTAATAAATCTCGACATTTAAATTTATCAAACGAATAAATTATTTATCCAATACGGTTGAGCACATCAAAAACTGAACTCCTCTCTCATCATAGAAATATAATTGTAAGGGACACAAATCGAAGTGTTTGAATTGAATAACTTTGCTATTCAAAATCGTTTACAACTCCTTTCAAAATAGCGTCGGTTTTCCCACTTGGTGACAGCCAATGTTTATGACAGCTGCTTGCTAGTCTCAGTTGGCCGGAAACTTTGCCGGTGTAGAGAAGAATAATGACCCCCGTAAAAAAAATGACCGGGGCTTTTTGTTACAAACCTAAACATTAAAGTGCTTTTCTGAACTAAAAACTATAAAAAGCTTCACTATGTTTTGTAAGATGATTTGACATTGTATATAACTAAATCTTATTTTCATATGCAATTAATATTTTTATTTTTATGCTGCAATAAAAAGTTTTGTTTTTTTAATCACTTTGTTTTTTTTTTCTTCATATCATGATTACACACATTGTCAATTTTGGAGAAATTAAGCAGCTTTATATATATATATATATATATATATATATATATATATATATATATATATATATATATATATATATATATATATATATATATATGGAAAAAATTAATAGCGGAAGTATATTACACCTTAAAATAATCATTTTGCTTTTGTTTTCTTCTAGGAACATGTAATACATATATATCGATATTCTATACATCTGTTGTAATGTTGTATTTGTGATCATTAATAGACTTTTTTAGAGCAAATGTGCTTTTATAATTCAATTTAATCACATAAGTTAGGTCGTATTTTTATTAATAGTGACCTCAGGGTCTCTCAGAGCTTCCTCAGTACCTTCAGTGTCGACCTCAGGGTCTCTCAGAGCTTCCTCAGTACCCCCAGAGCCGACCTCAGGGTCTCCAAGGGCTTAACCAGTACCCTCAGTGCAAATTTCAGGGTCTCTCAGGGTTTCCTCAGTACCCTTTGTGCAAATCTCAGGGTATCTCAGGGTTTCCTCAGTACCCTCAGTGCCGACCTCAGGATCTCTCAGGGTTTTCTTAGGGTTTTTTAATAGTCTCAGGGTTTTTCATCACAGTAGTGTTAAAAACGGGAGAAGTTTAGGATGCGCCCTCGTCCTGGACTCCCAGAACCAAGGTTTGCGAACTGACTATATTTTTTAATAGTCCAGTGATTTCAGGTTCATAACATGTGATTTGTATAGATAAATTTTCAAAAAGGTGGCTCACCACCGGATAATATTGGTTTTTATGAAATCAACTATATAAATAGCTTACATATTCCCTTAACATTGAATTATTGTTGTATGGTGCGAATAACTTACCTGAGACACCTCTGCGAATGGTGTTGTCATTTAAATTTTAGACCACGTGGTTTTATTTAACCTTTTCAGTTTCGCAGTAAAAGTCATGCCTCGTGTTTATAGTCTTTTTTATAGAACCTAGGTACTTGTAGTCGAATATAAAATATAGAAGTTTATTGATTTAAAACTTTATCTTCATTAATTGGTGGATAAAATGTGTTCTAGAAATAAATGCGACAATAAAAAAAAATAGTTTTTGTCTGCTGTTGCAACAATTAACCTGCTTGTAGAGATCCCCCCTGAGGATCAATTTTCGATCTGCGCCTGACCTAGAAATAGCATCAATAGTGAAACAGACTATACTATTTTATGCAGATATTCCTTGAAAATGGCTCGATATACTAAGTTTGTATGCAAAACAGACACCTATTATTCGCGGCTATGTTAAGGCTGCCCGATTAATTTCACAGCGATATGTAGAAAGTCACTTGTCTGTACTTCATAAGATATGACGTCATAGTTAACTTTGACGTCACGATCTGCATTCCTTTCGATCGTTCTTAGGGAATGTATCGTAACGTAATAAGTGATATTCATTGTGCATTATAAAAAACTGTTTCTATTAAGAAAGAGGATTTTCTATTCGTGTCCTCTTTTTTTCAGTGCAAAATGAAAAATGAACGCAATGCAATAACAGAAATGAACATAAATTTTATTCATTTTTGTTGTTGAACACAATATAAATTTGTGAACCCACCATCTTTTTCACACAAAAGCACATTTTACAGTACCTTTAAACCTTCATATTCCACAATAACAGTCAAAATATTGGTGACTCCACCAACTTATTTCATCGAATATCTCACTTACAAATAAACTTGGTGGGTCCACCAATGATAAAATATTGGCGGTTCTATTTTTTTAAACAGCATCAAATATCTCATTCACACAGTGCCCTGGTGGTTCCACCAAAATTCAATTGTGAATTTGTCCGCATACAGTTTTGTATATCACTCAAAGATTTGGTGAACCCACCAACAAAGCAATGAGAGCAACACATGTTATCAAACATTTCAGTTTTAAAGAAACCTTAATTGGTGATTCCACCTAAATACAAACTTTCATTATCCAAATATTTGGTGGATCCACCAAAATGAATTAAACAAACAAATATAGAGTACAAAATTGGTGCATTCACCAAAAGTTTCTAAACATTCATTGATGGCACTCAATAAACAAAAACACCGCAACACATGTCAGTTTATATACAAAACAAGAAAGTTGGTGAAGCCACCAAAAAGATTGACAAAATTCAAAATACCCCTACTTGGTGGATCCACCACATATCAAGTTATACGAATTATTTAAAAACAGATTACAAAGTTGGTGGATTCACCAAAAAAACCCCTGCCGGTAACAATTAGTTTATTGCTGCTAATGAATACATAATTGGTGGGCCCACCAATATGAATGCTATGTTCAGTTTACATAAAAGATCAGAAAGTTGGTGAATCCACCAGAAAGATCAACATATCATCATAACTCATAATTGCTTTTTGCCATCAAAAAAAGAGAAAGACGTGTAGAAAGAAATGTCAAAGAATATGCAAATATCATGAAGTATTTTTGAATTACAGTAGTGAAACATTTTATTACTTGCTTTAAACAAAGGGTTTACTTGTAACTTTTTCATCATCCATGATCACGTTTTGTATTGTGTCTGCACGTATTTTCTCTTTTTCATGAAGAGTTGACTATTTAGAAAACATTTGACATATTTCCTTCCTGTGCGAAAAAAATGTCTCTATCTATTCACAGCATTGTTTCTTACTGTTCTTATATAGCTTAGTTTTTTTCACAGATGATTTGTAGTAATCAATATGACAACTTATTGACCATTTCAAATCAGTCAAGTGGATTAAACTTCTTTCTTCAAAAATGCCGTTAAAGGTAATGGGAAAAGTTTTGGTATTCCTCTTTTCCTACGAATTTTGCGGCACTTAAACCATGTTTGTTTACCTCCTTTGGGTTTCTTGTTACATGTAGGAGAGTCATTCATCCTTATATAGAACGTTTTCACTATCTAATCGTTGTTTGTAATCCTGTAGTGAAGTGGACGAGGAAATTTTCTTAATTCACACATACTTTTTTGCATCAGGGTGTTAATGTCATAATTAAATTAATAATCATGTTGACGTTAAGAAGTAGCTCAATGGGATCATCGAACGTTTCGGCATCATTTACTCCTCAGTTTTTTAGCCTCGTTGCTGGATCATGCATTGACATCCTCATGTGCATAAGAAAATATGGACCTGAAAATACATATTTTTTTTTTCAATCTTTTTAATTAGATCTTCGATAAAGGCAACAAATCTATGTTTCATATATCAGAAGTGATAATGCATTTCTATCCTTACTAATGAATACATTTGGCCAATAAAATAATGAAGTAACTGCTTACACCTTCGGTATTTTAAGTCGTGTTAGAAAATGTCCTTCAGCTATAATTTCATTTTTGCTTGATCAATACATGTAATTATTGTAAAATTAATTAAAGAAAACCTACTATCATTTTTGTAATAGTATAAATGGAAGTGAGGTAGTGGTTATGCTTTGGCGTATCCATGTCAGTAGTAGTTACATGTACCATAAAAAATATATACTTGAAATAAAATAATATTGAATTATTTAGCGAGAACTTTTTACGTGGATTAACTAACAAAAAATCATAGAAGATAGTGTAGGGCGGGTTCATCAAGTTTCGGGCATATACATTGGATCGGACAACTTAGGTTCAAAATCTATCCCTAGGGGCCCGTTTCACAAAGCATGATTTTAACTAAGTTACATGTATATTTTGTGAAAAAAAAAATTCTTAAGTCTTTTACTTATCCGTTTCACTATTCAAGTCCTGTCTTAGGAAATTCCTAAGCTATATCTTCACTTTAAGACAGGTAAATCGATGTCTTATCAAACTTAACATGACGACTGTTTATGTTCTTCTGAAATGAATTATACGCAAATCAAAGCACATTAAAGTGGAACAAAAATAACAAGTTACACGCATCATCAAAACCTTTTTCACTTTACTAGTACTTCTAAACTAAAACTTTAGAAGTAAAAATATACATTATATATATCGTCTATTAATTTCTCTGGTTTAGATTTCATATAGTTTTCATATAGATTTTTTTCCATGTAAATTGAAAATTTGATACAAAATATCAGTACATGTATATGTTTTTAGACATTACACTATTTACACTCAATGTACGCATTTTTTTTCTAGGTGAATAAGGGAATGCATTTTTATATTCACTTATAAAGTTTACAATCGTGTCATATTGAAAAGAATTTATAAATGATCGGTACTTATTTAGAATTAACAATATGATATGAAAGTGATTTACAATGTATCTTAATTAAGATAATTCACTTGTGCTACGCTAAGAAAGTTTTGTGAAACAGCTATTATAAACCTCAGTAAATTCCTAAGTTATAAATTAGGCATACCTAAGTTCTATCTAATGAATCATCTTTGGAAATCTTTGTGAAACGGGCACCAGGAGTGTGGGGGATTTTTTCTTCTTCTCGAAAACAGTCTTTTATCTGATACATTCAATTTGGGATGGTGATAAAACTCAAAAGTGACATTTAATCTAAAGAACAAAATCTAGAAGAGATACGTCCCACTAATCATCCCCTTTCCCTTCTGTAATCAATGTCCTATCAATGTACAGCTGTATTTATGCGATTATGGGTTCATATTCAATACAATAGATATCGCAAAAACGGTAATATTTCCAGCTGCATCATTAAACTGCATATTGAACAGTGGAAAGCCGGAAAAGTTTGTATTTTTTCCCGTCAGATGCAACAAAAAAAATCAAAGCAACATACATGTACATCAACTGAATACAATTATATATGATCAATTTCAGTTTAAGTTTTTAAGCATTGTCAACTCCTCAGAATATCACACTAGTTGCTACTTCATTTCATTTTTAAACCATAAGTCAAGGAAAAGAAATAAGGAAAGATTCGGACACAGTATAACGTACAAAAAAATCTTGATGAACACACAAAGCCCCTTAATGTTTATCATCTAGTACATCAAATACGTATCATTTGTTAAACAGGATTTTATTTTACTACTTCCATCCCATAATTTACATGTTAACTGCCTGTGAATTCATTTTACTATTTATAAAAGAAGTTGTTGTTAATTGAATAAGTAAGCTATTTTGGGTAAATCAATAAAATCTGAATTTCAATTCAGCTGCGGTCAATTTGGATACAGATGACTTTAATAATCAGAATACATAGAGACTGTCAAGAATATTTTTTTCCTTAACTAACGCAAATCAGCAGAAACCTAATTAATATAGTTCAAACAGATTCTTTATCAGTTGTTATCAATTTTTCGATGAAAATCAAATCTTGAATAGGACACAATTTTATAATGTAAAAACTTTTACAAACAGCTGATGCATTAATTAAAATTTAGCGTTTAACTTTATACATCAAAATGTCGCAAAGTTTGATTCATAAAAAGCAATTTGAAATGAAATTTCATTGTTTTGTGTACACGTCATATTGATTTTCTGTTATAAAAAAACTAAGCTGGGGAAACAACGTTTTTATTTACATGAGGCCACACGACCTAAACGATCATATGAATAACTTTAGCCGTGCTGTTAAATTGGAGATTTTTTCGAAGCTATATTTATACCTTATATCCCAACCGTCTTCGTATGTCACAAAATTTGCAAAAAACGTGAAAATTTTGTAACTTCTTGTATTATCGTCAGCCATTTTCTACGATTTAAAAAAACTAGGCAGTAGCATTCAAATTTGAATATAATTGTTGCGAAAAAGCGACTATTTGATTATCGCAAAAATGACCAGATATACATTATTGTCATGATTATCCCCCAGCACAAATTTCAACAATTAACAATCGTTATGAAGTTCAAGTTGGCGTCTGCATAAATAATATTATTTCTTTTCTAGTCCAGCTAATCTTAATTATTTCAATTTAAGTTTGTGACTTAAGTTGATATTAAGAAGTATCTAAATCAATGTTCAACTTGAATTTAGATGAAATAATGAGATAATGCGCAGTGTGTATCTCGGCTGATCTGGGCAAGGCACTTAAAATAACATGAATAAGAATAAGATAAAAGTCCGATATTTGTTTGGATGACAAAAATTAACTTCTCATTTCGACAGATTATTAATTTAGTTAATAGACCAGTAGTTATTTTAGGGATTTTTTTACTTACTTACTATAAGGACATTGTATACTACAAGTTCTAAACTATTTCTTTTATTGCAACTTTCATATAATTGGACATATGTTTTTTCATTTATTTGATTTTCAACAGGGATTTGCCTTGTATATTTGGTATTTTTACAGACAAAAAAATGAATATCGCTGCTCACAAAACTTGATCTGTATGATGCATACAAAATCAGTACTCTGTTTTGCATCAGAGCTCTGGGAGATTGTAAATTCATGTTGTTCAATTCTAAATTTCATTAATACTTCAAGTGACCTTGAATTACTTAACATGTGATCATTATCTGTCATACATTATTGTAGAATACGGGATCCTCAGTGACGTTGAGTTTTATACATAAATGCAGTTTTTTGTATATAAACTTTACATAAATAACATTTTTCTGTATGGCAATACTATTTAAATGATAGAGAACAGTGGTCATACGTAAATAGAAAAAGCTATGTTCACTTAATCCATACAACGGTTTTGCCTTTATCCCAACTTCATGTTGTACATGTTTATATAAACAAGACACTTAATTTGTGGGGGACGGGGGGAGGGCATTTTAAAGTTTGATTCGAGATCCATGTTTTATGAATCAAAATATGAAAAACAAATTTTGCAAATAATATTTGCAATTCATTTCTTTCATAAATATAGACAAAGCAATCTACCGTAAAAGACACCAACATCAAAACATGTGTTATAATCTTAGAGGCAAATATATCATTATAAATACCGGTATGCATCACATTAAACTAAATGTGTGCTTTTTTCCAATTTGCGAAAATGTTCTGAATTTCATGTAGCCTGTACTAAACGGTTTTTTAGTTTATGAAAATCAAACCGTTCTACATGTACTTGTGTTTCTTTGACAGACCTTTGAAGACTAAGACGAATTTATCTAGCTCGAAGTTCGGTAGCTTCATGTCCCAATATTGATGCAATATTGTGATTTTTTTAAAGGAAGACTATAAACATAATCATTACTATATAAAAGGATATATTTTATAAACGTTTAGTGTATGACAACCTACCCTCCGGTAATGCTTTTGAATGGATCCTTTCAGCCAGTAGATTCATTAACAGACGCTTGAATAAGATTGTGACATCTGATTCAAACGTAGGATTATGATCTCAGCAACTTCCGAGTCTGAGCGTGTAGCCTTTTACGTGGTGTTCGAGAAAATCACGGCACATAACAGAGGAGGCTTTGTAAGAGTCTTCTAAACGGAAAAAAGGAACATTATAATAATTTGGCAGTGATGTTGATCCATCTCATAACATGGTCAATGGAGACGTATTTGACAAATCGCCGAGAGAAATGCCGAGATTACCACCAATGTTATTGAGATATTTTTCCTAAAAATGCACTGCATGAAATAGAAATTCCAAATTTAACTATAGAGTTATTTGCCAACAGGCATGATAGGTTTTCGAAGCCTTCCGATGTTCTGACTCAATCGCATTGTTCTCGGCATGACCCGCTATCCAAAAGTAATCTTCACAATCGTCTGTTCCTTGACCCATATTTTCAGCGTCCACATCGTTAGTATAAATGGAATTCTTTAGATTATGTTCTTATTGGTTCGAAAAAAAGGAAATTATGCGTGACGTAAAAATTGTACTCAAAGTAGTCTTTATTTCATTTATTTTTCTCTTTATATTTTAACTTCAAAAATTAAAAAACGTACCTTTGACTTATGATTTTTCTCCTCTTCATCCATGGTTTACATGCAGTAATCAAATACGTTGTTTGCATCCTCGAAATGCAAAGCTTGTAAACATCTGACACAATTCTATAGCGCGGACCGACCTGTTTATTCTAATACAAAAACGACACAGCATGGCTCCACGGCAACCGTTCTACACTAATTAGGCCGCACCTTAGACCACTCAGTCTATATTTATTTCCCAATGAACATCAGACGTGTCTTCTTTTGATATGTAACAGGCCTCTCTCTCTCGCTCTCTCTCATTTTATTCATGTGTTTTGGTAAACGGAAGAGATGTTACTTTATGTCACACACTTTTATATGAGAGAGAGAGAGAGAGAGAGAGAGAGAGAGAGAGAGAGAGAGAGAGAGAGAGAGAGAGAGACGGACAGGTACATTTACATGTAGGCAAACAAACGGACAAATAGACACTGTTTGTAATTTGTAAACATACAGCCATAAGATAAGTCATGACATTTGACTCTCGGGTTTGTAAAACTTTGCAACGCTAACAGGGTTGTTCACATAATATTTCTTATTAATATCAAAAACTAACTCACAATGTTATACGAGGATTGTCCCAAAATTGCGTAGATAAGTAGCGTTATTCACTCAATAATGAAAATAAAAAATGAAAAGTTAAAATCAGCATAAAGAAATGAATATCGTGACGAAAAGTACTTTTCAAATTAAATAATAAAGAAATTAAACAGAGGATAAAACTTGTTCATGTTCATTTTTTTCACCCATAAAAAATTGTTTCATTTCGTAGTAAAATGGCGAAGTCAGCGTTTGAGGCGACGAAAAAATATCAACTTTTGTAATGATCTTTTATCAGATCTTAAGGAAGGAGTCTTTTCATTATCAAACATACTTCTTATAATAAGAAATGCATGAAATTTTGACACAGTCAAACGGATCATATTACTTAATGATTCTATCAGTTTAATTAAATTTGACCTTTTTGTTTTCGGATATAGGTCAGGTCAAGGTCACTACCTTTTTCCTCAACGTAAAGAGTGATAAAAATAAGTGTAGCTCTTTATAGTTCTGTAGACATTTGTTTAAGATTTGAAGATTCAATTCTTCAATGAAATCATAGACCATGAGAGTGTCTATCAGCTTATACTACTAAATTGGAATAAATATTTATATTAAAATTGATATTGCTTAGCCCGCATTTCCTCTAATTTTCTTAAATTTTGAAGAAATTTTGATTATTTTTTTATGCTTCCAATAATAAAATATTTCTAATTTTTATGTATTATGAAGACTTTATATAAAGATATAAATTGACAGAAAAGCTAATATATTGACCGTTTCATAAGAGAGAAAAACAGATTTTAGTGATTTTTTCACAAAAATCAATGTATACAATGGGCGCTTTAAAAAGCTTATAAAAATGTTATTTGATAGGCAGATCATATTTTAAAAACATATTTTGAAACCCAAGTATCATATTATTAGTTCACATTAGTAAAAAAAATTCCAACATTATTTTTATTGTTTTTAAAATGCTAAAACAGACTCATTATATATATATTATATAATCTGCAACAATTCTGAATTGCGCAACATGTGATATTTTCCTACGCCAATATTACGCCAAAAATATAGTCCTTGTTCCATTCTAAACATTGATTACATTTTTCTATGCCAAGTTGTATGATAGTAAAAAAGAAAGAAAAATATACTATTTTAATTTCCTTTCACCTTGATTTAATGAACAATTAATCAGATTTACGTTTGACAAGTCGAAAACCAGAAAAGACTCCTTCCTTAAGGCAATATAAAAGTATATAAAATTTACATAATTGCTTAGAAATGAAATTTGTGATCAAATAGTCAACAACAAAGAAAGTTGTCCTACGAGTAAGATGACATAATGTGGAAAAAAAACCTCCAGCGATGGACAGACGTTATACAATAATAATTGATGACTTATACGTATATAATTGATCTGAATTATAAGCCTAATAATTGTAAGGATGTAATCTCTCTCTCTCTCTCTCTCTCTCTCTCTCTCTCTCTCTCTCTCTAAAAACAATAAATAAGCAAAAGTACGTGCAGTATTGTTGATCCTGGCGGTGATTTAGAGGAACAACGATTCTTCTATATATGGAAGGTCTGTCGGCATACCTATGTCAGATGGTGCCGACGATGACCAGGGAATAGGCAGAGGTTTTACGAATTAAACATGGTTTACGGTTGGAAGTCTTTCATTTGTTCATAGAGTCAACACAGTCCGTGATTTTATAGAAGAAAACATTTTTATTGATTCCGGAAATATTTACTTATCTCCATCTCATTTATTTTACATACACACAATTGTGAACATATGAACAATGTAAAATCATTAATTATATGTAAGTATAAATATTTGTAAATGTATTTGATTTCCCTTAAATCAAGCTACAAAAGAGCAAAACGTAGGCTTAGAAATCTTTTTTTTTAAGTCTCAATGGTTATCGCGTGAGCGCAAACCATTTTCTACATTGTAATAATTGTATTTCTTAATTGAACAGCAATAATTATTGCAATCTCCTAAATTTGATGAATGATTCAAAACAAAAACAATTTCCGTATCAAAAGGATGTCAATATACTTGAATTTGAAGACGTCCCTTTTTGGCCACTCTATCTGGATTATAACGCTTTACTTACTAGACAAATATCTACCTCTTTGTTTTTTCTTTTTTTTATCTCACTCAAAACTTACAGATTCTGATATGTCTATATAATTATCTTACGACATGTAGATGTCTCATTTGAATTCTCTCTCTCTCTCTTTCTCTTTCTCTCTCTCTATCTCTCTCTCTCTCTGAGTCTGGATAATGGTTAACCCTAACCCAGCCCGACCATGCAGACACAGGGAAATCGCTTCTGTCTTCTGCTTAGTCCCCCCCCCCCCCCCCTCCGATTTTGATGAGTGCCAATTTTGTAGTGGAGAATTTCATCAGGGAAAGTGCGATTTCTCCATTTCACGGGGAAGGCCCCTGCTTGATACATGTTCATGTATCTACCCACCGAGCGCCGGGTATTGTCATTTCGTCCGAAAGGTCTGTGGATCCGTGCTGCGAGTAAGTCTTCGCTTCGAGAACCGGAGCAGACTTGCCGAACCATAGCCGCAAAGCCTCTGCGGACAGGCCATTCTTCCCCGTCTGCCGCCGTATCCGTAGCGCCGGGTCGGACAAGACGAGCATCACCACAGAGCCTATGCGGAGTCGGGCGTCAACGGGAACGTTCTGTGTTCGCTTCGGAGGCGGGCTACCGCACCCGGAGCCGGGCCCAAAACAGCACTGTCTTTGTGTTCCCGGTCCGTCCAGACTGAAGCAAACTTCCACAGAGTCAGGATTAGGGTGAGGGTTAAATTGAATTGCTAAATCTGAATAACTTTTTTTCAAGGTCAGGTTAAAAAAAATTACATTAAGTTATTCGCGTTCGCTAAATTCTATTCAATCAATTACAATTTATTGTACACGGGATGACAACAACCAATATTTTTATCATAGTAAAACACATATACATGTATCCACACGTAACACCTGCCGCGTGTAAGGGATGGGGTATCAGGCTTTGGTGTGAATAAATGCAACCAGGGTTTTCAATTTACCCATTTACATGAGGCCATCCATGAAGTCAGATGAAATATATATCCAAGGATTTTTTTGTGTGGATATTTTATTTTATTACTTACCGAACATTATCATGTTTAATTATATTTCAGAGAGAGAGAGAGAGAGAGAGAGAGAGAGAGAGAGAGAGAGAGAGAGAGAGAGAGAGAGAGAATAGCTCAACTTCGTTTCTATATGAGGAAGTTCAACGATGCACAGGAAACTATTTTAACGAACGGGAAATATACTAAGCTGGTGAACAAAAATTGGGTTTTATCACTTGTCATCTTTATATTGCTTGTTGTTCCAAGGGGGTTAATTTGCTACATGTGCCTGTACATGTATATTTACATTTTACAGTGGGATTTACTTAGCTTCCATAGTCTGTACTACATTTATTATCCATTTGTCATTTTTCACATGTTACATGTACATATACATGTAGTTGTTTGTTTGAAAAATTGTTGAAACTCTTAACATCAGCCGGAATCGGTCAGTCGTCCGGATATCACCGATCTGAATCAAAATTTATCTCAGATCTATGATAAATGACGAAGCGCTAATTGGATTTTACTTGGTGAATTTACATTTGGAGGACCACCATTCGATCGAGTGTCAATCGGGTTTTAGTACAGCCGGATCGATCGAGTTGTACAGTGGTCCTAATTGGTGGTGCTGCATGTAATTTTTATGTCGATAATCGTTCCAAATAAATCCTATCTACACTGGGCATTACTAGCAAATGTTAAAGAAATTCCGAACGGATTATTAGTGCAGATATGTGTACCGGGTATACAATTCACGCCCATTCCGGTCTAGCGATTTCCCTTAACTTCAACTTACATGTACATGTATCAGGACCTAGACTAGCATGCAGTTCCAACCACAATTACAGTGCATGGTAGTTTTCAGCGCCGGTGTGCTCTAGGTCGCTAAGTGTAGATGCAAATGTAATTGACGGCATTACAGCGCACGCAACTTTTCTTTTTTATGGAAAACAGGGATAGTTTGGCAGAAATAATGGATCCTGTGCTTTATGTAAAAATGAAATCAAATGACACTGAGATTTCCAGCGACTTCCTGAAATCCTTTTGACATGTATGACAGATTTTAAAGCAATTGTAAAGAAGTTTCGAGAAATAATCCTGATCCTGATAATGAAAATCTTGCACTGGAATTGATTCCCAATGACCTTTTTTTTGTAAACAGTATCAAAAAACAGAACCTATTAAAAAAGTGAATGTTTCCACAGCAGCAAAGAGTACCGAGGATATGATTCACGGCAATTTACAAAAGAGAAGAACAATTTATGATTAAGAGGCCCCGTCTCCATCATTAACAGGAACGTAGCATCGTTTTTAAAAGTGTGGGTGGGGGGGGGGGGCAGACTCATCCAAAAAATCCTGACAAGCACCCCCCCCCCCGAAAAAAAAACGGAAGGAAAAAATAAAAAAGACAACTTTCCATAATCATTAAAATACAAATCCGTGGATTTTTCTGTTCATT
Organism: Magallana angulata; assembly: GCF_025612915.1. Classification (NCBI taxonomy): domain Eukaryota; kingdom Metazoa; phylum Mollusca; class Bivalvia; order Ostreida; family Ostreidae; genus Magallana; species Magallana angulata. The sequence continues at coordinate 26,498,980 of NC_069118.1, read as the reverse complement.
TCCTTATTATCAATATTATTTTTTACTTGGTCCCAAAATTCCATTTTTTATATGTAAATTTAAGAAAAATCATTGATGCGACAAAAACGCCCCCCCCCCTTCCCTCCCCCCCCCCCCGATATTAAGTCCCTGCATTAAAACTAGATGATATCCCGCACAAGCTCGAATATTACATGTATCACTTACACTTTGATATGATGAAATGCTTAATATCTTAATTTCTTGAATATTTAGTTAATTTTGTACATATCGTGTCCAATTTTTTTAAATAACTTTCTTAACATATTCCTTAAAATTAAAATAAAATTAACGCAATTGCAAAATGAAAAGTTATAGGAGAGGATAGGGTTGAAAATTCTAAACTCATGATTTATGTATATTGTACGTGGCCATAATTCTTTTTATGCAGCTGACTGAAAATATTTTTTTTAGATCAGACCAGTAAGTAGGTATATATTTTGTGCATTGTATCTCAAAATGTTGTGATTTAGGTCCCTTTTATTTTTATCATTCACTCAAATAAGATTTTCAGATAAAATACTGTTTTGAAAAAAAAAAATTAGGATATGGGGTAACCCCCTCCCCTTCATCTTCCCCGTTTTGTGCATAAATAATTTATCCATATGCATAAAGACGTATCTACACCATTTGTTAATTGTTTACAAATTATGCATAAGGTGGACAACAAATCCGTCGCGTGGTACATATTTTCATAGCGAGGGGGGGGGGGGGGTACAGTCCCTGAAACTTTCTACTTTCCCACTTGAACGGTGAGCGCACTCTGAGCGAACGGTAAGCGCACACTGAACGGAATTTGTTGAACGTCAATGAACGATGAGCTAACGCAGAGCGCAAACGGAGCGGAAAGTGAGCTGTGTACGCGCGATGAACGATATGTGAACGCTTTGTGAACGCAAGAGAAACGATATATTTGGAGCGCCTCGGAGATTTTCTTAACATTGTATTTCGTCGGTAATAAGGACAAAATTATGTTGTTCCGATGGGGCCACATCGACCTTCGCACTTTCGCCTATATGGCGAAGATGCGAGAGTGCAAAGTTGCGTAGGCGAAAGTGCGAAGGTGCGATGGCGAAGGAGCGAAAGTGCGAAGATGCGATGGCGAAGCGCGAAGATGCAAAGGCGAAATGCGAAGTTGCGAAGGCGAAGGAGCGATACTACTATCGCTCTTCGCCTTCGCAACTTCGCACTCTCGCCTTGGCACTTTCGCCCTAGCCTTTTTAAAATTGTGGAGCTCTCTATCGTATAAAGACAATTTTAGCTGTATAAAATGTCATTTGAGGCAGAAAACAAACTTTTTAGAATTTATTTTCAACAACCTCTGCATTTTGCTGTGTATCGCATGCAAAGGCCGTTTCTTTCATTTTGGAGTTCCGAATGAAAACTGACTGAACGATAAGTGAACGCTGAATGAACGGTGAACGCTTTGTGAACGCACAGTGAACGCACTATGAGAGCTTTGTGAACGGTGAGCGCGAACGGAGCGGAGCGGAGAGCGCAAGTGAACGCACTATGAGCGCACTATGAGCGCACGGTGAACACCCGAAATAATGGGAAAGGAGAACGTTTCAGGGTTTGTAACAAGGACAATTTTTTGATCATATCTAGATTTGCATGTCTGCAAAAGGTGGGTGGAGGTTCCGAGCGCTAGTTTCAGTAACTTTACTATGTGATTGTATTCAAATTAAATTCATTCTTCCCGATCCACGCATGACTTGTGTTACATACATTTAGTACAAAATCTGTTTTCTATATTTTAAGAAGAATATTACAGCTAATATTTACATGTAGATCTAAGTAAGCCTTTTGCAATTTCCATTTCATTAAAAAAAACTAATATGCGGCAAATTATATCTGATCGAAAATAACATTTATAGGTCCAAATAATCTTATGATGCGAGAACACAATACACGCAATTAAAATTTGATATAAACACGATAAGTATTATGACATGTATTCATATATACATGTATATGCATGTACACACCATTGTCTACATTTACCTGGGTTTCAGATTCACGTGAAGAATTGAAAGTTTATACACTATGCAGAGACCATTCCTATTTTTCTGCCTTGAAAACCCCTATATATCCCCTCCCATCCCCACGATGGAGTTACATGAGTTCGATTTTGTACCATTACCTTCTATGATGTTTGAAACTATCTGTCGGAGAATTTGATTCTAAGTAAGGTGACCATGGCTCGCTGATATTTTAAAATTAGCGATGATGCACGTATTTTACTAAACGTATAAACGTAATCAAACGTGATCAAAAACCAAGCCAAAAAAGTAAACAGAACCATTTTATTAAGGCCTTGGACTTTCAGTATAGGACGAAACTATTTATTTCTTGCGTCAAAACAAGTTAAAAAATGACACTGGTTTCACGCGAAATACACACCGATCGCGTAGTCTTAGATGAAAAGCCAGGCAAATCTTGTCAATTTCAAAGAGCCCTACATTGAAATAAACAGGCCTTCGTCACATCATCGTTTGACACAGCTACCCAAAGTCCAAGCTGTTGTTAAAATGGTTCTAATCGTCATTGGTGAATAAAATAACACATTAGAAATCTTTGAAAGTGAAATTGGTTAATATTCAAGTATGCTTATGATAAACATTCACAATGCTCAAATACTTTTTCACATTATATCTTATTGATATTTCATTGCTTAATACGAGATTTGGTCAATCTAAGAATAATTGATTTAGTATACATAAGACTGCTTCGGTTTACTTCTTATGATTCGTCTTAGAGTGGTCATAAGATATGTCTTAAGACATCCTACATCTAGGACATGTCGTAATATAAATTTTAAGATATACTTTCATGAACATTGCCACTGGTGTTTTTTTTTGCTATTGGCAAAATGTCTAAATTAATAAGTATAGATAAATGATCAGCACGTCATACAGTAGTTAACTAGCAGCGAAAGTAACAGAATAATGTGAACTCTCTCTCTCTCTCTCTCTCTCTCTCTCTCTCTCTCTCTCTCTCTCTCTCTCTCTCTCTCTCTCTCTCTCTCAATATTCAGGCGCGAATGCATGATTTTTGGTTTTAAAAAGGGAAATACACATGTACATGTATGTGAAAAATGTGCATGTATATAGAACTAAACATTTGTGGTGGCAACGGTAGGAGAAAGCGTTGTATACTATACTGGTATGTTCCTATATTCCCGAGGATGGTGGGGGGGGGGGGGGGGGGGGTTCTCATTCAATACTACATACAGTTCATGTATGTACTCCTTATATCTCTGCAAGCTCGGATGAATTGGGAGAGGGAGTGGACATACCACTATAACAACCCTCTAAATCATTCTATGAAACTGCATTGTCTTTTGGAGGCAGACTGCACTTTTTAATGCAGTGTATTCTGTATTATAAACTTATCACGTACTTGCATATTTCTTATTACATATGAGGTGGGTCAGTCACGTTTTGTCCGCCGTCACATTATGTTCGCCGTTGCCTTTTTTCCTAAAAAAATCGTCACGTTATGTCCACCGGCGGACATACGTATACATGTAACTCTGAAAAATACAGTGGCGGCGGACAGAACGCGTTCGTATGTGCGAATTTGTATTAAAAGCATCAGAAACAATTCTGTTTTTTGCGTGGGGAAAAGATTATGCATCCGTTTAATGCATATCTTAAATAAACATCATTTTCATTAAATGAATAAAAATTAATCCAATAATTTATTTTCAAATTTGATATTTTACTCAAACTGTTGGATTTGATGCGACGGCGAATACATAAAAAAGAAATAAGTACATCATTCATGTACATAAAGTATCAGAAGTTGTCCTAAGAATAGACAGATATTCAGCGGCACATGGACCTCCATGTAAGATGCGTCATACCCGCCTCTCGAAAGTTTATTATTTATAAGATATAGCTTCATAAACATTCCTGTGGGTGCTCAGTCAGTTCAACTCAATCGTATTTTTGTAAGGTACATACTTTTTTACGTAAAGACTTTTTAATAATTGCTTCTAAGTTTTGACAATTATTCAACTGAAGAGATAAATATTTATATTCATTGAGTTATAAGTCACTTTCCAGGAGCATGTTTCATTAGAACATCGCAACGTAATGTAAATTACGTAAAATTCAGCAATATCTGACAATTTCAGAATAATTCCGTGCTAGAAGCTCAGCAAAGAGTGAGGTCTTTGATTAAATAATTACAAACACCTGTAAGATCACTTTCTTGGTCGGCACAGCGGGAGGCCTCATTCTGTTGAATTCGCTGGGTCTTCACACCAGCGGGAGGATAAACATTGCTGACCTTGTGCAGGACAAAAGGAACCGCGTTTTGTGTCTCCTTATCTCAATTCAAAATATCCTCTATATCCTAGCGACCTTATCTTGTGTGTTTACAATTTGAAAAATATTATATGACCTAAATCCACCTTGGAGTTTTTTTCTAATGATATTTGAAGAAAGTGCTAAGAATACTTAGTATATATTTTTGTTATATACATGCATATGTTTTCTTAGTGGCATTTTTCAGCAATGTGATATGAGTGTCTCAACAAAAAGCGAAAGAACGCTTAAACATTGCTACCTGATTAATTAAAATAAATACAAAAAATATTGATTTAAACAGTGCCCTTCAAAACATGTCTCTTTGTTATGATACTTTGTACTCAAAATAGATGAACAATCCGATTGATATGAAAGAACCCACTCCAGTTACCAGACACTTAATTCATGATAAGCTTTTAAAGCAATTTATGTACGATATGATGACTTTGTCCCCCAAACTCTTCATCATCAAACAATAAGTAAAATTTATACACCCCCATCCTCAGTTTTTTTTTCTCTTTGATGCATTCAACTCTTTCAACTCTGACAAGTTTTCATTTGAACGGTAACAAAATGTATTTTAACGAAACGAAAACTATTTTAAAAAATCGGGCCCGCCTGTGAAGCGGAGAAACCGAACTTTATCCGATGAAATTCTCCTCTTCAAAATCAGCACTCGGTGTCGTAATCGGGGCGGCCAACAGTAGAGAGGGGCGGCTTCCCTGAGTCTGTATGTAAGGTCATGGTAATAGTTAACCCTCCCCAGAGAGAGAGAGAGAGAGAGAGAGAGAGAGAGAGAGAGAGAGAGAGAGAGAGAGAGAGAGAGAGAGAGAGAGAGAGAGAGAGAGAATAAAATAATTCCCACATAGACACATGTCAAAGTCAGCAAGATCGGCGAGAGAGATAAAGAAAAGAAAAATAAAGTGCATAGATAATTTGCACAGAGAGAGAGAGAGAGAGAGAGAGAGAGAGAGAGAGAGAGAGAGTATTGAACTAATCAAATTTCTGTTTATTTTAGGAGAAGAGTGTTTAGAAAATTTAGGAAAATTAATTGTTTGTAACAACTTAATCCTAGATTAAGATTAACAAGTTTCCCTTTAAGGTTACATGTAGTTTATCATTATGAATAGAATGATGTATTATGGACTAGCGTGGTTCATAAAAGTGGGTCGGAAAAACTTGTAAAACAGGAACCAATTGATCGCATAATTGAAAAATATTGCGGTTATTTTTAGCACTATTCAACAAATAAATACAGTTAAAAGTAGCTGGATATAGTATTTTATTTACTTTGAATTTGAATGGACGGCACAGTCAACAAATAACGGTTGCATAAAGACTTCCTGCTGTGCCTTCCTCTGAAACATAATACCATCAACCAATGGAAGGCTGGGTGAATGGGGCATGCACAAAACAGTTTACAGTACGAATGATAGGACATACGGATTAACAACAACGGAATTTTGAATTACCACAAAATATAATGATTCATCTGTTTGAATAATGACCGAAATATTTGATATTGTGTGTGAAAGAGAAGAAAAGAATTATATATATGGATGCCGACGGTTGGATAAATGAAGAAAGAAAAAAAGAAATAAAGCAACAAATGAAGTCGGCCTAGTTATGGTAAGTAATACACTACATCAACATGAGTACTTGGAATTTTTGTGAATATGTTACTTAACCGTGTCCACAATTAACTGCAGAAAAAAATGCGAAGTTATGACGATTGCTAAAGTTATGGAAGTAAACAGCTATATCTGTATCATTGACCTGGCCTTTATACAAGTACCTTGTAACTAAGGCACGTAGCATCGGGGGTGAGGGTGGAGTAGAGATGAGGGTGGCAGCATCCCCCCCCCCTGCTTTTTTGCGCAGTAAACATTTTTTTTAATCTGCATATAAAGAGGGAAATTAAAATGGAGCTGTCTTCCCCTTTTTAAGAGAACGTAAAAAAATAATTGAAGGAAGTTGATGTTATATGAAGATATAGATATGCTATGTTCTGACCCCCCCCCCCCCCCCCTTTCCCACGGATTAGGATTTTTATGATTTTGAAAGTTCCGGTTTTTTTGCTTGTCAAGATTTTTTGGATGAGTTTGCCCCCACACACTTTCAATAACGATGATACGTGCCTGTAACTGCTGTCATAAAGGTTTTTAAAAAATATTAAGTGTTTTTGATTTTATTTGTTCTAAATGTAAGTCTTTAACACGCGCGAAATAAATACAAGACCTATAGATGACATAATAATGTCTCAAAACCACCTTTCTTCAAAGAGAAAAGAACGAGAAGGTGCAATGGAAGGTGCACTAATCTATCCCTTCGCCTGACGTAATAAATGGGTTGGGTTTGATATATATGATATCAAAAAATATATTCAGCGATATGCTCTCCTTGATAATTTCCTTAAACATAATTGAATGATTTCAGCATCTGGGTGTCACTTCGGGATCCAACACGTTATCAAAGAGGAGATAAAAGTTTCAATGAATATGAAGTTTAATTCAAAAAATAAGATTTATGTACAATTTAAATTCATTGCATTTAAATGCATAGTGGTGACCAATGGAAAAAATATGTAGGGATTTCCATTGAAAAATACGAAAGCTGAGAAGGATCATTCGAGATTCGAGATTCAAAATACGGGATTCGAAATACGAGATTCGAGATTCGAAATTCGAGATTCAATATCTAAATTAACCAATCAAATCATGGATCTGAAACCTGTATCCTAGCAACATCAAACTGTTCTAAATAAAGATTATTCGTACATGCTCTTTCCTACAAATAAATGTCTTAATAGCTCTTATATAGTGGTTATAAAATGGTTAAATTAACATTAAGTTAACCCCACACAGTATAAACAATTAAATTAGAAATAACACTGTTGGCTTTACGAATCTAAGTGGTTTTGTTTGCCCTGTATGTATTTCCCCCCGAACAATTTTAACCCGAAGTGTATTCGCCCCAACTGTGTAAAAATCGGCTCGCGAAGAAAGATCTGTTTAATCTAAATGTTTTAGCTATGAAACGAAACTCAATGAAATAATCGACATGTCAAAATATAGGTTATGATAAAGTTTTAAACCATAGAAGATATAATGATTTACAACCTCAAAGACAGAAATCCAGATAAGAATAGTGTATTGTAGGGTATGGCAATGCCATTGTCGATATGAGAGAGAGAGACAGACAGAGAGACAGACAGAGAGACAGACAGACAGACACAGAGAGAGTTTTGTAGTGTCAAATTCATGTATCAGTTTTGATTTAGAATTTGAAATTGATTTGATTTGTTACAAGCATATACAAACAATAATTAAGCCTCTAAAAGGAGAAAAGAGAGGAGGTAGCTAGGGTAGGGCAGACCAACTAGCAAGCTTTAATTTTAACGGTGTTAGCGCACCTGTGATTTACATCGACTCTCTCTCTCTCTCTCTCTCTCTCTCTCTCTCTCTCTCTCTCTCTCTCTCTCTCTCTCTCTCTCTCTCTCTCATCACCTAGCATTTCCTTTTCCGTGAGGGGGTTTGGGGTATTTGTGATGTCTTACATTAGCTAGCGAAAATGATAAAAAAAAACCATGAAATTTTCTTTAAATTGTGTGCGGATGTTGTACTCCAATAATCTGTTTTCAGTATATACATTTCAGGGGGGGGGGGGCTATATAGTCCTAATTAGTTTGCCAGTTATTCTGTCCCGACTTTGTTTTCTCTTCGTTTTCCAGGTATTTTTATTTGGCTCGGCAAATTAATATAAAACTTTCTGTGTAGCTCCATAACGATGCACTGTAGATAAATTATGTGTAGTTTTACTTTTGATAAACAGGTACATATCCGTACTTGATTTTTAATTTGACTCTTATAATCGGATTTAATATTCCAATAAATATAGGGTAGGAAAGAGAAGACGGGACTTTTTTGCGCATATCCTATTGTACCATTCGTACAACACAGGTATTAGCACTCATCGAGTTCGACTTGCTTTCCTTTTTTTCATCCACTGGATTTAAAGCTATTAATTTTTGAAAATATTTTGAATTTATGGCCTGATCAAATATAAATAAGAGCTGCGCTGGTGCATCTATTTACCCAAATGGACCAAAATATAACCAAATGAATCTAAAAAATTTGACAAAATTAGTTTTAAACGTACGACTCTTTTTCAATTCTAATCGGGTATGTCCTTTAGAAAAATCTTGAACCACACACATTTTAGCAAATAAAACGACAGTTGTTTCATTTTTTTATGGAGAGGGAGGTGGTGCCGGTAAAGGACATGTATTGCTTGTGGCAGTTGTGCTATACTCTCATTTGTTATAATACATTAAGGTAATACTACATATTGATATAAAATGAAAGTTTCCAATTAAACTGTACATAGCTTCTATCATGCATTTTGACCCGTGCGATAGTTTAAAACAATTTTCTGTTCTCTGCACAAGAAATCGGCAATGTGAACAAATTGGCACCCTATCATCCCTACCTTTAATTGTAGAGAGTAGGTATCCTTCTATCTTGAAAACAATTCCAAAAGTAAGACTCATAATAAGTTGTTTACTGAGGAAAAGGAAAAAAATTGTATTTATAAATAATTCCGTATGATGTGATAATATCTCAATGATTTGTTTATAATCATAATACTAGTGTATCACTGTATGCATACATAAAAACGATAAGTAATGCTTATATTTAATATTAGTGAAACAGAACAGATTATTTATATTAAGATTATTTAGATACATGTACTAATCTTCATGCGGGGATCTAGAAAGGAGGGGGTCAGGGGATGTGGACCCCCTCCTCGGGAAAATTGGAGCTTATTAAATTTACATAGTAAATTTTTTTAAAATTGGCGTAAGACCCCCTACAGAAAAAATTAGCTACGCTTATGAAGTTCTCTACCATAACCGCATTTTTACACAAAAGGGGTGAATAAACCTGGGTTTTGAACTATTACTGGTGGTGAAATACCCCAGGGTTCAAACGCATCAGGTGGAAATGCACCAGGGCAAACAAAATCACTTAGATCCACAAAGGACACTGCATTATTACTAGTTTACTTAGATATTCTGTGTAAAAGTAAATACACATAATTATTTAGTTAGGTAAGGAGAAGTGAACATAGCATTTATGAAGAGCTATTAAGACATTTATTTGTAGGAAAGAGCATGTACGAATGTTCTTTATTTAGAACAGTTTGATGTTGTTAGGATACAGGTTTCAGATCCATGATTTGATTGGTTAATTTAGATGTTGAATCTCGAATTTCGAATCTCGAATCTCGTATTTCGAATCTCGTATTTTGAATCTCGAATCTCTCGGCTTTCGTAGAAAAAGAATAGTTAATCACTAGTGTACTTATACATAGCAATTTTTTTCTATAGTTTCAGTGCAGTGAAATTTTAATATAATATGCCTAAAAAATATTTTCTCATTCACTATACTTTGAAACAAAAATAATCAGGAAAATGATGGGAAAATACAAAAGGATACAGGAATGATCAATCAAACTAAATCATTATATTTTAACCACTATGTTCCCTTAGCCAAAATAACTTATATGTAAGTGAAGTATTGTAGTTTGTTCACACGTATAAATGACGACTCTTGATCTGCACGCGAATTCAGTTTACTTTTTTCTGAGGTCGGTTAACGGTTTTTAGAGATATTACGAGGCTTTTAAATCAAAAACTTGTCTAGAGTTATCGATGGTACTAATCATATCCACAGACTTTGTGAAAGTAAGATTAATGAGTTCAAAAATTAGCTTTAGCTATTAAGCCATGCACGTGAATTGCAACTTTTCAGCACGTAAACAACTATAACTATCATTACTAAAAGAGAAGACCCAGAGACGACAAAATCATTCAAAGACAACAATAAATAAGTAGGATTTTGCATGAATTGAATCGTGTTGCTATATTAACATGTAGACCCATATTATGAGAAAACCTTTAGTAAATTTTTCTGCAGTTTTCGCTACCTTCATATCACCTGTATGAATCATCAAAGTAAGCATACCCTCGTTTCTGTTTGTATAAACATCATTCTTTTAACAAATTGATCAAATGATTGTCAAAAGTAATTAAAAACTATTTAAATTACAATTGATCGATGGAATTTTCATTCACCGTGTGCGCCCAGATTCCCGCCGAACTGACATCTTAAGCGCCCACTTTCTTTAACAGATTTAAAATTAACATACAGTAAGTAATGAAGAGGGTTGGGTAGATTTCAATTATGTGAGTGTCTACATAGCTATATATTTCATAAAGGACGACTGCACTTGGCGCCGGGTTTTGGGCCCTTTTTGGTCGCTTCTGTTGCGTTTTTTTCTTAACCTAGTTCCACTTTTGTTAAAAGTTTTGAAGAGTCTAGTCAATTTCCAACATGACTGTGATACATTAAGCTCTTTTTATGTTTTTATCCTTACAACTTTCGAAAAAAGAAGATTTTTTGCTTATCTGCACTTGATCAAACATACGATTGATATTAATATCCTTAAGAGGTGGAGCTGACATTATCAGAATGGTACTAAAATTAGACTAGCATGAATAACAATGCCATGTATAAAATTTATGTGATCTATTCTTTATGGTACAAGTATACTCCTTAATATGGTTTCAACAATTAGACCACGCCTATGTAAGTACAGAAGATTTTAAAAGGACTTAAACACAATTTCAGATGAAAATTTTATTTTTGATTTGTATACATAATAAGTTTTGTTGTGTATTTTGAACGATTTACACAAATTTTAATGTTAGAAGTCATGTTACAAGCGAGAGACAGAGGAAAGAAATCGTTGTTATGTAAACAAAGCTCGACTCTTATATTTGCTTACAAATAATGTAAAGTAAAGAAATTACAATTTCTTTGACAAAATAACTTGTGGAAACAAGATAAACTGGCTCAATTAGCTCATAAATAATTTTACCAACAACAACAAGTAACATTAGATTGAAACATATCATTATAACACATATGTAAACAATAACAAGGCTCAAGCTTTGTTTACAAAACATTTTCACCTCTGTAACTCGCTTGTAACTCGATATTGGACTTTCAAGTTTTGACAAAGTATTAAAAACACCCATACTGATTATTTTAGACATTAAATATGACAAAATAAATTTTGTGAAATTTGAGCTTAAATCGTGTCCAAGTCCCTTTAAGTCAATGCTTGACAACTTAACGTTCTTGAAAATATTGTCCTCGTAAGCACACAACATGCTATCTTACATGCCATGTGATATAATTTTGTATTCATAAAGTTACCTGAGGTGAGAAATCACGTGATGATTATATAATATACAACATGCATCAACCCTTGGTTACAACGGGGAAAGCGGAAGTAAGAAGAAGCAGTTTTTTCTCATTTAAACCATGAGCGCATGTTTGTTTATTAATCTCCCTTTGACATAACTTTGATGTTGCAAATATACAACTACTGTTAAACGTAAAACAATAGACAAACATGCGCTGATTTTGTATGAAGTCAGTGTAAAAGTGGGGGTCCTCATTATCGTATGGATATTCAAGAAATCGTGATGACCCCCGCCTATAAAAACAGATTCGTACTTGTTAAGGTTTTCCGCTGGGAGCGGAAAACCTTACTATTATTCTGAAAAATTTTCAAATTTCTTATTATTTTTTTTTTTCTTCTAGACGCCAACTTTGATCCTTAATATCTCGCTCGTTTGTTCACCGATTGTTTTAAAATTTTCAGGACTGATAACAATCCGCGTGATGTTGTCGTTGCATATTTTAGTTGAGGAAAATCCCTATCCGGTTTTGAGTTATTCCCCTTTTAGTAAAATTTAACGACTTCTTTTGTCCAGGGGGTTTAGCTTTAACGATGACTGACAGAGTCTCAAAGATGGGCTCGTTTGAAAGCTAATACATTGAATTTGTGCGAGATATATTTTATTTATTATTTAAATGCAAATATAAGGGGTGGTATAGATGTTGAAACAAAGGTAAGAAAAAAAATCAAAAAAATTCGCGTATTTTCTGTGTTAGTTTTCTACCTGATAAAAATTTGTTATAACATGTATTTTAAAAGTTCTTGGTCTTACTCAGACCTTTCATTCGGTATGCCGAATAAAGGGCTGGCCCTTATAATTAGGGAGTTAGAGGCGTCCAAAGTTTCTTGTCAATAACTTAAAAAGGAATAAAAATTTCTAATGCATTATTGAAGCAAAGTTGTAAAGAAATTAATTTTGAATCCTTCTATAGTATTCAATTTAATGTTTTCGTAATTTATAGTCAGTATTTGCAGAAACAATTGTTGTCAGTTCGGTCCATTTTTGTGGGGGTGCGCACGTTTATGAGGTTATGAAAGGGCTTCTTGTAATGCACTAACTGATACAAGTAGTGCGCAAAAATAATTCCACATAAAATTCCCAAATGTTTTTATTCATATGTACATTTTCATTTCATATAGATGAACCTCTTTGACCTTATTTTTATTGTTTGTTTCATAACTGTGCCCCTGTCTATATTTAGATGCATTACGAGACTCGGGTAACCGATCGATAGGAGAGTCGCTAGCTGTATTCAGGCCGTCGCCTAGACGATAGTGCATGTGCTTGTAGAGCTGGACGTACACGTTTAACGCGTCGCCCCACTGTGTTACTGTAACAGAGACATTTTGAATTGTTTCAGTATTGGGAGATGTGTTAATAAAATGGTTCCAACGCATGGTAATTAAACTCAACTTTTCTACAATACGTTTACACGACAGTCTTATAAAGCACAATGTGTATTACTGACATGACAAATGTACACTGGCAATTTAAACGAACGCGGGATTGCTCCCGATAGAACAATTCTTTTAAAGCAAAAAAAAAAACAATACTGATTTGCGATGGATATAATATGATTATCATCGTGGAGATGATTTTAAAAAGTGAACTAAATATTCGTATACGATAATATTTGAATCCAAAGCCGCTAGTTTTAAGTTACGGTTATCAGGGATATTAATTATGACTTGCCCCGCGTTTCAGGTTTTTTACTTGCAAAACATCTACAAACGAAAATACCAAACAACCTTCAGCAGCAACTTATAAATTATTTATTCCATACACAATTCTAAAGAGGTAATTAAATAAATTTTATAAATGCTTTATACTTGTATACATTCGCTATCTTCCATGGAAAAAAGTGGCATGGAAAAAATGTTCAATGTTCAAATACGCTGTAGTCTTAGCAATCGAAAATAATTAACAAACTGTATATTGATAGATTGACATATCAACAAACATTCAGACCCGCAATGTGTTTTTTACAAGTTCTATAAAATGTAGATCTAGAATCAATGACTGAATTCTTTACCGTTTTCCGTGTTGGTTATTTTGAATCACGTGTGTACGTTATGTGTAGCCATATAGATGAACACTTTAAGTGTTTAATTTTTATTAGAAATTGTGTACATGCAGAGCAATGCGATGCTAGGACAATTAAATTCCAACAATGTATATGGTGAGGCCGGTCAGACTGATACTGGTTCTGCTTGTTCTACAAATAGCGAATTAAGACGAAGTATTTAGGTGTTATATTTTAAACAAATATAAGTATTGCTTTCTTTAAAGCTTGCATTACTCAACAAAGTATTTTATTGGAATCATTCTTAGTTACCTTAACTGCATATGTACCGCTCGGTCTGTATCCCGGAAAAATTGACTACCATCCGAAATTTTTCATACAAGGTCTACATACTTGCAGCTAACATTACCTTTAAAAATACATTTTAGAATTTGCCGCTGTTTATAAATTCATTAAAAAGACGCGCAGAATCAAGTGGTAATATGTCGTTTGATATGGGATTTATGACGTCTATTTATATTGTTTTCATTAAAATTATTTCATTATTTCAAGCTTGTGGGTGGAATGAAATCAGTTTCACATGTTATATGACATAAAGATGTCCTCTCCCCACTTTTTCTCGCAGCAACTATTTTTTTTAAAATTTACATAAAAAAATTGAATTGTCATGGAGTTGCCCCCCCCCCCCTTTTTTGTAGCATGTAAAAAAATGGTATGAAAATCATGATATTATGAGTGAAATTTTGAAAATTTTAGAAAATTCTTTAAAAAAAATTCTTTTTTTGCTTGTCAAGATTTGTTGGATGAGTTTGGCCCCCCCCCCCCCCCACTTTCAAAAACGATGCTACGTGCTAGGAAATTACTCCTCTTTAATAAACAAAACAAACTAACAAACATAACCGATCCAGATAAATATAATTACATCTATCAAAAATAACCTTAAAAAACAAACTACACATTCATCCTTCACCCACAATATTGCCTTTTCGATATTTGTCATCGTTGTAGACCCGTGTAACAATCTGTTACATTATATATGTAAGTAGGTGCTTGCACAACAAAGAACCCCTTGCTGATCTACATTTTCAATAACGCATACAAAGAAAAAATATATTTTGATTTATTTTTGAATTTCTTTTGATGTAAAAAAAAAAAGAGAAGAAATTGGTTCTCAGTCTCTCTTTATGCCTGTTTGTTAGCGGTTAATCCAAGTTCATTTTGAATATCCTTTGGTAATTTAAAAAATGCGATGTAAATTTTTTTCATGCAATATTTCGGATAAAGCAATGAAGAGTTGTTTCTTGAAATTTTATTAGACCATAAAATTGTAAAATGCTAGCATTGAAAATTGTGCCCGATTTCTCTCTTTTTTTTTAAGGTAAAACTTTATTGATTTAAAAAATGATTCTGTGAGACAAACAAATTGACATAATCAATAGGAGTTTGACAATCTCTAACTGCAGGTCTGTAGCTTTTAGTCAGAAAAAAAATCGGATGGACGACCTAGGACACAGATCGTCCGTCCGAATTTCTTGAAAATTGCCATTATATTCGTACGCGGACGCAATACTCACCGAGACTAAATGGTTCGTATCTTAAGTTTTAACTGCTTTGAAAGGTTATATTGGTTTTTTGATAATTATGAACATGAATATTTAAATAAAAATGGTTAAAATTATAGTAAAATTACCGGCATTGGTCTTCTCCGTGCGCGGATCTAGAAGGGGAAGGGTTCCAGACCCCCCCCCCCCCCAGCGAAATTTCTTTCAATTACGTGTACATTATAAACTTACCAAATATGCCTCAGACATCCCTTGGCAAAGTCAAATAACCGTCTGACTTTTCAACCCCCACCCCGGAAAAATTTTCTGATCCGCGCATGTTCCCCCTCCTCGAAATACAAAATTATTCTTCAAAACCCCTTGTAAAATTTCCAGGATCTCTGCATATATACTAAGAGATTCATTGGCGCTTGCGTTTGATAAAAATGCGTGTAAAACGTTTGCCAATGGTCTTTTTACCTTCGTACCGGGCATAACCACAGTCCCACTCTGTGAATAAAATGCGCCGAATCAAACTAGAGACAATGTGTTAAGATCTGTATTTGCTTATAAACATGTAGCATCATCGTGCAAATTGCACTGTTTAATTATATTTTTTTTTTTGACTTTACTTGTAAAAATCGTAATTTTTTCTCACAGTTCATATCTTACAAAGTTACTTTTTTATTTAGTGATTGACACTTTTCAGACTTTATATGTGATTTCAAAGAGACAGAGTGTCATGTCTCAAGGACTGTTAATCCCTTAAAACATCATTGTGCAATTATCAGATTTTCATTTCTTGGACATTAAAGACTCACTGAGTTTATTTAATTATTTTATATCTGTGAACCTTTCACTCAGCTTACTTATATCATTACCTGTCAATTTATACTCATTGTTAAGATTCTTATAAATAGTTATGTACAATTGTCAATGCGCAGTCTGGAATACGTCGGCCAGCCCCGGCCACGTCCGACTCTCCCAGAGTCTTGAGTCCGGAGGCCACTACTGGCCATATCCGAATTGTTTGTAACATGTCTGTCTGTTAAATTGTTATAATGTTGCCATCGTTGAGTCTCGTCCAATAATGTGGAATCTTGCATCAATTGCCTGTTTATTTCTCTGGAACTGTGTACTGGTGGACCTTCGGGAATACGGCAAACCTACCCTTCGTTTTAGCTTACGGCCCACAGCGCGCCACAACCTTATACACTTTACGCCAACATTCCCTCACCCGGTTCGTACTGCACACGACCGATGCAGATCCAGACGAATTCTCTATCACTGTAAAATCTACGCAGTCACAGATATATAATACTTTGTTTCTCAGTGTTTACACATCTAATATTGTACTATGGTCAGCTATCAATTTTTTGTAATACGTCACAAGTATGACGCAGCTACGACGGAAAACCTAATCGTTGCTTGCAACGAGCTCGTCTCTAGTTAACACATACTTTTATTTAACGCAATTACGTAAAGTTGCAGTTTAGATGTTGACCATTTCTGCAATTGAAAGAAACTTCTTGTTTAAAAGTTTATTTTCTCGCAAATATCGCATGTCCTTAAGTGCAGTCATCCTTTCTGTTAAAATTTGAGGTAATCATACTTGGTGGTTGTAAATATAGAAAATTAACAATTTCCTACCCCAAAACACTGCACAATTTGTTATAAAAAGATTTTTGGACTTAAATGCCAGATATTTTCACCAATATACATATATGGTTGTTTGTTTTTCTATTAAAGTGTAAGAATGAATACTGAAAGCTTAAGCTTTGTTGTATAATATTCAATAAACTGAATATAAGATACAGAAGAAGTACATGTACGCAGAAAAAGAGTATCACTGTGGTATAATATGTATAATTTGATTACAATGTAACATTAGGTAGAGAACTGTGCAGTGATAAGTTGCAATATCTTTTTGTTTGAATAAGTGACATCGCCAAGTAGAATAGCCAGGCGTTAATTAGATGACGAGTTGCCTTGTCGGTTGCAAGGTCTGTTGACGTTAAAATAACCACGAGGCAAACGGAATATTTGTATGTATCGAATGAAAGCTTTTTCGTGTGTCCAAGAGGCACTCGGTAGCTGCCATTATTACGTAATTCTTTCTCGCATTTCGTATAAAACTCGGGTGAAACGGGTACGGACTGAGACGCCTGGTCATGGTTTAATACAATGCAATGTGCTAAGGAATTCTGTTCTTAGATATGTTGATACGAGAAGTAATGCAAATTAAATGAAATATGAAGCATTATACCATTTTTATTTTCATTTAATCCGGTACAATTGCTCTCCGGCCCCTGGATAATTGAAGGGGCTGTTTAGTTAAAATATGTATTCTAAAGCCATCTTCATGAAACAATACATATGTAAAACTATCTTTCCAGCAAACAAATTAGGAAATATTATTTACAATCATGAGATACTAGAACTTTTTAAAACATTTATTGATTACATATTGATTATTATTTATTGTCATTATTTATATACGAAACTGAAACTGAGTACCTAGTTTTCTTTATGCAATTTTGTTCGTGATATCAACATTTTGTTGATTATTTTAAACTTCAACGCATGACCTCTACATTGACTCTATGTGATTATATTTTCTTTCATTTTTTCTGTACTTGAGCTGACAAAATCAAGTCAAATCATCTTTGTGAAAGTTTATCATATCAAAAAGAAAGTTGAAAATTTCTTTCCATTTTCATAATTATCCAGGAAAGTAATTAGTTTTGTACTTTTTTACAGATCGCTGTGTTGGTTTACACATAAAATCCCTGTGACACCACCTCGACCTGGAAGCCTGAGGAGGAAAGACACACTATGCGTATGTCGATGATTCGAGAACTCTTTAAAACATGACCAAAGAGTAGTATCGGTGATTTTCTAAGGGATATTAATCAACGAATTATTGAAATGATGAGTAGTGACGGTGACTAGTTTATTTACAACACCTACCATCGGTGGAAATCCTTATAAAATGCACCTAGTGATGATAATTTTTGCTTTTATCTTTTATGATATAATTCTTTTCTGTCATTGATAATCCCGTTAAAAAGGAAAACGTATTTTGACCCACAGAAAGAGCAGACTCCGACAAATCTATATTTTTATTTGACAGTGATAAACAAAGTGTTTTTGATGGATTTTATTTTTTTGTGTGCATGCACCAGCTATGTAATCTATGTTGGTTAATAAGTCATCGTAGATCCACCAAGTATGTAAATCTAAAGTGAAATGTGCTTGTTTATGTTGAGTCCAACAAGGTAAATTCATTCCACTAGTCTGCATCAGCGAAAACTAAAAATATGTTAATGTGATCTTTCTGGTGGATTCACCAACTTTCTTGTCTTGTATAGAAGCTAAATTTTTCATCTTTTGTGATTGCCAAACCTGCTCTATTTAACACAGCGATTTATTAACAGCTTTTAATCTTTTAAAAATTCTTGGTGAGTCCACCAATTTGGAACTCTAGTTTCATTTCATATTTCGCACAATTTTATATTGGTGGATCCACCAAGTATTGAAATAGCGACAGCATTTTTCAATTTGGACAAGTTCCTAAAATTTGTTCACTGTAGTATTTATATATTGACATATTATTGACATATTAGAAAATTTTACCTCTTTGACTATTGGTGGAATCACCAAACAATGTTTGCAAAATTGCGTATTTTTAGGCATTCGAAAGTTTTTGTTTTTGTCAAATGTTCTATCATTGCTTTGTTGGTGGGTTCACCAATTCTTTGAATGAAATACAAAACTGTATACAAATTCACAATTGATTTTTGGTGGAACCACCAGGGTTCTAGTTTCCAGTGTGAATGAGATATTTTATGCTCTTCAAAATAATAGAATTGCCAATATCTTATTATTGGTGGACCCACCAAGTTTATTTGAAAGTGAGATAGTCGATGAATACAATTGGTGGAATCACCAGGGTCCTGTGTACTTGATATATTTGATGCTGTTTTAAATAACAGAATCGCCTTTATCTTATTATTGGTGGACCCACCAAGTTTTTTCGTAAGTGAAACAATCGATGAATGAAATTGGTGGAATCACCAATATTATGACTGTCATTGTGGAATATGAAGGTTTAAAGATACTGTAAAATGTGCTTTTGTGTAAAAAAGATGGTGGGTTCACCAATTTATGTTGTGTTCAACGACCAAAATGAATAAAATTCATGTTCATTTCTGTTTTTGCATTGTGTTCATTTTTCATTTTGCACTGAAAAAAAGAGGACACGAATAGAAAATCCTCTTTCTTAATAGAAACAGTTAAAACCACTTCATTCCTTAACATAGACACTGTTGTAAATTTTAATGATACTTAATTTAATATCACCGATATGGAGTATAAAAAATCAACAGTTTTAAAGCTTCGTAATAGATAAATTAATATTCATAAACTATTGGTTTTGAGACTCCCCCTGCTACGTGTAATCTAATGAATGGTGATATGTATATGCATATAAAAAAACGGCTTGGCACAAGTGAAAGATAAAAACAATCTTAGTATATCTTACGTGAAATTGGGAGAGAAAATAAGTACCAAAGTGAATCTTGCTGGGGGAAACCTACCGATTGACCCGAGTTTTTGTAAATCGAGCCTAAAAGGTAAAAATGTGCCTAATCTCGATGGCGGTGCGAAATTTTTTGACAATATTTCAAATAAACGAAATTTTTATATAAACCCCCAGCAAAAACTGCAAAATACATTACTTATCGAAGGATTTTTCATTAAAATATTTTTGATTTAATGTCACTATTCACTTGCGCCAATGCGAATTTTATAGATTATTTACCGTGTAAGAATACACCCGTCATGTGCTTAAGAAAAATATATGACGTCACAAAAATGCAAAATGCATCAAATATAGTGTTGGATGTCACTGTTAATTTATGTAATAAAAGTTTAAAGAAACTCGCTCGGTTAAAGTAGTTTTCGATAATTAAAATAGTATTATTTTTCGATACATATTTAGCTTCGGACGGCCTTAACAAAGCCGCGTTTTTCTAAAAACATGGTTTTGCACACCACAAGCATCAAACATGGCTATGATTTTAAAAGGAACCCAGTGCTTATATTTTCAACCACTCTACACGTGGTTGAACACGAACGATAACTCTGTTCTGAATAGTATCGTTTAATGTAAATAACCGCTAGATGGTGAACTAAGACATACATCTTAAAAGATTTTAATGTTTCAACATAAATCCAACTAGGATATGATATGATAAACGACCAGTACTTACCAGTTATGAGAATATTATCCAAACACTTATACTTCCGCTCGAAATTCCATAGGAACTGAACAAATCTCGGAGAAGTCTCATGAACTTTCATTCTAGTACCTCTGGATTTATTACATACTTAGCAGCGATAAAGAAAACATTCCGAACACATTTGCAGGGGTGTAAGAGTGAAAACAACAATATTGTTTACCTTTTCAAAACAATTCTTGTTTAAAGTAAAGGGTTCTGAGTTCATGTGTTTTACTATATTTAAGTTACATTGAATATAATATTTGTATATACAGTATAGTTGTACCAAGTTTAAAACCTGTACGTGTATGTTCACAGATATATAATTTTGATATAGGTGCAGTGTCTGGAAATATCCCTGGATTTCTCCAACAGTTTGCCTTGAACGAATTTTTTTTTTTCATGTTTCAGTTTTATATTTATGTGGATTCCATAAAAAATCATACAATCTTCATTCATGATCATTTAGTTTTTTTTAAACATTTTTAAACCTTTCGCTTTCATGAGATTTTTGAAACAGAATTGTTTAAAAAATTAACAAATAAGGGATTATCTGGATCAAGACTGATATTTAAACAAAAATTTAAAAAAATAGAGTATTGTGCTTTAGAGTCTTATATTATTGAATATTGGGACTTCTCACAATCAAATCCTTGTAATTGCTGTAGTGTAAGTTGTTTTTATATGAAGTGGATTTATCCCGTACTGAACCCCAGTGTTTTGATAGACATTTTATTTTAATCCCGTATGGAGTCTCATGTTTTTCAGTTTGGCATAGGTCAGCATAATAGACTCAACCTGGGTCATTCTACCCGCATTGTTAGGGCTTTATAAGGTTTGAATTTTGCAGTTCTTGACAGAACGCACGATTTCCCTACGGGGATCTGGCCACATATATATATTTAGTTTTGTAATTGCTTGGTAACTTAATCTGCAGATGGGGTCAGTTTGCTTTCATTCATTTCATTTTCATTTTTGTAACTCTTAAAACTTATAAGTGCCACTTTATATTACTATAAATAGCGGACAAGAGTTGCCACGTGAATGTTATCTTAGCGTTGTATGTTTAACAGTGCCACGTGTATGCCACGTATGTATTACAATATTTGTGTATTATAGTCTAATAGTGTCATGTTTTGTTTAGATATTTAGTATATAGGGTAGTTTAACTACCTGTGCCGTTTGCTACGATGTGAAAACATATATCTAAGTTCGAGAGTTCACTGTGTTTAAATGTATTTTACGGAGACCGGTTAGGGTCAATAATACGTTGTACTTATATAAGCATTATGATTAAAGGTTCCTGGGGTTAGTCACATTCTATGCATGGACGGGGCTCTGTGTATAGGCCTGAGAGGTGATGGTGACTAACGGCCTATGGTGGACGACCGGAAGAGTTTTCGGAAGTTGGTTACCTGGAGCAGGTGAAGTGGTGAACTGGTGGACACGGTTGACACAATGAACAATGATTCAGGGTAGCATGGTGATGGGCAGAGACAGGAGGATTAGAGCCTAAGGACCGTCTCGCGTCGTATATTGCCGACTTTTTTGTGTATATAAATATCTTATTGTATATTGTATTGTTGTTACTGATCAGAAGCTCGGTCATGGTGACAGACCTGCTAATAAGTTTTACGGGGCTACCACAGCAATCAATGAAAGCATTCAATCAAAAAATTATCCTAATTGTCATAAAATTAATGCTAATTTCAAAGGTTTATTATAATGATAGATCTTCGGATATGTGACCTTCAATAGATAAAGTTAATTAAGGTAACTCCTATCATGATACTATGAACCCCACAATACATTTGAAACATGATTAAGTGTTTCCCTGGGGAGAATTGATAATCAATAGTCATTTTTAATTTATGTCTCGCTGTTTATGAAATTTGTAATTCTAAATAAAACAGGGGAATTGACCCTGAATCCTGACACCCTTATATATCAGTACGTGAAATGGCAAATTTACTGTATCATGTCATTTAAACTCAAATTTTTGAAGAAATATAAAAAAGTTAAAAGATCTGTGTATCACATTTACAATCCATCTTATATCCCAATGACAATTATTGGCATAAAGAAAAGTAAATACCAAGTCTACTTATAAATACCTATCGTCATAGTACCTACATTCATTTTTATTCATTGACATGATCATTATGCTAGGAAAATAAAACCAATAAAACAGTATTTGGTAAACATGTTTCAACTTTCTTAATATAACAGGAAAGTTAAAAGTAGTAACAGAATTCTAGACCCCAAAAATTGAGAAACTGGCCGCTGACTGTTGATTTCATATCCCCTACATGCACGAATGCATTCTACATACATGTACATGTAAAAAAGAGTTGTAATTAATATTTTTAAAGATTACAGTCTTGTTTATTATAAAGCATAACTGTGAAAACGTTTTGAACTAATTAATTTTCTAATTTACAAATGATACATAGGTGTTTATGTTACTGTGTATATTTTCCAAGCTTTATGGTGGGGGAATGATTTCTCTATTTTCTTACAGATCTAATTAATACGGTTTCCTTTGTGTACATTAATTTTTTAGTTTGTTTTCATACAGGGATTGGAGGTACTATAAAAGAGAAAAAACTCATTTTTTTTAAAGAAACATTAATACCACATGTAATACAAGTTTTAGTGGAACACAGTATTTAATAGAACTGGTGAATTCTTTGTAATTTATGATTTACTCAGTAATTTATATGCATAACTGATATTAAACTACAAACCTTGAGTAACAAAGATTCATTTATTGTTTTAGTCCAACTGCACTAAAAGAACATGATAAGGCATTGAACGGATTTCAGGAACACTAATAATGATTCATATTAGAGGTATAGTGACAATATCTTTGGGCTATAACAAAAAAGAGATAACATCTGCAAGATGTTAGCAAAAACACACTTTGTTGACATGCTGTTTTCCAAAAATGTAACCATTTTGGAACTTATTATTTCACAATTATAAAGATAACTTCCCCATCAAGTTTTTAAATTTTAAGATACCTGAAGGTATAATGATTTTTATATGCCTGTGAAATGTTAAGCTTGCCGCATATATTTATAACACTGCAGTATCAATGGTCAATTTTGATAAAAATTGAAGTTTGGGACGAGTTTACATGGAAAGTGGTCAGTATTAGAAAATCTGGCGCATGATGTTTGATGTTTACATAAGGTCTACATTTTAGGAAATTTTCGGCAAAATCGGTTTCTATGCGTGCCGAAAAAGTTTAAGTGCTTACGTAGAATGGCTCTTAATTTTAAACATAATAAAAAACGTATTCCGTTTTCCTAACCAAAAGAACTCGTCTGTATTTGTTTGCAATAAGTGCAAGTCATACTGTTTTCCTTTTAGTTTTATCATGTGTGTTGAAAAATTCTTTTCTATCTTAGTTTGTTTTCTTTGGCTGACTGACGCCATTTATAAACCGCCGCATGGTTACACCTCCCCAAACCAATTATACGCTTTAAGATTAATGTTTTTCAGTATAAATCTTTAATTATTACGATACAAGTAGTCATGACTGTCTAGACAGTTACCGACCTCCGAAAGTGAAGTACGTTCACTCCACAACAGGATGTAGAGCCACCATTTTTTTCTGGTAACAAACTACATTATATCATTTTTAGGGGCAATCGCAACTTTACAGGCCTTTCCAACAGAGCTAGGATAAACACATCAAACGTATTACATAAGCGTCTATGACATTCTTTTTATAAAGGGAAATAATTAAATAACACATTTTACGATCCGTTGAAATGTGAGCTTGACTTCATTAAAGCTGACATGAATTCATTAAAAAATTTGGTCGCCTTCGTAGTTTCGATCGCTCCTCTACTGCCACTTGGGGATATATACCGGTAAAGTTACCGAAGCGGTCAGTTGTTCGTGGCATACAGGTTGCACGGACTTCTAAATGCATGACCTACACATTGTATTAAAATGTTCTTTCTGGATACGTGGATTCATCGTACCATTATACAAGGGAGGAGACAAACCTAAGACGTCTTGCAGTAGCTACAGACCAGTTGCCCTGTTGTCATGTTTCCTTAAAGTTTTTTTAAAATGTTATCAATTCAAGAATATCAGAGTTTGACTTATTTAAGAAATAAAGTACGAGTTTTCGTGAATGTTGCAGAATAACCTCCGAGGTCGAGAAATGTTGTTTTGAAATATAAAAGCCGAGGCGTTACCCGAGGATTTTATATTTCAAACAACATTTCGAGACCGAGGAGGTTATCCTGCAACATTCACGAAAACAAGAACTTTATTTCTATTCTACTAACAG
Organism: Magallana angulata; assembly: GCF_025612915.1. NCBI lineage: Eukaryota > Metazoa > Mollusca > Bivalvia > Ostreida > Ostreidae > Magallana > Magallana angulata. Next base: position 26,474,179 of record NC_069118.1, on the reverse strand, counting down.
CCCAGTATTTCTACAGATCGTTTCTCCTATAGAGAGACGATCTAGGTCATTTTGATGGCTGTTCCATGTAACCCCAACGGTTTTGTTAGTACTGTTTACATGTGTATCGATCAAAGGGAATCACATGCAGACGACAGACTTTTTCTTAGGATTTTAATACTCTTCACTTATTTATGAAATATCTTGGAATCACATTTCTAATATTTTAAGGGCAATTTAATACGATTATTACTACTACAGGTTATATATTTTATGTAAAAACACGCCGTAAAAATGTGCTAGGGGGTCCTAGGAACAGCCGCATTGATCTCTTAAAAATAAAGATTTGAGGCAATACCCATTGTTTTGACTGGAACTAACACGTGAAATTGACATGGTTTTAAAACTTTTTACGGTTTGAAGTTGAACTTCCACGATCAGTGCGAGACAAATAGGTATTTCTGATCTGATAATTTACTGATGACGTTCGTGGTATATTGCATAATAATGTCAGCGGCATCTCTTTGATATCGGCAATAACTGTAGTAGAATGACAGACATTTCCCCTGTGGACAAAAGCATGGTTTTCAAAAGCACCTTGGGTGTTTAACCGCTTCCTTCAATATGCAAGAAACTATATACCATAACGTTGAACAGGGCAGCAATATTTACGTATGCTTTTTAGATATCTCAAAAGCTTTCGATACGGTCTGGAGGCATGGCCTCCTTATCAAATTACGCAAAATGGGTGTATCTGGAAAACTTTGGTCAATCATTAATGATTGTCATACAAACACAACCAGTGAAATTGTTGTCAATCAAACCCAATCAGACTGGTTTCCCGTGTCACAAGGTGTACGACAAGGTGGAGTTCTATCAACCTATTTACATCTTGTGTATATTAATGAACTTGTTGTTAACCTGGAAAAGTCCTGTACAAATACTGGTATTTTTAGTATAAACAGTAACTGTCCATCGCTTGCTGATGATATCGCGTATATTGTAATAACACCTACGGCGTTACAGCGCGTGCTTGATGTCTCTTACGAATATTCCAGGAAGTGGCGTTTTTTCCTTCAATGCTCAAAAATCGTGCATTTTACAAGTCCGCTCCAAAGGCTCTAAACTAGATTTTGATTATATATGGAAACTTAGTGATACAATAATTCCATGTGCTGACACCTATAATCACCTAGGCATTATTATCTACAACAAACTAACACTCTCAGATAGGATTCTAACAGCTTGTTGAAAGGGACAAAAATCATATTTTGCTCTCAACGATATAGGCTCCAACTATCTTTTTTTTTTTTTTTTTTTTTTTTTTTTTTTTTTTTTATTGATATTAATTTCATTTGCACATACAATATATCATACAATATATATATATACATGTAAGTATATTTAGCACAATTGAAAAGTCTGTTGACAAGATCAATTTCAACAAATTTAAGGGAGAGAAAATGAGGGACAGTAGGAAATGGAGAGTGGGGGGAGAGAGTGGGGGAATTATGAGGAAACATGTATCATGTCAAAAATATTTTATTAATAATTAGGCGTAATCAAAATATTTACTACCGAGTTGTTGTATTCAGACAAGGTATATATAAATCGTGCCTTATGTAAATATGTCAATGGTCAGGATCTACATGTACATGAGAAAAAGCCAGTCAGTCCATTGGTTTAAGAATTATTGTATTTGCCTTGTTTTGTTGCAGTGTATTTAAGTGTAGTTATATGGGTTTTGAGATCAATCAGAAGTTCATGGATTGATAAGTTTTCCTGTAGACATCTTTTCCTGTATATGTAAGATTTGATTATAAGAAAAATTATACCCAAATAAATTGAATTAGGGGTTCCTAATATAAATGATTTTTCTTCTAATGTAATATGTAAACCTTTTCCGTCACATATTGATATAAAGTGGCTTAAAAGATTTTGGACATGTAAACAGTCCCAAAACAGATGCACGATAGTTTCTTCATTTCTTTGACATAAAGAACACAATTTTGTGTCGGTTTTACCTATTTTAAATAAAAATGAGTTTGTTGTCAAAATATACTGATTTATTCTAAATTGCAACCATTGCAATTTAGAATCCTTAGTGTATAAAAAAGGAAATGTGAGGATATTTTCCCACTGAAGGTCTAAAATTTCAAAAAACTTTCCCCATTTTACTTTTCCAAGAGGAGTAATTTTTTCTGTAGTAAGAATATTGTAGATATGTTTTGTTCCTTTTTTGTTGTTACAAAATGTTTTAATATTATGAGGAAGAAACGGTCTAGGGCTATTTGTTCCAATTTGAATTTTTGAGCTTGAGGGTCTTGCTTTAATTGAATTTCTAAGTGATGCATAATTCAGAAAATTTGTTTTTATCTTAAATTTTTTTTGTAAATCTTGTAAAGAATAAAAATTTAAGTTTTCATCAAGCAAATATGCTATGTATACTATGTTCTTATCAAACCAGTTTGTATAGAAAACTGTTTTATTTTCAATTTTGATTTTCGGGTTGTTCCAAATAGGCTGAGTAATAAATTCATCCCATGATTGAACTTCTAATTTTTCTTGAATTATTTGAAAGACAGTAAATGTATCTTTCCAGAAAGGATTTTTTATTTCCTTTTTAACAAAATTAATATAGTCTGATCCAGTTTTTAATATTTTTCTATAGATACAGTTTTGCCAAGCAGCACTTTCCATTTTGTTTCTTGGGAATAAAGAATTCTTTTTATCCATGATGATTTTAATCCCAGATTGTAATTGTTAATATCAAGCATTTTTAAACCTCCATTAATATAGTCTTGCACTACTTGCTTTCTTTTAAGTTTATCTACTTTGGAATGCCATAAAAAATTAAAAAGAGTTTCATTCAGATTTTTCATGAAAGTATTTGATGGGGAGGGTAGAGAAATGAAGAGGTGATTTAATTGTGCAATAAGCAATGATTTTATAAGAGTTATTCTGCCAAGTGGAGTAAGTCGTCGTTTACTCCATTGATTGATGATATGCTTGATTTTTACTAATTTCTTGTCATAATTAGGTTTTGGTATATTTGTTAAGTCCACATCAAAATATATACCTAAAAGTTTAAAGGTGCTTGTCCATTGAAAGTTCATTTCCTCACATATTATATTAGAAGAGTATTTTTTACTACCAATCCAGACAAGTTGAGTTTTTGATATATTTATTTTGAGACCAGAAATTTGATAAAAGTTATTTAACTCTCTAATTGCTTCTCTGAGAGACCTCTCACTGCCATCTAATATAATAAGGGTATCGTCTGCATATTGTAATAACAAAAATTCTGAATTATCTATGTTAATACCATTTAAACCTTTATTATTTTTTAATTTAATAGCTAGTACTTCAGCACATAGTAAAAAGATATATGATGAATTTGGATCACCCTGACGACAACCACGCTCTAATTTTAAAAAGTTGGATAAGTGACCTGCTTGTGATACAGAGGAGGAGGTGTTTTGTTGAAAAACTGATATCCATTTTCTGAGCGATGGACCAAAGTTAAAGAATTGAAGCGTTTTATCAATAAATTTCCATGAGACAGAGTCAAATGCCTTTTCAAATTCAATCATTAACAGTAATCCAGGAATGTCATTATTCTCAGTATATTGCATTAAATCATAAACAAGACGAGTATTTTCACCTATATATCTTCCTGGAACAAAGCCATTTTGATCGGTACTGATAATTGAACTGATTATTGTTTTCATTCTTTGAGCAATGCAGCCTGACCCTATTTTATAAACTACATTTAATAAAGAGATTGGCCTCCAATTTTTCATGTAAAATTTACTTTTTCCATCTTTTGGTATGCAGGTGATTATACCCTGCTTTTGTGTAACAGATAACTCCCCTAGATTGTATCCGTTATTTATTGATCTAATAAGAAAGTCTCCTAAGTATTTCCAAAAGACTTTAAAGAACTCTGTAGTGAAACCGTCACTTCCAGGACTCTTATTATTCGACATTTTTTTCAATACATGAGAGGCTTCATTATAAGTTATTTCACCTTCAAGGGTATTTCTTTGAGTATCGCTTAATTTAAAAATTTCAGAGTCTGATTCTAGAATCTCATTTAAAACATAGTCTTGAAGTTCACCCTTGTTTTGATATAGATTTCTATAATAATTTTCTATCTCTAACAGGATTTCCTTTTGTTCATTAATTTCTTCGGAACAATCTTCTTTTATTAATTTTGGGACAATTTTATTTACAAAATTTCTATTCTCAAGATTAAGAAAGTAACTTGTTGGTTTCTCTCCTTCACAGGTCCATTTAGCTCTTGATCTTACTAGACTTCCCATAAGTTTGTGATTTCTGATATTTTCTAATTCTTTCTTTTTAAAATTAACTGTTTGAATGTTTTCTTCATACTTTTCCTCCAACTGTTTTATTTGGTTTATTAAAAATTTCTCCTTTTCGTTATTTTTCTTTTTGGCATAGCTAGAATATGATATACATTGGCCCCTGATTTCCATTAATAGTGTCTCAAGAAAGAGCTGGTCATTGACAGTGAATTGAATTTCATCATTTGGAATTTTGTCAATAGATGCATTGTTATATACGGGTACTGCATAATTTTGTTTTATTTCTTGTATTTTTTTATTAACAACATCTAGGAATTCCTTATCATATAAAAGTGCATTATTGAACTTCCATAAACCTTTTCCATGTGTAAATTCATTGAATTTTAGACTAAGGAGTACTGGTGAATGATCTGACTTATAACTTGCTATGATTTCACTTTCTTGTGACATACACAGTAGGGTGTTTGATATTAAAAAGAAATCCAGTCTTGCTTGTTTAAGAGGGGTTGGTTTACGCCATGTATACCTTTTCTTATCAGGGTGAGTTTCTCTAAAAATATCAATAAGATTGAATTGGTTTATTTTTTCTATTACTTTATCTCTTGCTTAAGGATTGTTAAGATGAAGATAATTGTAATAATCCATATCGGGATCCATAATACGATTTAAATCGCCAACAACTATTATGTTTTATATCCTATTTCACTTACAATTTCAAAGAGTTCTTCATAAAAAAGGGGCGTGTCCTCATTTGGACCATGCACTGTGATCAAACTTAAACGGTGGCTTTGAATACTGAGGTCTAGTACCACAAAATTTCCAGAATCATTTGTAAAATTCTTATGTACTTTATATTCAAAATTGTTATTGAAAAAAATTGCTACTCCTCTGGACTTTGAGGTAAAATAATTAAAATAAACTTCATTGCCCCATTCGTTTTGAATACTATCTTCCATATCACAAGTGAAATGAGTGTCTTGTAAACATAAAATATTGCATTGGGTTTGTCGATAATATTGAAAGACATCTTTTCTTTTCTTAAATTCGTGCAGACCCTGACAGTTAGCAGATATAATTTTTACCGAAGACATGTTACAGAAAAACTTTGCTTACCTTGTACGATTCACTTGAAATACAACAACACGGTCAAAAAATGCTCTTGTCCAATAATTATACTAGTCTGAGGTTGATACATGATTGAGAAAGGAAACATACAGAAGGGGGAAAGAAAAGGAGTGCTCGATTGCTGGGTTTAAAGTTAAAGGCACGTGCTGATGTACGGTGAATTTGGTTGAGGGGTAGAATGTTTACATTGGATATGCCGACACGTTACTAAAATTAGAGTAAACAATGGTAGACATAAATATTTCCGGAATTAAATTATAGGCATAGTTAGAATGAAAAGTCGGCATTTGAATTAATTAATGGGATCTTTTCATGTGTTTGAAAATACATTTACAGTTTTTTTTTCAAAATACGTAATTATAAACACAAGTAATTCGGACATTGTCCTTAATAGTTTTTAGTGTGAATGAGGGAAATTCAGTTATTTTCCGGAGTCACTTGGATCATCTAGTTTGTTAACAAGGTCACAAACCAAGTTTTCCATGATGGAAAAACGGGCTGGGCCAATGTGCGAGCGCCCCATCCATCGGGTCAAAACAATTGCAACGTCGTTGATCCGATTGTCTTGGAGGTACCTTAGCATTCTCCGTCCTGCCCCATGCTCCCGATCGTCGTGGTAATTTTCGATAGTTTTTCCACTTTGGTCGCGAAACCTGTATATGAGGATTCTGCTGTCGCAACTTGCAGCATAAGGGTCTATTGATGTTTTTTTGTAGATATTCAGGGCCTCGTCCGAGGACTGAATATTAGCACCAACCGCCATAAATTCAGACCCGTCTATCTGCACCGGTTCCGTGGAGACAACCACAACGTCGTCCAAGGACTGATATTCCTCAGAGGAAATTTGCAAGGCATTCGCACTGGAAATAAGGGGTACCTCTTCCTCGTATTTCGTACCGTTTGGCATTATTATCTCGTTTCTTTGAACTTTAACGTTAATGTTCTGCTTGCGAAATGAATCCGCTTTATCAAAAATTTTATTTCTAGCAGAGGTAAGGGGTGCGGGCTGTTGGGGAATGATGAAGAAAGGTAAACGCTGTTTTGCAATTTTTTTTAGCCTCTGCGCGTTGAGAATCTCATCCTTTTTATTGCGATCCTTCAACTTAGCGGTTATTGTGACCGGTTTGTCATTGAACTGTGGGCGGACCCCGTTCCTGTGGATGCGGACAAACTCAACATCGACACCCAGTGATTGCTTTATATCATTGGGTATCGCTGTGGCCAAGTCCTCTTGTTGGGTATAAGGATAGTTGTGAATCAATATATTGTCTTTCATCGATCTCGAGCGAAGATCAGTTATGTCATCATCGATGTGTGACAGTTTTCTGTCCATTCTAATCACAACCGACCGCAGGAGATCAAGTTCACGCTTAAGTTGAGCATTTTCGGAGCGCAAGGTTGTAATTTCGTTATAATTACACTCGGCCTGGTCCGATAAGGTTTTAAGTTTGTCACATAACGGACCCTGGTCACGCTCTGCTGAATGTTCGGTTTGCTTGGCTTTGGGTGAACTGTTGTCAGAATTTTTTTTGGATATTCCTTTGTTTCGTGTTTCCATGTTTCAAACAAACACAAGTTTATGATTTACGTGCTCATGGCCTCGGGTGTCACGTGACTTTTTTCGGCTCCAACTATCTTAACCCACTTACTTTGTCACACCTCTATAAGACGATCGTTCTTCCCACAGTCCTCAACGGTTGTGAATTATGGAGCAATATATCTACCAACGATCTTCAACGCCTAAATGTTTTTCAACATTTTGTTTGCAAAAATGCACAAAATCTTCCGACCAAAACAAGATCCGATATCTGTGAAAGTGTTTTCAACGTTCTTCCTATCAAATCGGAAATAGATGTCCGCAAACTCTTATTTCTAGGCCGACTCTGTCTCATGGATCACCAGTCTCTTTCAAAGAAGATATTTTCAACACGCCTATTTTTATTCCTGGAGAACATTTCCAATAAACTGCGAGGATTAATTCCGGATGTCATCAATATTTTGTCCACTTACAGTCTTACTGAATATCTACAAACGTGGCTCCTTGATTGCTCATTTCCACCAAAACAGACTTGGAAAAGATAGTGAGATCTGCTTTATCTAAGCTACACCAAACAAACCGTAACATTAGAATGATAAATGACAAGGATTTTTACCGTTTCAAATCCATTATCCAAAACCAAAACCCAAGTTTCATCTGGTCTATTCCGTCCAGCTCATACGAAATCTCTCTTTGTAAATTTATCTGCAAGCTTATAGCTTGCCCCCCGGAACAGACTCCCTTCATCTGCAGACTATGCAACACCATGTTTGTAGACAGTTTTCAACATATCGTTTGTTCCTGCACCTCTACTAACGACTTACATACATACTGGTGGGATCAAATCACCAACTCCTTTGATATTTACTTCTCCGCGGACCTGTGTGCCATGACTGAGGATGATATATTCTTCTTCCTTCTAGGTGGGAAATATTTTACATGGTTGTCAAAAAAAAAGATTTACGTGCAGTTCGTATATTTAACTTTCGTTACATCCGAGACACTGCTCCACGCTACAATCAGACCCTCAAATCTCAACATAACCGAATGTTAGCAGCATAACCTGTGTATGTGTGTGCCCCCTTCCCCGTGTATGACCCCCCCCCCCTTTTTTTTTAAAAATATTTGTATATATGTAAATACTTATGCTTTGTCGTATAATTATATGTGTTGCATGTATGTAGAATTGTATGTTCTGAAATAATCCTCATATGAGGGAAATAAATAAAGAATGAATGAATGAATGAATGAATGAATGAATGAATGAATGAATGAATGCACAGATAGTGCTACCTTACTTCGCATGCACATCGAACACGTGTATCAAACATACATAGTGCATAACGTCTGCATCGTTTTGAAAACCCCAGCGGCACTACACCCAACACAGTAGATAAATGATAGTAAATCCAAGAAAGTAACAACGTAATATCCTTTCCATCGGTTTCTACAAAAAGCGGTTTCTAAAATCAATGCGATTATTGTCATTGCTAGATCTCCAACGGTATGTGGTATGCGCATGTTACATGTACAACATGTACATAGGAACACAGTCTACAATTATTAAAGATCTTTAATGTATATGTGTCTGGATTTCGGTCCGTCGTTCATTGGATATTCCATTTCAAAGGCCCACAGATCTCGAATAACCAGCGCCTCCGTTTCAGATTTACAAACCCACAAGGTATGGGGTCTCGGCAAAACGCTTATTAAAACTCCCAGCACTAGAGATGTATTTTTCCATGTTACACAAATACTCAGCTAAGACTACAAAAATTGATGTTGGTGTATGAACATCACAGGAAGCTTAAAAAAAAATAATGAATAAAGTAAAATTAGGACTGGTTGGGGGCCATTTAGGAACCCTCCAATTTATAACCTCCTTTTATTACATATAATCATCTATTGTCATCTGGTTTTATTTGTAATTTTATTTGGGATAACAAATAAAGTCACAAAAGTGACAGAGTGCAACAAATACATTTTCTTTCTAGATTAACTTTATACATGTTTTGTAATTGCTAATTTGGCACAGTATCAGTTGTAGAATAAAATACTGAAATTTCTAATTTCCTTAACGCATTTTAAAATGTTGCTGCCTAGTTTGTCATAGTTGTCTCTCTTGCAGCACGTTATCAAATTATTTTGTATTTTCAAGTATAGCTACAAAAGTGATCTCACAGCGTGTAACCAATTGCATGGTTTCGTGGGAAAATTGTGGGTGCGTCGTTTTGATAGCGTGTGTAATCACTTTTTCACTGGACGCCCGTCAGTTTACATTCTACGGACATTTTTAAAGCTTTTTAACTACCTCCACCCTTCTACTCTTTTCGAATTGTACTTTCTATGTTTTTGCTGTATTCGATTTCCCAACAACAAGAATTGATTTCAACAAATTATTTAATCAATTACAACATAAATGTTATGAGTTATGTAAATATAATTATTTTGGTTGCTATATAAATTTTGGAAGAAATAAATATTCTAAATATTTGTAATTATACTAAAGATTAATCTTTTCTTTCTAGATTTACTTTATACAGATGGAGGGGTTACATGTAATATTTATGAAGGTATTTTATAAACATTAATTAAGAATATTATCAGTTATAAGGATAAAAACAAGTTTGAGGTGCAAAACGACTGTTTTTTATATGTTATCAGTCATGTGAAAATGGTTCATTTCGCTTTCATTGTTACATAAATCTAACAATTCATACTTTATTAACTTAACATGATTCAAAATAGTGCAGTATCCCTCAATATACATTAGATCCTAAAAAAAGTCATAAATGTTAGGGTAAATATAACTATGTTAATACAATATAGCAATTTCAATTTCTCACATAACAATATAATGAATTTACAACAATATTTAAAAAGTTTAGCGGGATACGAACTTGTATGGTTCGCAAACAGATCTGTTGAAAAACCTTCAAGGTGTAAACGGATAGAAACACAATGAAAACGCATACGTTAAATAAAATCTACGAGGTTATAGCAAACATCACCCCCCCCCCTTCCGGCGGCACCGCAATGTCGTTGCACTAGACATGTTAAGATAATAATCGGTGAAAGACTTTTTTACAAGGCCGAACCCAGTTAGGAAATGTCTGAAAGCGACAGACAACAGTCACCTTCGATTTCACGAATACTGGATTACAAATCTTACTTGTTTAAAAATACTATACCCTTTAAAGGCAGATTTTAAACGTCAGTCGGGGATGCCTACTTAACTATTCATTCGGTGCTACATTCAATTGTTTATACAACAAGTTTAAAATATTACAGCAATGTCGTAAATACGAAAATCCATAATTCATCAAAATCGCTTGTATCATAAACAGAGTATGTGAATGGTACTTAGTTCATTATTATAAGTCATTTTTAGTAACAATTCAATCAACGCGCCTTTCATGATCCTTACTGTGTATGGTATAAGCAAGTCCCCGAGATCTTAATTCTTCCGTTTCGCATTTCTAATTCCCGAAATTATTACAATATAATGATTAAATGTACACACAATTTAGAACGTGCGAATCTTTTCTCTTTAATTTTCCTATTAATAATTATGTTCGTTTAAACTTATTGTAGCGTTCCTATTTTCTCAACGTTTCTCCTTTTTAAAGAATAAGTCTGCGTGGTTCTCACAATTTTAATAAAAGGTAATAATCCAAGAAACATATGTATAAATTCATTCAAAACTTGTGCAATTCTAACCTACTACTCTGCTAGATAAAACCACCCGCACTGAACTTAACCCAATCTCCCTTTATATATAACGTCTCTAGAATAACTCCTCAATCACGTGCATAATTCACTCCTAATAATAAAATCAACTCCTCTCTTTAAAATAACTCCTCACTATGTTTCATAACAAATACAATTTAGGTCAGCGATGAGGAGTTAATATCAATTAGTAAACAAAGTTCATACGTTAAAGAAAGAAATAAACTAGATAAAATTAAAATGAATAATATAACTTTGCTTCACTCCCCCCTGTACAAGTTTTGACTCCGACAAAACAATAATAAACATTGATAAACAAAACAAAACAAAATATTATACAATTACTAAAAATAGTCTGATATATATACATATATACAAAATGTCACTCGGGATTTGAACTCCGTCTCTTTAGTTCCGCTAGGAAAATTGATATTTCCTCCAAAGTTCTTTGCGCAAAAATGTTCGCACTTTGTCTATCCATGTTTTCGCAAACATTAATTTCCATCGTTCTCTGTTCATTGATCACCTCACCATCTTTTATAACCGAAACACTGGTCATATTTCGTCCGATTGATCGTGTCACGACAACTTCACGAGTATCTTCGTACACTTCCTGTTGATTGTCTTCTTCTTCATCTGATATCATGATGAAATCCATAGATTTTTCATCGTTAGAATAAGCAATAGTGTCACTGTCTTGATTAAATTCATCTTCATTCTCATCTGACAAAATGTCACTGTAATCCGGGTTTTTAATAATTCTGTCGTTAAAATCCATGATTTTTGGAATAAACAGTTTAAAAACACAAATAAAAATCATTTATCAGCTGTTCATCGTAATCATAATGTCTATTGTGAAAATGTCTGCGCAGATTTTCTCTTCGCTTAAAAACTCTATCACAAAACATGCACTGAAATAAGTTTACATTTTCTTTGTGTTGATGGTTGAAATGTCTTTTAAAATTATCCAATCTGGTAAAAACAATTCCACATTTATCACATAATACAGTCTTCATAATATCTTTGTGGCTTGCGAATGACTCTTCCCCGCATAGTTTTCTTAGGCATACCCACGGTCTGTTGATCACGTGGTTGGTCAGTTCGAGGAGGATCTTGAATTGGAATACACAACTTAGGGTTTGTCTTTGGCGCGTTAGCTTTTCCCACGCGCGGTGTTTCGGCGGCATCTTTTGAATTTGAGGAGGGATCCAGCTCAGGCGTGTTGACAGTTTTGCTCGGTATCTCTTTGAATTTGAGGAGGTGTTTCAGTTTTAACTCTGCTGTTTTTCGTATCTGGAATGATTTTATATTGTCAGCATGGACAATGACGGGATTAGATTTTCTCGAATGTTTAATTTCAAACAACACATCACTTAATTTTTTCGTAATAATCCATGGTCCAGTCCAGTTTCGAGCTAATTTAAGTTTTGTGCCAACAATTTGTTTGGGCTGAAATCTCCGTACAATATCACCTTCGTTATAAGTTTTACACACAGCTGTTTTATCATAATGTCTCTTTTGTCTGCACACTGCTCCCGAAGTTCTCTCTCTAGCGAATTTATGTACAAGCTCCAAATTTTGCACAAATTTGTCACATATTTTGTTTCCGATATTTTCTCTCCTTTTCCGATTTCCAGAGATTCCGTTTGTAAATCTACGGGTATAGTCATCTCCGAACCAAACATCATGCGTAAAGGCGTAATTCCAGTCGTTTCGTGAACTGATGAGTTATATGCCATCACAACACAATCAATATAATCGTCCCAGTCAGTTTGTTTCACATTTATATACTTAGACAACATATCTTTAATTGTTCGATTGAGTCGTTCTACCATTCCGTCAGATCTTGGATGGAATGCAGTTGTTCTTGTTTTCGCTATGTCAAACATAGAGCACAGATGTTTAAACACTAAACTTTCAAACTATACACCTTGATCACTGTGAAATTCGTATGGGCACCCGTATCTTTTTATCCAGCCCCGGAAAAATACATTAGCTATCGTTTTTGCTTCCATATTTGGTATCGGAAATATTTCCGCAAATTTACTGAAATAATCCGATATAACTAAAATGTACACATTATCATTTGCAGTTTTAGGAAATGGTCCTGCTATATCTGCTGCAACTCTTTCAAATCTTCCACCAACGGTATAGGTTTCCATATAATGTCGTCTTTTTCTTCCAGGATTTTTCCGGTCTTCACATATTTCACAGGACTTCACATAATCACGAACATTTTGTCTCATCCCCGGCCAATAATATGATGAAAAGGAAGCTCTTTGCTGTGTTCTGTAAATTCCCATATGTCCTGAGGTAGGCGCATCGTGTAAATACCACATTACATCTTCGCGAAGTCTATTCGGAGTACAAATACGCAGTCTATTTTAATCTTTTTCTGTCGAAAGAATACACAAAACATCATTATGAATTCGTAACAATTCCCAACGTGCATGCCAAAATTTACACTCTGGGTGTAAATGGGAAATGTCCTGGTACGAGGGTTTGTCTTTTCCCATTTTAAGCAACTTTAAAATAGGAAATATTCCGTCATCATTCTCTTGTGCCTTACGTATGTTCTCGTACGATAACTCGTTTACTGGCATCTCAACACTTATGGCTCGCTTTGGTCTATTTTCCGTGCGTCCTTTCTTCTTGCTTTTTACTTCAGAACAATGGTCCTCACTATATAAATTCACAATATTACAAATTATATTTTCTTGGTCACATATTCCACTTTCACTGATATCTTTCCTTAGTTCGTGTACATGCGATTGCTGCTTTCCATCATAAATGTCACTTAATTTTCGATTGCACTGTCTACAAACTTCTTCACTGTCATTTGCATAATTTGACGGTAAACGCAATAAAGCATCTGCATTACTGTGACGTTTTCCCGGTCGGTGAAAAATTTTGAAATCAAACGCCGATAACTGCTGTAACCACCGACAGACTTGGCCATCTGGATCTCTAAACCTATGTAACCAGGTTAAGGAACTGTGATCAGTACGTAAGATAAATTCCCGTCCAAGAAGATAATGTTTAAAATGTTTTATAAAAAAAACAACAGCCAACATTTCCTTTCTCGTTACACAGTAGTTTTTCTTATGGGAATTTAAAGTTCGGCTGGCATACTGCATCACTTTTTCTTCACCATGTTGAATTTGTGACAAAACACAACCAATCGCATCATTACTAGCATCTGTATCTAGCACAAATGGTCCACCATCTACATCTGGATATCCAAGTATAGGAGAATGTATAAGCTTATCTCGAAGTTCGTGAAAAGCATGATCACATTCCGGCGTCCAGTTCCATACTCCATTTTTCTTAGTTAAAGCATGAAGGCACTTAGCTGTTTCTGCAAATCCTTTGACAAACTTCCGGTAATATGACATAATTCCCAAAAATCTTCGTAAATCTGATACGTTTTTAGGAAGTCGTATGTTCCTAATTGCTTCTATTTTCTTTGGGTCTGTGTGCACACCATATCTTGAAACTACATGTCCCAGAAATTCTACTTCCTGTCTGAAGAAAAAACATTTCGATGGCTTTAATTTTAGGTTTGCTGAGTCCAGTCTGTCACAAACTTGATTAAGATTTTCTAAATGTTCTTGAAAACTTTTTCCAAACACAATAATGTCATCAAGATATAAAACAGCAATGTTCCACTGTAATCCACAAAGAGCTTTTTCTATTATCCTTTGGAATGTCGCCGGGGCGATGCACAACCCAAACGGCATGACGCTATATTGATATAGTCCTCCTCTGGGAGTCGCAAATGCTGTTTTCTCCTTATCTCTCTCCGACATCGGTACTTGATGATACGCCATGTTTAAGTCTAGGGAGGTAAACCACATCGATCCAAATAAAGCGTCCAAGTTGTCATCTATTCTTGGTATTGGATATGCGTCCTTTATCGTTCTCGAATTGAGTCTCTGATAATCCACACATACGCGCCATGTTTTGTCTTTCTTTTGCACCAAAACAAGCTGAGATGACCACGGACTATGGGATTTTTTATTATTCCCAAGTCCTCCAATTTCTGAATCTCATTATTCAGAATATCACGCTTAAATAAAGGCATGTTCCGCGATGCCTCCTTAAAAGGTCGTTCGTCATTCAGAACAATATGATGTTCTCCTAAAGTTGTCTGTCCTAAGCGTCCATTAGGATCAGCAAATGTAGCAACGCGTTTCTGCAGAAACTTCTTAAATAAACTTGCCTCTTTATCAGAGAGGTAAATCTGACCTTTTTCATACACAGGAATTAAATGAGCAGGTAATTCCTTTGGATTCTTTTCCTCCACTAAATAAACTTCCTCTGAATTCAGGCGTTCACTATTAGAAACTTTAATAACAGGAGAAAAAATTGCTATTCTAGCATTGCGTTTTACTGTCACTACTGCTCTTCCCAGATTAAACAATCTTAAATATCCGTTAAATGTTCTTGCGTTTAACAGAGTTCTTGCAACCAGCAACTTATGTTTATGCAGAAAATCTGATAACACAACTGGTATTCCTTCACTGTTCTCCGGGTAAGTGAATTCCGTTTGGATAACAACTTCGTGTCCTGGTGGCACAGAAATGTCCTGACTTGCTATTATCCAGTTGGTACGTCTAAGACAAGCATTATTACCAGGCACTTTAACAAACAATCCCCCATTCTCATGATCCCAATTACATCTAAAATATGAATAAAAAGCTGCTCCTAATAAATTCTGAGAAACCTTACCAACGAATACCCTTAAATCCGTTTCAAAATCATCAAAGTTTAACGTCATATGCGCTGTTCCTAGTACATATAAATCTTGGCCACTTGCAGTCACAAACTTCTTTCTAGCTGGCTCCAGCACTGGTCGATTTTCTGGAGGAATTTTATTAAATATATCTTCTGTTATGAAGGTATTTTTCGCTCCAGTGTCTACCTTCCACGTAACAAATGTACCTTGTATCAGTCCATCAACGTAGAATCCTCTCTTGTTTTTACTTGCATTTATTTTATAACAAGATGGGAAATCTTCAGATTCTTCTGTCACATCTCTTCCATTTTCATCATCAACGAGTTTGTCATTAGTTGTGGTTCTTTGATAATTAGAAGATGAAGAATCGTTATCAGAATTAGCACCAGGCCAGTCTATGTAGCCTTCCGACGCATGGCCTACTGCCTCGGCGGCGCGTCTTTTCCCTGGGGAACTGCTCCGCCATTCTCCCTCCTTGCAACTGAATTTGTACTAGGACATTGATTTCTCAAATGACTTAATGATCCACAGGTATAACATCTCTTTCTGGTGTTATAATTCTTTCCATTTTGATAACTTTTATCAATTCCACGGAATAGTTGTTTTGGGTTGACTGTGTAGATATCCCTTCTAACTGTCTTAGAATTTTTCAATGACTGTTCCTCGCCTAACCGAATACACTCTTCTTGCATGGCTGATGTAACTGCCTCCTGAATTGTTTTCGGCCTCGTCCTCTTAACTGACATTCGGAACTCCTCATTTTCAGAACAGTTATCCAGAAACGTTTTTAAACTGTTTTCATCAATGCATGCTCTGTTTCCAGGATAAGCTCTTCTGAATAAATCTTCAATCGCTTGTCCATAATCTCTAAATGTCTCATTAACGTGTTTTCGGCGTAATTTTGCTTCAGCAATGTAACTATCCTTCAGAGCTGTATATCCAAATCTCTGATTTAAAGCTTCTGTCAAATGCTGATAATTGCCCATGGTGTTGTCTGGAAGTCCATAAGCATATGTCTCTGCTTGGCCACGTAAAGTAGTTAACAGCACACCCCTCTTTCTTTGTACAGTTCACTGATTTAAATAAGCAACGTTCTCAAAATATCTGAAGAATTCAGTGCAGGTAGTCGATCCATCTCCGGAAAATGTCCTTTTGACTGGAATGTTGACACTACTTTCAGTCTGGTCAGTAACTTCTGGAGTTGCCAGAAAATCACTTCTACCTCTTGGAATCGCACGCCGCACGGAACGTTGTCGATATCTTCCAGCTGTTCTTCCAGTTGATATCCAGCATTTATACAATACACTAATTAATATCACAAAAATAATCACAAATATTAACACAATGATCAGTTCTCGTGTAGCCCACATTACTTTTCCTCCAGGAAAGAACTGATAGGCGACATACAACAGAGTTGTAAAAATAGTAATCACACCGAACCAAAATCCTATTAATTGTCCCCATCCTGTTGAATTGCTCACATATGCGGTGCCCTCGGTTGTTGCTAGTTCTGTTTCTACAGCAGGGGTATTCAAATCTTCTCTGTACATCGGACACACAGGAGAATCAGCTTCATTGAATTCCGTTAACAAGTTCCGACGCACGGCAGTACGCGGTGAAGATTGCGGTATATTTGTAGTTCCTCGAGGCGTAGTCATCATGTCACTATTTTCTGGTTGCATATGCAACAAACAAAGTAAAACAACATGTGTCACTAAAACAGCACTTACAAAAATATCCAGCTTGCTAAGTTCTACTACTATTTAAACAACTAAATCTAGAAAGAATTCACAGAAAGTTTATCGGTACGCCACACGTGTTTCTGTAAATGCTTTAATTCTGCAGCCACAGAACGGACATTTGTAAAATTCACTTTTCTTTCCAATTGCTGTAATAATGTAGTGACGATTCTCTTGTTCTTGAACATAACAAAACAATTGGGACACTCTCTTCGGTCACTTACGTTAATTTGTCTAAGGAGAATAAGATTTCCATTTTCTACAATGTCATAATAGTTCACAAATCTTTGTCGTCCTTGATTATCCATCACTATGCAATATGCATTAATAAATCCCTCCAAAAATAATAATAATTCCACACGTCAAAAGTTAATCAAATAATTTAAAGATTTTCACTTTAATCCAAAATTACCAATATTAAAATTGAATCCCACCGCTGCCACCACTTGTAGCGTTTCTATTTTCTCAACGTTTCTCCTTTTTAAAGAATAAGTCTGCGTGGTTCTCACAATTTTAATAAAAGGTAATAATCCAAGAAACATATGTATAAATTCATTCAAAACTTGTGCATTTCTAACCTACTACTCTGCTAGATAAAACCACCCGCACTGAACTTAACCCAGTCTCCCTTTATATATAACGTCTCTAGAATAACTCCTCAATCACGTGCATAATTCACTCCTAATAATAAAATCAACTCCTCTCTTTAAAATAACTCCTCACTATGTTTCATAACAAATACAATTTAGGTCAGAGATGAGGAGTTAATATCAATTAGTAAACAAAGTTCATACGTTAAAGAAAGAAATAAACTAGATAAAATTAAAATGAATAAAATAACTTTGCTTCATTATTTTCAATTAAATCAATATTTATATATCTAAGCCAAAAAAATATATATATTCTATGAAATGTTTATTTTCAAGTTTCTTTGTCTGTGATAACACTACCAATCGATTTTGTAATGTACATGTATAGACCAATGTTTTTCAATGATTATTTTAAAACTTAATCGTACAATTGCTAGAAATTTATCAGTTAATCAAATAATTATTCAATCTTTGAATGTAATGAGGTGATCAAATATGGTTCAGGTGTTCAAATCTATGATAGAGTCCTTCTTGTTTTATTGGATTTGATCATCATAGACCGTACTTGATCTCCTAATAATGGTCAACGTATGATTCTTTATAAACAATGTTCTAGTTTTGTCAGCATTTTAATTGAATTAAATTAAATAATTAATTATTCATATTGAGTTAAATATTTATCATTATTAACTTTTCTGAATTTAATTTCAAAATATCACATTAAAATATTTTTTGAAACTCTCTGAACGTTTTTGAAACTGACGCTAACACAAACTGTAACACAAAATATCTACTGTTCACCATATCTCAGTTCACAGAAAATATCAATTTCTAAGTTTTTGATCAAAAATGTGCAGTCAATATAAACTAGCGTCTTACATGTCGCGCTTGCGCTTACATCCCTCTCAATATTTTTTTGTCCGCACATGTCAATAGCCTCGTTAATTTGCAAAATGACTGCAGGAAATTTTTCTCTTCAATGGAAACAGATATCAAATATCAGGCCTTCGTATAAAACTAATCGTGCTGGCATTAAAATCAATTGTAGCGTGTATGCCGTTAACATATCCACTCCTTAACACAAGGGTCTTTTTAATGAGTTTCCTTGTGCCCTTTCATTTAAAACTTGAAGATTCAATTCACTGGGTTTTCAAAATTCACCACTCATTATTTGCTATTCAAATACTTAATTCAAAGAATTGTGTCAGAAGTTCATACCTCAATACCCCAGTGCTCCAAATTTTGGCGCCTGAGCGCTGACTGCTGAGTGGACCCTGTCATACAGGTTGCATACGTTAAAATATGGATGAACTTATTTTGATTTATTTCATTGTATATAACTTTATCATAAATTTATAAGGTTTGCATTTAACACTTTTTCTGTATAATTTTCTGTGTATTATTTAAAAGTAAATTTGAATATAAAAAATCAAGAAGAATAATTTGTCATTGAAAAAAATACATACAAATTTGGACAAGAAATTACAATTTATTTCCTATACAGAATTGTGTGTCGTCTGATATTATCTAATGACCCGTAGAAACATGGACGTTCAAACTGTTAATCTGCTATCAAAGATCAGCGGGGGAATGTATGCAAAAGTAAGCGTCTAAATTTTTACACCAGATGGTGCTATTTCCATAGAGATACCACCATGTAACTTGCAATTAAATAACCCTATTTCAGAAATGAATATAACAATGTACTTCTCTTGACGATGCATAAATACGCAAAATCCTTATTTTTATGTCAGTTTTTTCTTCTGTATAAGATCAAAAGTACATGTACTAGTAATTCTCTCATAAAAAAAAATTACTTGCCTGTTTTGAAAACATAAATGGAAAAAAAACTTTTATAAAGTAGGAGAAAGATCATAGCGTTACGATTTCTATTTTCATTTTAATTAATTGAAATAAATTTGACAAAAAGGCATATTCATATTCCTTTGGAAACGGAAGACCTTGATTATAGGCCCGTAAATGTAATATTGTACTGGATTTGGCTTTTTCAGTTTGCTGTAATATTTTAATTTAAGTCTAGTTTAATTAATATGTCACCTTTTATATTTTGGATCATTAATTCTGTCTTTAAGGATAAGTACATAGAAAAATTAAAAATCTATAGTAAGTTTTTCCGATGTAATCGGAAGACCCAAAATCTGCGCTCTCTCTAATATCGTAGCATGAACATATCTGTTTAAGTTATTCGTTCATGCTTTTTTTAATACTCGACGGATTTATCAGCCCTCCGCATAGCCATATATTTCAAAAGTTTAACTTGCTTTCAATAATAAGTGAAAATACATAAAAAAGTATTAAGAAGTACTGAATAACATAAACTTTTATAAAAATATATCAATTTTGTTTACGAAAATGTCTATAGCTCCGAACGAAATTGCCTTTATAGTGAACAGGGTGTGTAAATTGTACTTAGTTCATACGGCGAGTTTTGAGTGACAATTCCTTTCACGCGCATTTCAGGAACCGTACTATGTTTGATGATACAAAGTTACTGAATTTGTAATTTTTTTTCTCGATCATATAAAATTCTCGAAATTATTCCAAATAGAACTATTTCGAACATGATATGTTTTTAATTTAATTTTTCTACTAATTATAATGTTCCTTTTACATTTATTTTGCATCAAATCAATATTTATATTTTTCAGCAAATTAAGACATATTTTATCAAATTTATAGTAGCTTCCTATCATATCGCGGGTTCAATGGTATCGCAGTATTTCTGTTTACGAATAGTAGCACATTTGACATTTGAGGTCGGGATATTTTTAGACATAGAAAACAGAGACAGGCTGAACATCACTGAGGTATATGATAGAGGAATCCCCCAATAACATTAGTTTTTGGAAATATTTCGGTATTGATAGATTTTTCCACAAAGTGATTTAACTACCACGATATCATAGGACGGGCTCATACGTTTTCAAGTCTGTTTGTCTGTTATAACACAACCTTTCCAATTTGTAATGCATAGTACAATACTTGCATCAATGATTTTTTTATACTGAATCGTACAACTGCTAGAAATTTAGAAATTTATTATATAGGTATTTAATCTTTGAATGTATTGAGGTGATCAAATATTGTCGGGGTGTTAAAATCGATCATAAAGGCCTTTCTTGTTATATTGGATTTGATCCCCCTCGACTGTTGAAAAATCGAATTCCATTTTTTTATCAAAACTTTGCAGACGCATATAAACTAGCGTCTTACATTTCGCGCATGCGCTTTCATCCCTCTCAAAGAAATTTTTTGTCCAATTTGTTCAATAGTCTCATTCATTTGCGAAATGAAGGTTGGAAATGTTTTCTCTTTAACCCTCTGGCTGCGACGTTATTGAACAGAAAACTTTACGTCACTGCGACATTAAAAACGACGTCATAAGTTTTTGACGTTTTTACGCGGGATTTTCTCAAAGTTCAAGGAATATAACAAGTGCGCGTTCTATTGCAAAGTGCGGATTACAATGCCGTAATTTTTTACGTGTCTTTTCCACTAATTTTCCAAGATTTCATGACTGTATCCTTGGATTTATTGCAGTTGCCCAGAAGCAGAAGCAACATTTGTTTGATACATAATTATAAAAGATCATAAATGCATGTGAGGCTTAATAATTATATAAACTTACAGTATTCTCAATTTTAATAAAAGCAGTAATAGGTTACAATTAAAAGAAGATCAGAAAAGGATGACTGCGATGTTCGCCGCATTTTGGGTCCTTTTTCGGTCATTCTTGTTGCATTAATTCTTTTTAAAAAAAGTTTGGTGAAATTCCAATAGAAGTTTATTGTCATAATGGTTTTAAACTGCGTTGCAATAAATTGAATCTTTTTTTCCCTCTTACTGGTCTGCAAATATCTGGGATTTAGACTTGTCTGCCTTTGATTGAAGAGAAGATTCATAAATATGCATGGAGGGTGGAACTAATATTGTGATGAGTGGTCTAAATTTAGAGTTGCGGTACTATATTCACAAGTTACATTGACTTAGAAATCACGTGGTGAATAATACATTGTAACTGGTCAGAGAATACCGTTTACAACAGAGAACGCGAGCACAAGAAGAAACAGTGTTTCAATAGTCACTGTGATCATAACATATAAAGCGGACTGTTTTTTATGTTGTTAGAAAATAAAACTTTGTTTTTGCTAAGATATTTGGTTATTACGGAAGCGTATTAGTGCCACATATACACTTCACATTTTTTTATTTTCTACACTTTAAAGTGTCAATTTTACACTTTAATCTGTAAATTTTACACTTCAATCTGTAAAATTCACACTTTAATCTGTAAAATTTACACTTTTAAGTGTAAAATTCACACTTTAAAAGTGTAAAATTCACACTTTAAAAGTGTAAAATTCACACTTTAATCTGTAAAATTCACACTTTAAAGTGTAAAATTTACACTTTTATCTGTAAATTTTACACTTTAATCTGTAAAATTCACACTTTAATCTGTAAAATTCACACTTTAATCTGTAAATTTTACACTTTAATCTGTAAAATTCACACTTTAATCTGTAAAATTCACACTTTAATCTGTAAATTTTACACTTTAATCTGTAAAATTCACACTTTAAAGTGTAAAATTCACACTTTAATCTGTAAATTTTGCACTTTAATCTGTAAATTTTACACATTAATCTGTTAAATTCACACTTTAATCTGTTAAATTCACACTTTAATCTGTAAATTTTACACTTAAATCTGTAAACTTCACACTTTAATCTGTAAAATTCATACTTTAATCTTGAAAATTCACACTTTAATCTGTTAAATTCACACTTTAAAGTGTAAAACTCACACTTTAATCTGTAAATTTTACACTTTAATCTGTAAAATTCACACTTTAATCTGTAAAATTCACACATTAATCTGTAAATTTTACACTTTAATCTGTAAAATTCACACTTTAATCTGTAAAATTCACACTTTAATCTGTAAAATGTACACTATAATCTGTAAAATTCACACTTAAAAGTGTGTAAAATTTACACTTTAATCTGTAAATTTTACACTTAAAAGTGTAAAATTTACACTTTAATCTGTAAATTTTACACTTCAATCTGTAAAATTCACACTTTAATCTGTTAAATTCACACTTTAAAGTGTAAAATTCACACTTTAAAAGTGTAAAATTCACACTTTAATCTGTAAAATTCACACTTTAAAGTGTAAAATTTACACTTTTATCTGTAAATTTTACACTTTAATCTGTAAAATTCATACTTTAATCTTGAAAATTCACACTTTAATCTGTTAAATTCACACTTTAAAGTGTAAAACTCACACTTTAATCTGTAAATTTTACACTTTAATCTGTAAAATTCACACTTTAATCTGTAAAATTCACACTTTAATCTGTAAATTTTACACTTTAATCTGTAAAATTCACACTTTAATCTGTAAAATTCACACTTTAATCTGTAAAATGTACACTATAATCTGTAAAATTCACACTTTAAAGTGTAAAAATCGCACTTTAAAGTGTAAAATTTACACAATATCTTGTAGAATTGGCTCATATATACACATACATTGGAGAGTATTTATCATTTCCGATGGTTTGATCGAAGCATTATGGACTGAAATATTTTAATTAGCAAATATTTCAAACTTTGTCTTCAATACAGTGACATCATTACACAGTGATATTTTTTAAAAATCGTGGATTTTTCAAATAGATATCAGTGGTTTTATACCTCGGCTTTCTTCCACACTTTTTTATGATTTTACAATAAAAATAACAAATAGTGTTGAAATACTGATCATTCAAAGAATATACATTATGTAGCATTCTGTCTAAACCTCGATTTAGCATATGTACGTTCAGTACTTTGAGTTGTGTACGTACTACAAAAACTTGATTAAATAAAATTGTACTGTATACAAATGAATAAAATTGATGCTTTAAACTAGTAAAAGTCTTGTATACATTTAGCAGGCTTGAAGACTGTGTATTTGCATAAAAGTGAACAAAAAGTCAAAAACCCCAAAACATTGTTACAGGTAATTCTACATTTTATGTTGCGGCCACCATATAAATATAATTATGTGGTGGCCGGCTGGCCGTCAGATAAATTAGTGGTGATTGCTAGTTTTTAGTCCATTGAATTATCACTTTTTTCAGTTTTTGCGAAACTTTTAATCTGATTGAAAAAGACGAGGGAAACAGCTTGCATTATAAAAAGCCCTTAGCATTGAACATATTTTTGGCCATGTGACACCGATACATTTTGTCGTAGAGAATTTAATTATAACTGTTTCAGTTTTTGAAAAATTGAATACTGTTAATGAGAACTCATTTCTCGATTGCAATGTTTATTATTAAAGCAAGATCAAAGAAATGTCGGACATTTAATTAAAACAACCATGTGGTGTTGACATAGTATTTTACAGATTAATTTGTGATTTTTACAGATGTATGTGTAAAATTTACAGATTAAAGTGTGAAATTTACAGATTAAAGTGTAAAATTTATAGATTAAAGTGTGAATTTTACACTTTAAAGTGTGAATTTTAGACTTTAATGTGTGAATTTTACAGATAAAAGTTTAAATTTTACAGATTAAAGTGTAAATTTTACAGATTAAAGTGTAAAATTTACAGATTAAAGTGTAAAATTTACAGATTTAAGTGTGAATTTTACAGATTAAAGTGTGAATTTTACAGATTAAAGTGTGAATTTTACACTTTAAAGTGTGAATTTTACACTTTAAAGTGTGAATTTTACACTTTAAAGTGTGAATTTTACAGATTAATGTGTGAATTTTACAGATTAATGTGTGAAATTTACAGATTAAAGTGTAAATTTTACAGATTAAAGTGTAAAATTTACAGATTAAAGTGTTAATTTTACAGATTAAAGTGTAAAATTTATAGATTAAAGTGTGAATTTTACACTTTAAAGTGTGAATTTTACACTTTAATGTGTGAAATTTACAGATTAAAGTGTAAATTTTACAGATTAAAGTGTGAATTTTACAGATTAAAGTGTAAAATTTACAGATTAAAGTGTAAAATTTACAGATTAAAGTGTGAATTTTACAGATTAAAGTGTAAATTTTACAGATTAAAGTGTAAAATTTACACTTTAAAGTGTAGAAAATAAAAAAATGTGTAGTGTATATGTGGCACTAATACGCTTCCTTAGGTTATAGTAAAAAAAAAAAAATTTTTATTTAAAAAAGTATTGTGTAGCACAATTGAAAATTAAATTATTCTTACCTTAAAAGTAGCGAAAACGGACCAAATTTTCAAATCTTATTTGGAGTGTTTTGTTTGAAATTGCTTGAAAATTACAAGTAACGATTGATATGATAAATGCAACATTATAATTGACCATTTTTAGGATATACATGTATCACTCCCAAACGTTCTCCAATACCCAAATGTGATGTAGATTTTGATAAAATGTTGCAACTTAATTCAAACGGCAGTTTAAAATAAAGAAATTTGACCATTAATAGTTCTAAAATGGGACGGACAAAATCTTTTGAATTTATTGCTAAAAAAGACTATGAATATGAATGAAATATCATGTAACTTGGGTGCATTTTCTTAGAATGAAAAATCCAACGTAAGCCACAAACATTACCTTAACAGAACACAGTGCCCATCTTTCAAAGTCAAGAGTTTCTGATCCGCTTCGCTTCTCACAAAGAGGCAGAGCGGATCAGAAACCCTTGACTTGGGAAGAAGCACAGTGCCTAGCGTAGAGAAACAGCTTTTTGAAATTTGATTCCTTCACCTTTTTTGTTTTTTGACTTCCGACTTCCGACACGTTGTTGGATCTACTAAGTATATCAGGCCATCATCATCTCGCAATTTGTCGGACAAGCAGATTAATATTGACTTAAAACATATTGATAGCTCATTTTTAGTCTTTTGCATGGGAATTACATGTATGCTGCGATATTTTAAACAAATATATATAGAAAAATAACCAAATATCCCTAAAAACTATTCACTTTACGTTTTATCAAAATTTAAGCCCAAATGCTTCATGGTTTCGGTCGTGGAAATCTTCTGATTATGGTGTTTTCTATTTGATTCTTGTATTTACATGAAAATAACTAGATTGATGTAAAATTGTTTTTGATGAATATTTAGTTTTAAAAAATGTTCATCAATAATTGTATTGAAAAGCATGGACAAATGTGTAACTATTTTCTATTACAATAGCATAGCGTCAGTATGGTTCTTTATATATATACTTTATATATAGTATCAACACAGATCGTTTCGTACATGTAATAAGTCTGCGCAGTGAACCCGATAATCTTTACCGAAAACTATGATAGATTACAAGGCCACTGTCTTTTATATGCAAGAACATAATATGTTTATACATGTATAATAACTGTACGTTTTTGATGAGGCTTTTTTGTCTTTGACAAAGTATTTTAAATGTATCTTTATACATTTGTTGAAGAACAATCATGAGATATTCTCAAGCATGTAAACAAAAGATTCTTAGAAAATATACAAAATCCGTTATCATTTCTTGTTGTATCAACCAATTTTCTTTGTATGAGTTTTTTCTGAGGGGGGAGGGGTGGTGGTTACATGTATATAGATCTAGATCAAAGTGCACAGACACTACATATCACTCTTAGAATTTTGCATGGCTGCATCTCATCAGAGACAGATTCAGAACACAAAAACAATAAGGGTTTACAACTACGATTCCCCATTCTGAGAGAGAGAGAGAGAGAGAGAGAGAGAGAGAGAGAGAGAGAGAGACAGACAGAAAGAGAGAGACACAGAGAGAGATAGAGAGAGAGAGAGAGAGAATTCGCAGCCCCTTAATTTATTAGAATATACCAATTGTTTACCTCCATATCATTTCTTTGGCATTGTGCATTTTTTATGTACATCCTTTCCTTTTAATTACATTTATGCAACTGTTACACAGTATACAAACGTAGTTTTTTTCCAAGTATAAATCTTTATTCTTGATAATTTCTTAATTTTACTGGACTTATGCATGTAGTGTTATACTGTGAAAAACACTGGATTATTTAATCTTGTTAAAGGATATAGTGTCTGATATCTGGCCAAAAAAAAACCCTTTAAAATCAAATGTTTCGAAACATGTTAACATCTTATTTCGCCGTATATATATAGTATATAAAGTATCTACTAATAGCGATTTGTCAGTTCGTCTTTGTTTCTTTAAGACAATCTAATTAAGTCTCAGATTTACTTAAAATTGTTGGGTTTTTTTCTACATAAAATACGTCTTTTGTACTTTCGTTCATGTGTGCTTGCTATGGCTGTTTCATGCACCACGATCGGTTGATGTCATGATGAAAACTTGCATTGCCCTTCTATTAGGTTCAAAAATTATATTGAACATAAACTACGAAAACTAAGTAATTAAACACATCGGAATACTTTAATTTTCAACTACATGTGTATATGTAATTTAAATATTTGTAGATGTTTATTATCGAATTAAAAGTTGTATTTTCGTTAATTATTTTTAAATCTTAGGGTTAAGCACTGGACTAGAATAATAGGTATAGCACTAGCAATAATAATAATGTCCTTTACATGGCAATTATATTATTGAAGAAGTTGCTTGCAAAATGTTAATCACATTTCAAACATCAACGTATGTGATCAATTGTGAAAGTAAACCTTTCAAGAAATAAATTATATACGTAGTAAATCAATACCATTATTTTGTTTTTTACTTTGTTGACAATTGTTTAAAAAACACAATTGCTACAAATTAAATCAGTACATTTCCAGTGAGAATTTGTAAGCATTTATTGTGTATTTAAGGGATCTCCAAATCCAGTGCCTAGCGTGCTATATAATTATATACGGTCAAATGATGATAGTCGTTTAATTATTTACTAAAGTAATATCTGAAAAATAATACGTAGATTTAATTACACCCCCCCCCCTCTTAAAACAATTTTTTTCTCAAAAATTTTCAAATTAATTTTGAAAGTTGTGCTTTGAATTGAACATATTTTATTGAATAAATCAAAAGGATAAGACACAAGTTCTAAAACTTAGATAGTCCTCTCCTAGTAATGAAATTTTATAAATATTGCCATACATTAAATATATTGAAATATTGAATACACATAAATATACATGGATAAACATAATATACATGAATAAACAATCTACTGCATATACAATATCACCTTATAAATTCAAACATTTTTTGAAAAACGACCACATTCACTCAAAAAAATTTGTACTGTCTTGAAAATTTCAGTGTTTTGTATATTTGTCAACGAATCATCCCCCCATAATAATAAATGTGCATCTATAATGTGTACGTAACTTAATGTCAATAGCTTATTCATTAGAGAATTCCGAGCTCTTGTATACTTTTTACAGACAAAAAAACAAATGGTATGCATCTTCTGATAAACCACACGAACAGTTTGGACTGGCTATTAAGTTACAGCGGAATAAGTCAGAATTTAAAATACAGTTGTGTCTCAAACGTGTATGTGTTATGTTTAAAAATCTTTTTCCAAATGAAAGATGTTTCTCTGGCTTTACCGTATCATTGTATAAACATTTTTTGAATATTTTAATAGAGGTTGCCTCCTTTGTATTAAGACTTAGGGCATTCCATCTTCTGACAGTATCAGGAATAAATGATTTATTAAATAGTTCTAATCTAAATTTTGGAACAGAATAATCAAGAGAGTTTCTAGTTGTGTACCTTGAAACACTGCCTCTTGTATATGGTACAATGTTTTGTATGTAAGTAGGTACTAAGTTATTGTGCATTTTGTACATAGTTATTAATTTAGCTCTATTTCTTCTGTGTTCCAAAGGTTCCCAACCTGTTTCAAAATAAAAATTGAGTTTCTTGAAGCAAAACTTGTGAGCCCAGTTACTATTCTTGCGGCATTTAATTGAACCTTTTCCAATTTTTCTATGTCCATCTGTGTGCAACCAGCCCAAACTTCGGCAGCATATTCCAATTGTGGTCTAATAAAAGATACATACATTTGTGATAGAATATCCCTTGAAACAGAAAATTTTAGCTTTTTTAGTAACCCCAGTTTTTTGTAAGCTTTTTTAACAATGTTATCAATATGTTCTGACCAACTTAAGTTTGAAGATAACTGTATACCAATATGTTTGTGTTCAGTAACATATTCCAATTGAAAATTTTCAAAAAATAAATTAGGAAAATGATGTACATTTTTCAAATGGAAAAATACAGCTTTGGTTTTCTGTGGATTGAATTTCAACAACCATTTTTTTGACCATTCATCTAATATTCTGAGGTCATGATTAAGATTTTGTTCAATAACATTAATATTATCTGAACATTGTTGTAAAGAGTTGTCATCAGCATATAATCTACATACAGATATCATATTTTCAGCTACATCATTTACATACAATAAAAATAATAATGGCCCAAGTACTGAGCCCTGAGGAACACCAGCTTTAACATGGCCTACGGAAGAAAAAATATTTCTATACATAACTTTTTGTGTTCTGTTGCTTAAATAACTCTCAAACCAATCCAGCATGTTTCCACTAATTCCATACATATTTAATTTGTAAAATAGACCTTTGTGCCATACTCGATCAAACGCTTTTGAAAGATCACAAAACACCATGCAACAAAATTTGCCTTCATCAATACTTTTAACAATCGAGTGGTATATTTCTAATAGTTGATACATTGTAGAATGACCTGGTAAAAAACCTGCTTGATATTTGTAAAAGAGATTCTGCGAATGTAAATGATTGTATACATGTTTGAAAATAATTCTTTCAAAAATTTTGCTTATACAAGACAAAAGAGAAACTGGCCTATAGTTTGAAGTGATAGAAGGGTCATCCTTCTTAAATAATGGAAGAACATGTGCTAATTTCCAACATTCTGGAAAAATTTTGAGTGATAATGATTTGTTAAATAATATGCAAAGTGGTTTTGAGATGGTATCTTTACATGATTTTAACATTTTGTGACTGATACAATCAGGACCAATTGCCTTGTTAACTGGAATGATAGATATGATATCTGTAATCTCTTGCTCTTGTATTCTTATTTCTGAAAAAGAGTTATTAAATCTACACCCCCCTATAGTTGGAAGGTCATGATTGCTGTCATCTAAGAAAGTAATAGATGTAAAGTAATTGTTAAGTAATTCAATCTTATCAGTGTCTGAAAATGCATAACCCTCCTTGCCATTGTCCATGGTATACCTTATAGGTGGGATGTCGTGTGTTAGTTTAGTGTGGAAACAATCTTTCAATAATTTCCAGTATAATTTTTGATTGTTTAAGCTAGCATCCTTAAGATGAGAGTCTATATTGTCATAATAGTTTGCAATTGCATGTCTCTTCATGTTATTAACCTTGTTCCTTATTCTCCGAAAAATAACCCAGTCAGATTCTCTTCTTGTTTTTTGTGCCTTTTTTCTTAACCTATTACGAACTCGCAAGGTTTTTCTAAGAAGAGAATCCATCCATGGTTTATCATTCGGCCTAATAGTTACAGTTTTTTCAGGTATGCAGTGATGAATAAAAGAAAGGAGTTTGTTATTAAAATTCGTTGTGGCCTTATCTATGTTATCTGTGTCATCAATGATTTTACACCAATCACATTCAAGTATGAGTTTGTTTAAAAGTTCCATATCTGCATGCTTGTAATCCCAAATTTTGCGTTTATATGCAATGTTTGTATTTGTTTTCTGATGAATATAGATATAAGTTGCCCGATGATCACTGAGAGCATTACATACACTTAAAGTACCAGAATCATGTACACATATATTTTCACTAATTATAATGGGATCTATGAGGGTATTTGTGTTGTGTGTACTTCTTGTGGGTTCATGTATAATATTTGTCAGTCTATAGTTGTTCATTATTGTATGTATCTCATGTGAGTTGTTTACCTTTAAAAAATCAGTATTTAGATCACCAAGTATTACAATATTATTAGAAATATCAGTAGCCTTTTCAAAAGACCAAGACAATTTTTGCCAAAAAGCACTACTAGAGTGTGGTGGACGATAAATACAGCATACTAGAAGAATCCCTTTCACTTGTGGTATTTCTATCCAAATAATTTCAGTATCAGAAGGTTCTAAATCTTCTCTACGGTTCGCCTTCAAAAAGTTTGAAGCAAAAATCATTATTCCACCACCATAGCAGTTGCGATCTTTTCTAAACATATTATTAAAACCCTCAATGAACAGATTTTCATTTAAAACATTTGAGTCTAAATGAGTTTCTGTAAAACATAAAATATCAAAATCATGCACTAAATACATTAGAGAGTCAATCTTGTTCCTAATGCTTCGAATATTAAGATGTAATATATCAAGGGATTTTTCAACAGAAGGACCTGGGTTTGTCTCAATGTCACCAGATAGTAGAAGAATAAAAAACATGAACAGCTGTGCAAAAAAATTAATTCTAAGAGACCAAGAAGACAATATTTTGCATTGTTGTTTAAAGATATTACATATAAACAGCAGAAAGTCTAACATGTTGACAGATTTGGAAAATCTGAGAACAGACTTCGAGAGTATATTATGACATTGAGTATAAAAAAAACCCACAGCGGCACGGTATTGTTCAAGAGAGTTTCCCATTGTCTAATATGTAAATTAAGTAGAGTCCATAGCTTAATTTACATCTGTACCGCCAGCGTAGAGGGTATGAAGATTTTACAAGTATTTGGCAATATACAAAGTGTGTCAATTCAAAGTAGCAAAAAAAACAAATAAACATAAGTTAATGCACTAGACAAAGTGCATAAAAAATATAAAGAAAAGTGCATTAACTCCCACAATTTACATGGTGGAACTGGGAGATAAATTGTAGAAATAGTATGGAAAGCGGGTTGTAAACTACCGCTGTATCTAGAACTGTTGTAATATTTACATACACATATCTGGATGTATAAAGTGCAAGCAATGCATGAAAGAACAAAATAACATCCAACTATAATATGTAGATCGTGAAGACGGTGTGACAATAACAGTAATGTGAAGATAAAACTAAACGTGAACATACTTTGCGTGAACACGGGGCGTCCTTAAAGTGACAATAAACACCCCTGCGAATGTGTTCGGAATGTTTTCTTTATCGTTGCTAAGTATATAATAAATCCAGAGGTGCTCGAATGAAAGTTCACGAGACTTCACCAAGAATTGTTCAGTTCCTGTGAAATTTCGAGCGGAAGTATAAATGTTCGGATAATATTCTCAAAATACGTAAGGACTGGTCTTTTTTCATATCATATCCTGCTTTGATTTATGTTAAAACATGAAAATCGTCTAAGATGTATGTTTCATTTCACTACCTAGCGTTTATTTAAATTAAACGATGATATTCAGAACAGAGTTATCGTTCGTTTTCAACCACGTGAAGAGTGGTTAAAATATAAACACTGGGTTGCTTAATAAAATCAAGGCCATGCTTGATGCTTGTTGTGTGAAATATCATGTTTTTTAAAAATATAATAAGTGTCTGTTTTGCATAAAAACTTAGTATATCGGGCCATTTTCATGAAACATTCTGCATAAAATTGAATAGTCTGTTTCACTATTGATGCTATTAGGTCAGGCGCGGATCGAAAATAAACTCTTAGGGGTGTCTCTTCTAATCATGTTAGTTGTTGCAACAGCAGAAAAAAAAACTATTTTCTTCTATTGTCAAATTTATTTCTAGAACACATTTTATCTACCAATTAATGAAGATAAAGTTTAAAATCAATAAACCTCTAGCTAGGTTTGATATTTGACTACAAGTACTTAGATTCTATGAAAAAGACTACAAACACGAGGCACGATTTTAACTGCGAAACTGAAAGGGTCAAATAATACCACGTGGTCCAAAATTTAAATAACAATAACATTCGCAGGGGTGATAAAGTTGGTAGAAACACTGCACTGATGTTTTTAAACGAAAAAGAAAGTAAGGAAACGTTGACACGACCACGATTCAAGCGTCTGTAAAACTTGGGCACGTGTGAGTGTTTATAAACACAACGAAGAGTTTTGTAAGTTTACGACATGGGTGTTGACGCTAAGATCTATCCCTCTTCGTGGTTGCTGTCCGCGTTATCCTCATGGAAGCACTCCAGATCCTCCAAGGAGTTAATGATGACCTTCTTACCTCTTGGACCGCTGAGTTTAACGTAAATACGTCCATCGTAAGTCCAGGTACTGTCGATCTTTTTCTTCTTTACAAGGTCTCGAGTTTTCCCATAGAGTTCGGAACGCCTGGTAGTGAGGGCTTCATTAATGAATATGCGGCCAGTTTGCTTTGTAGGGTTGTTGTTGTATGATTTCAGGTTTTTTTTATTGCCGTACACTTTGGCCCTATCTCTGTAGCTGGTGAATTTGACTATGATGTCGCGTGTTTTCCTGCGAGGGTCATATTTTCCTACCCTGTGGGACCTGGAGATATCCTTAACTGAGATTTTCTCTGTATTTTCTTTAAGAACAAGATTGTTGAATACATTAAGTGCAAGGGTGTCAGTGTTTTCGTTTTTCTCTTCAGGTATGCCTGTTATTTTGAGACAGTTTCTTCTAGAATATTGTTCCATTTGGTCAATTCGTAAATAAAGATCACTGAGTTCATTGCGTAATTGTGTTACCTCTGTAACAAAAACTCCAGCTAGAGCGTTTTTGAAATTTTCCTTATTTAGAATAAGGCTAATGGCTTGTTTGAATTCGTTTTCATCTGAAGAAATTGAGTCTAGCAGGTCATTGAGTTTACTAAGATCAGAGGACATGTTGAAACTACTGTTCTGTCTTTGTCTCTTTAGTGGATTTACATCAGCAGCATTGCCAGAGGCCATTACGAAGTATATATACGATGTATAACACAATGAAGACTCAATGAGCACAAAATAATATAGTGTAAATGTACAAACGGGCAGTGAGTAGGTGTTCACAATGGCGGCATTGGTGTCTTCGATCGAAGTAGTATCAAATAGATTATATTCACAGAACAACTCAAATAACGAATTTGTGTGCCCGATATGTTTCTTTGACTTACATATTTTCACTGACCAGTTTTTTCTTGAAGATATGTCGTAAATCACTCATAGAAAATACTTTTTATCGGAGCCCCACGAAGACCGTCCTGTTTACATTCTGACGTCACACACACACAAAGTTGTGCTTTATATCTAAAGTGGATGAATGTACATAATTGTTCAAGTAGGTGTACAGGTAGGAGTATCTATGTACAAATAAACCATCACAAAATCATTGCATGACGGCCAAGAAGACATCCAATAATACATGTGTTTGTATATATGGTTAGTATGTTTGAAAGTTTCTACAAGACATAATTTATGTCAGAAAGAATCGATGATGGATCGATTTCTCCATTTTCCTTCAAAACTGTTTTACAATTGATTCTCGCAAAATTTATATCAGATTTCTACAAGGGTCTCATATGCATACATGTACTTTTAGAAAATCTTAGATAGGAAAACTTCGAGTACGGCACTAAAGAGTCCATATTTCTGAAAACGATCTGATGACTTGCAAATACCGCTAGTCAACATGGAAAACCATACTCTGCATTTTGTTTCATAGCAGAGGAATAACACTTTTATATCATTCAGATTAAAACTAAAACTGTGATTTATGGTGTGCATTCGGATATCGGTAATTTGTGTAAAAATACAATTATAATGTACTCTTACAATTTACAAGAAACTGCATGTATTAATCATTGTTTATTCTGATGAAGATCCGGGATGGGGGTTGGGGGGTTGGAAAGGTAATGACGACTGAATAATTCAATTTTTGGTAATGGCGACTTAATAATTCATTTTTTTATTTTTTTTATTTTCTTGGTTTGTATGATGTGTTCATACTCATAACCGGGATAATTGAAAAGGAGAACGAAATGTATAGGTATGATATACTTTAAACTTTCTTATTTTCGTGCGACTCCGTTTCACGAGAATCGCAAGAAGCTCAAAGTCACAAATATATATCAGCTCAAACCAGTCTTTATTTTTATTTCACATTTGTCTGATATATAATCCACATTAAAGGCTGCATGAGTCTCGGAGACAAATTGATAATATTGTTGTATGACGTCACTTGCCAGACTGTATTTATATTGTGACGTCATAGTATATGTTCTAC
The DNA here is from genome assembly GCF_025612915.1 of Magallana angulata. Lineage (NCBI taxonomy): Eukaryota > Metazoa > Mollusca > Bivalvia > Ostreida > Ostreidae > Magallana > Magallana angulata. The sequence goes on along the minus strand of NC_069118.1, from coordinate 26,439,261 downwards.
GTTGTGTTGCTATAGACAATAAACACCGACTGATGAAGACCGGTAACACGGTCGAAATATTTTGAAACAGTGTTTTAAAAGGTTTTTTTATTATTCATTGAAAAAGAGACTTTGGATATATATATATATATATATATATATATATATATATATATATATATATATATATATATATATATATATATATATATATATATATAATGCTTAGAAGTAAGAAATCGATTTAGTTTCTGTGAATTTTTCCATATGAAAAACGCTAATATGTTAATGAGGATATCTTGGATATTTTCCCTTTTATCGATTTGCTGATAAAATTGTACCCCTATTGTACGGGTAACTTATCCTACAGTTTTCAAGATAGGTAGATGTTGTTTAGCAGATTAATTGAACATATATTAGAGATGTGCACATTGCTAGGATTTTGATTCCTGATAATATATGATTGATTTAATTAATGATAGAAGTGTATCATTATGCGTCCCAAATACAGCAGCCTTAACGAGGCCGGGTCTAATTGTTCTGCCCTAGATTTCTTAATGAAATTTCTTAGATGAACTTCTACTGAAATAAGTATAATTTTTAAACAAAAAGATCAGACATTTACCACATCGTTTGTTTAGGGGGTCATCTCAATTTTTTTTAATTTTTAACATAGGACCCTATGGGATTTTGCTTGAAATGTATCAGTTTTGCAATTTTTTTTCAAACTCTGCCCTAGGGATTTTTTTTTCATGTTTTACATATGAGGATTATTGCTTGAAGACATCAAATGGTCAAATAAGAAAAAAACCTTTTGCCTCCTGGTTTGTTCAAGAGGTCTTATCAAGTTTTATTTGTATGCCCAATTTCTTATCAGTTGTCGGGTTATGGCTAAGTTCTATTTGATATAGGCGAAAATTGTGACCTTTACAGTGTTATTTAAACATTTAAATATATTTCAGTAATACAAATATATATATATATATATATATATATATATATATATATATATATATATATATATATATATATATATATATATATATATATAATCCAAAATAAGTAAAGTTAATCCACACAAGTAATAAATAATAAAAAATAACAGAAAGCCGATTCAAAACTCTACCGGTTTCATTAAAATCTTCAGGAGTTTTGAACAATCACCATAGATACATAAGATACATACATTGACCAATATATTGGTCAAACCGGAGATACCCTCAGACATCGAATGACCGTCCACCGACAACAAATTCGTGAAACAAAATACCAGTGCACGGCTGTTAGCGGACATCTCAGAAACTGTGCCAAGAACATTTTTCCGAACTTTACAGTGTGTCCTATTTATAAATTTTATAAAGCAACAACCGAAAAAGAGCGTGAAACAAAAGAAAAACATTTCATTTCATTATATAAACCAAAACTGAATGCATTATAATTATGAATGTTTGAATATATTTTATGTTTTTCTTGTACAATTATGGAATATTTGAATATATTTTATGTTTTTCCCGTACTATTATAAAACGCTTATACTATGACGTCATAATGAACTCTGAAAAGCGCAACATATACTTGATGTTATATGACGTCACAATGATCATTTGAAATGTATGTATCTTATGTATCTATGGTGATTGTTCAAAACTCCTGAAGATTTTAATGAAACCGGTAGAGTTTTGAATCGGCTTTCTGTTATTTTTTATTATATATATATATATATATATATATAAAATCACATATTTAGGGTCATAAATACAAAATAAATGGTAACTGTTTTGAAATACATGTATTATCATGTTTTATCATTAAGCGTTGAAGTCGCACCCTTAAATAATACAAAATTAAATTTCAAGATTTTATGAAGTAATACATTTTCCTTCCCCTTAGTTTGCTTAACATTGAAAAATATTTCTGTTGCTACTGCTGCTTTACTTCTTTGTGCATGTGCTATCATAATTACCCTTTCAAAATTTAGATAAATAGGTAGATAGATAGATAGATAGATAGATAGATAGATAGATAGATAGATAGATAGATAGATAGATAGATAGATAGATAGATAGATAGATAGATAGATAGATTTATTTTTGCAGTTCGAAAATCAGGGACATAAATAACAGAGATTGTCAACTCCGCCATTAGCATGTAAATGTTACGGGTCCAACCTTACTTTGTGAACTACAAGTGCAACAGCAATCTTGTAAAGTAATTAAATTAGAATCTGTTAGTGAATATGAACATGTAAATATTTTAAACATGTTTGATTTATGAAATATTTACAAAATTCTCTATTTAGTTTTAAAATTCCTTTTTTAAAACTTATTGACTTTTCCCAAAGTAATGGTAATGCATTTCTTTACTCATGTAATGGTAATGTATTACTTCAAGAAAATTAAGTAATGGTAATGGTAGTTTAATGCTATAATTCATGAAGAAATGGTAATGTAATGCATTTTTTTATAATATAATTCATCCAAAGCCTGATTTCATCTAAGCCGGAAAACATGAACATTAAAGTTGACATGAATTCATAAAAGCATGTGGTCGTCATATTAGTTTCGATCACTCCTCTACTGCCACTTGGGTATATATTCCGGTTGAGAAAGTTTCGGTCGGTTGCTTTCCAATCGAGGCATTTACGTTTCACGGACTTTTAAATGCATGAACTATACATTGTAGTAAAATGTAGTAATAAAGAAAACAACAATCAATGAAATACAAAAGATGTTTATTCTTTGAAAGGATGTCCAAGGTATTCGAATTATATTGCACACACAGTGCTGCCTTACTTCGCATGCACATCGAACACGTGTGTCGTTCATACAGAGTGCATAACGTCTGCATCTTCTTGAAAACCCCGGCGACACTACATCCAGTAGAGTAGCTAAATGATAGTAAATCCAAGAAAGTAACCACGTTTCCATCCGTTCCTACAAAAACGCCCCGTTTCTAAAATCCATGCGATAATTGACTTTGCTCGATCTGCCACAGTGTGTGGTTTGCGCACGTGTGATGTTATAACATTCACAGGAAAACGGTCTACAATTATCGAGAAATTTTCGAAGTATCTGCGCCTGGATTTCAGTCTGTCTTCAAGTTGTTTCGTCGTTTATTGGATATATCATGCCAGTGCAGTGGTTGTCATATTATTTTTGTTCAAAACGCGTTTTTACAAGTCTTTTCCGTCCAAGGTAACGTGTTCGGGTGTATGAAATTCCTGAATCTGAATGTGAATGCGATGAAGCACAAATAGTGCTCTCGGCTTGATATAGGGGTTGGTAGCAATGAGGAGAACAACAGAAATCGACAACTAATATGGCGGTAGTCGGAGATAAAAGGGAAATAATGCGTATTTATGAATTCATGTCATTTAACTTGGTTCTTCAATCAATAAGATTGTATATATTATATGATATATACGTCTTCCAAAATGTATAATCTATTATAGATTTTGCATTGTTTAAAATTTAAATTCAGTTAAATCAACTAAAAAGCCAACAAACGAGAAGGCAAATTCAGACTTGTTTTTATTTTCTTTGTACAAAATTCCTTTAGAGACGAACAGCAGTAATACCGCAAGTAGACTGGAAGCCATTGAAACACCTATTTAATTTGTAAAACATCTGTATATAACCCGTCCCGATTTTAACTTCGGCTTGCGCATGAAGTTTGGTAGTATTAAGGTGAAAGATGGTCAAAATAAAATTCACAACTTTTCAAAAATGGCACATTGCGTTTGGGAACTTTAATTTCGATTCCACCATCAACCTTTTCTATTGATTAATGAGCTCGTACGCAAACTGAATCGTCAAAGGCGCTGTGCATTTAGTTACGTAACTCATTCCACATTTGAACCCGAGCAAGAATATTTTGATCATTAAAACTATTTGTTTATTTTTTTATTATTTGTTTCTAACGGAACACTCTCTTGTTATTTTACGGTTTTTTATTCTTTGTTGTTCTTTTTATCTCTTTTTCTGGCCTTTTGGAGCGTAATCTCAAAAACGATACAACCGATTTGCACCAAATTTTCAGAACTTAAAGGCGCTACAGGTGATTTTCATTGAATACCTCTCATCCGGTTTCAGATATTGACGATTTTGTAAATTCTTAAGGGTCATATTGTCCACGCATTTCCTCCAACACTAATCGAAATTGAAGCTTGATATTCTCGAAGCTGAGCTAAACCTGAACATTTGCACCAAACCTTTTTTCCGAAATTTTCTGTAATATCTTTAAACCTTGAAATATTTTAAGACATGTAATGCAACAATTATTTTGATTGACACGGGCTTTCATGTTTTCATTTGATATCAAGAAAAGGGGGCTGGTCCCTTCAATTAGGGGCAAAAAAGCTCAAAGTCTTTTTATTTTAACTCTTTATTGATCAAATTTCATTATTCATTGTAGAGGAAAAAATGTACAGCTGTTTATCTACACAGTACCATACCTAAATCTTATATCATGTTATAAGGGGTTTCAAGCACACGTCCAACTTTGTTGTCGATATTGACAAAATCGTAAACAAAATGACAATTTTGAAATTTATAAAATGAAAGGACAATTATAATGTCGATATTGATATCGACGGTAGTATACACAAAATGACGATATTGACATGCACTAATTAAGTTGCAAAATGCACTCAGTATGGACATCTTTTGTTGTAAACTTTGGCAATCAATATTGACACGATATCGTCGATATGACACCAAAGTTAAACAACTTCAATGCTTAAATAACGTCTATACGATGTTATCTCGCTATTTGATAATGATATCAAAGCGATATTGCCAATATCAACAAAACGTACAGATAAGCTTGGTACAAATGTTCAATGTTATTGATTAGGCAATGTACATACAGTGGTAACAACGTTATTGTTGACAAGCCAATCGTGTAAAATAGTTCGTGAAACGTGGGTGATCGTTCGTGTAACAAACATTCATTGTGTCTTAACACATAATTTTAATCATATTAGCAAGAGCGACACGTTAAATGAAAGCGGTCAAGCTTACCCATTCCCCGTTTTAAACTAAACATTTTTCTTTCAAATAAGAATACAATACGCATTCTTATCTGGTACATGGTATAAACATTTGTTTGAAATGAAATTTATTTAAAATTTAGAATAAATAGAAATAAATCAATAACGTTCTGTAAATTATGAAAATATTGGATGTGTAAAATCAAAATTCTATGGAACAAGGTAACAAAACCTATATCTCGCATAATTAAATCGAATGTAATGGAATTTGATTACATAAACACTCAACTCGTATGTAAATAATTTCGTGTAGTTTATGCATTATCTTCCTTTCCTTTTACACTTAAGTTAGTATTCGTTATGGAGACAAAAAATAATTTGTGTATGAATCCTATATTTTTGTGTATGGATGGGTAGAATTGTTTACTCGTAAAATATAAAACAGTGCATGGCTACTGTACATGCCACTTTTCAATAAAATACAAACATAAAGCAATACAAATTAATGCAATACTTTCCTTAATTCTAATCTTAAAAATTAATTTTGATTTTGGTTGTTTAATGGTGTAAAATCGTTCGTTTGCGTGTTTTATTGTTTTTTTTCGTGTATTGTGAAAATTCAGTACGTTAGTGATCGTCCGTGTATCTTGCGTGATCGTTCGTGTATCGTGCGTGATCGTTCGTGTACCAGAATCGTGCGTGTTGTTTGTCACAATAACGTTGCTACCGCTGTATGTATATATATATCAAATATGAGAACTTTAGTTGTTGAGGAAGGAAAATATCAATATTGCCAAAACCTACAAAAATGGACTTCAAATGTAATTGATATTAAATACATCAAAATATGTTCAAATTAATTCTTCTCCGTACCATGAAGGCGCATAAGGCTGATGCTTATACCCTGTTTCCGTGGTGCTAAGCTGATGAGAATCATTGACCATGGTGTAGTGGTTAACGAGGAGTTCTTGTGACACAAGTATGCTAAAGTAGGAGTTCTTTGTTTACTTTGTTTAATTCGAAAAACTCATTTTACGTAAATAAATTAAAAACTGCGTTGTGAATTAAACAAATGCACTAAATCACATTATTTTTTAGTGAATGCTAAATAAGTTATTTTTAATATTATTTGAAAAAAAGGGTTCTTTGTTGAGAGGTATAAATTATGGACTTCTTGACAACAGATTGGAATTTTTTATTCTTTGTACACACACTTATTTACTTTCCTGGAGATATGTCAGCACAAAAATAAAAATATTTGAAGTAATTTTATTCATATTTTAAACTAAATGAGTGATTGTCATTTGAAATATACTAGTGATAGCTGCCAGACTAAGGGTAGTGGCCACTTGTGGGCATATGCCTGGCTTATATTCATTCCGCGTGGTCTTTAATTACTTTTGCAACATTAAAATGTAAAAGCCTTTGATTAACATTTTTTTCTTTTTCAGCAAATTGAAAATCTCAAACTACCAAAAAATAATAACCAAAAAAAAAACAAAAAACAAAAAAAAAACAAAAATAGTGGACTAATCGTTCTGGAACAATAAGGGGTCTTTCCACCTTTCAGGTGGAAGACTTTTTGTATTTCTTATGTTTGTAAGGTCTTCCGTTTCCAAAGTAGCTTTTTTTTTTAAAAAAATGTACCTGCCAAATCTCAAAAAAAACTGTAGGTAATCAAGAGACGGAAATGACATTGAGGAGTGACATTTGATAGAAGATCTCTTTAACATGTTTTATTTTGTCGGTCTTGACGGTCCTCACTGGTGGGATTCAAACAAATCAAGTGGTTTATAAGCTTAAAATTTTTTAAACAGTTTTAGTCAGCTTGATAAACAGCAATGTTTGATAGGCAAATGTCCAAAAAAATGCAAACTTTTATTTTAATTGAGCACTCCCGTAAGTCCTTTTCCTGTCCCGAAACAATAAACCGAGATCTCAAAAAAGGTAAAAACTTGAGCAACCGAACTTTGTGGAATGATTAACGTATGAATGTAGATACGTTAAACATGTTTTGTTTGAATTAGCGTAACTTTTGTTCCTCACTGGAATTACTTAGAAAAATTTTTTATCTTTATTTTCATTGGTTGACATGGAAGTAAGTTCTGAAAGTTTTTTCAAAGTACATATTAAATCTTTCATATTTTCTACTTGAAAGAAGCTTTTTTTTTTACAGATTTATACATGTTTATGAGACCGGATGACCTTTTTGTTGCTATAGCATCAAGAGTCAAGTTTATTTATTTTTCGAGGTACAGCTTTTATTTTCTAAAATGAATTATACATTTTTCTTTATGTAATCGACAATGAAAAGTTATGGTACAAAATGACCCTTTGCTTGATAACTCCCAGAATGTTAGAAGGCATTGTCATTGCATATGAAAAGCTTGTTATCGCTACTCCTCTTAAACTGTTAACGGTAGAGACTTGAAAGTTTGACTAATTAGTTCAATTAGAAGCTCCTTTAGACTATCACATTGAGAGGGCCCGATACCCTCTTCTACCAGTTATTGTCCCTGAAAAGTTTGAACATTCAGTGAAAACACTTACAATTATTTTCCTGTACCTCGTAGAGGTATCGGACCTCTTTAAATAGCAGCGTCTACCTTGGCCAATCAAAAAGACATAAAGGTCAAAGTCTTTTGAAAATCTGTGTATTAATGAATTTTCATATGTCTTTTGTTTATAAAGGCATTTTTCTCCTTGTATTGATTTCATAAGACATTTAAAAATATAAGCCACTCAGCCGTTACCTCGAATCAATTATAGAGTTATTGCCCCTTATGTTCAAAATGCTTGTTATCGTTACTGCTCATAAACCGTTAGAGGTAGAGACTTGAAACTTTTACAGATGTCTTCGGAGCACAAAGAGGCTCTTTCAGTCTTTCCATACCGAAAGGACCCGAGACACCCTTCTAGCAGTTATTGCCCCTGAAAGGTTCGAACATTAAATAAAAACACTAACAAATTTTTAACCAATTATCATAGATACATCTTACCACCTGGAATGGAACCGTCTATCTTGGTCGATAAAAATGACATAAAGGTCAAGGTCATTTGGCAATCTTTGTATCAATAAATTAAAAATCTCTTATGTTTAAGTTGGTATATAGAGACATTATGGATGTAATATTGCTTTATAAGACATTTTAAGATATAGCCCTCTATTCCCTATTTTGATAAAGTTGTAGAGTCATTGTCCTTTTTGAGCAAAATGCATGTTATCGGTACTTTTTTTAAACCCTTAAAGATACAGACTCGAAACTTTTATGAATGATTTTAGTTGACTTTAAGGATTTGTCAGTCTATTCATATCAAAATGATTCTATTCAACCTTTAAGCAGTTATCGCCTCTGAAAGGTTATTAATTTTGTTTAAAACACTTACAACTTTTGAACCTTACATCGTAGGACTATCGACCACTTCCCATGAAAAGTTGACCTAAAACAGTCAAAATGACAATTGTCAACGGTCAAGGTAAAAAAAAAAAATGCATACTAATATGGGGACTTTTTTTATGAATTAACGCAAAAAAAATATTTGATCAATTCTTTTTACACAATAATATTTTATAACATAAAAATGAGGTGGAGAGACCTCTAATTGTTCAAGAGCAATTAGCCTACTTGTTTTAATAATTTGCTAGATTGTTCAGTAAGGTATAAAATTTGGTCGGCAAGGTATGACATTTAGTTCTGAATTATATCATGTAACTAGAGACGAGCTCGTTGCAAGCAACGATTAGGTCTTCCGTCGTAGCTGCGTCATACTTGTGACGTAATATAAAAATTGATACCTGACCATGGTGCAATATTAGATGTATAAACACTGTGTAAAAGAAACAAAGTACATGTATATAAGCAAATACAGATCTTTAAAAGTTGTCTGAAGTTTGATTCGCCGCATGTTGTTTTTTTTGCATGTGCATTTTATTTTGAGAAACTTATCGAATCATCATAATTGACTCAATATACACAGAATATGGACGACGATTATAATCACACAGTGGGTATGCCCGGTATGAACGTAAAAAGACCAAACATTTTACTCGCATTTTTTATCGAAAGCAAGGGCCAATGAATCTTTTAGAATGTATGCGGAGATCCTGGAAATTTTACAGGGGGTTCTGAAGAATAATTTTGTTTTTTGAGGGGGGGGGGGGCATGCGCGGATAAGAAAAATTTTCCTGGGGTGGGGGTTGAGTGTCTGACGGTTATTTGAGTTTGCCTGGGGATGTCCGAGGCATATTTTTGTAATTTTATATTGTACATGTAATGGAAAGAAATTTTGCGGGGGTTGGGGTGGGGTCTGGAACCCTCACCCTACTCTTCTAGATTCGCGCATGAGGAAGACAGATGCCGGTAATTTAACGGTAATTTTAACCATTTTTATTTAATTAATCATTTTCAAAATTATCGGAATTCCAATATTACCTTTAAACGCAGTTAAAACTTAAAATACGAACCATTTAGTCTCGGTGAGTATTCGGCCAACATGCGTCCGCGTACGAAAGAAATGGCAATATTCAAGAAATTTGGATGGACGATCTGGGTCCTAGGTCGTCCATCCGATTCTTTTTCAGACTAAGAGCTACAGAACTGCACTTAGAGAATGTCAAACTGATTATGTCAATTTATTTTGTCTCAAAGAATCAGTTTTTTTAATAAAGTTTTATCTTAAAAAAAAAGAAATCGGGCACAATTTTCAAAGTTAGCATTTTACAATTTAAAGGTCTAATCAAATTTTGAATGAAGTTTCAAGATACTACTCTTCGTTGTTTTATACGAAATATTGCGTGGAAAAAAGATTTACATCGCATATATATTATAGAACTAATTTCTTCTCTTTTTTATTTACATCAAAATAAATCCAAGAAAAAATCTAAATATTTTTTTTCCCTTTATATGTGTTAATGAAAACGTTGATCAGCAAGGGCCGGTTCTATGTCGTGCAAGCACCTACTTAATAGATTGTTACACGGATCTACCACGAAGACAAATATCGAAAAGGCAATATTGTGGGTGAAGGATGAAAGTGTAGTTTGTTTTTTAGGTTTATTTTTGATAATTATATTTATCTGGATCAATTTGGTCTGTTGGTTTGTTTTGTTTATTGAAAAGGGGAATAAAGAAAATGAGTAATTTCCGATATGAAGTCAAGCATATATTTTCATATTATCATTGACTTAAAACATGTTGGAAAAAAGAAATATTGCATCAAGCAGTTAGTTATTATGCGCAGATCATGCATTCCTCTATGGTTTTCACAATTGCATGTATCAGTTACTACACGTATTTGCCTACGGAGAAATAAATTTCCAAAGAGATGATATAGTTATCAGTTAAGTTCCAGATTGTCTTCTGCACATGCAAGCACGTGTGTAATCCTGATTTAAAAATAGGTATAATGTCCGGGGAGGGGGGGGGTCATCGCAACAAAATTGTGTACTAGAGTGTACATTGTTAATTAATAATTGATGTTGAATTGTTATTAACAAACAAAATCATAAATTTATAATAACAAACACTAAAATGCCAGGGAGTTCTGCTGGACGCGATTTCATTTGTCTTCAATTAATAGAGTGTAGGGATGCCCGCCTACTTAATACATATGCTCACGCGTCAACAGATTAACAATGACTGTATTTTGGATTTATGAATCGTTCTAAAACATTCGATATGATATATCGTTGTTAACAATTCAAAACTTTGAACGATTAAATTTGTTTTTATACCTAGTACCCCGACCCTCACGGAAAAATCCATTCAGATCAATGGAAATTTCATCTACAAGACTCCACGCCAGAATCAGAATGTCTCATTCATTAATTTTTTCGTAGTTATAGTGGACGAGTCCAAAATAGGAATTTTGAGACACATCATACAATGTGAACATATGCCATGAATGCAGTTTACTTTGCGTCTATTTTCTTATTTTGAGAGTCCTTTTTATCATGTTTATCATGGCTTGAAAATGACGGAAGGCCCTTGAATGTTGTTATCTTTATGCAGGCACGTAGCATCCTTTTTGAAAGTGGGGGGGGGGGGGGGGGGGGGGCAGACTCATCCAAAAAAACTTGACAAGCAAAAAAAAAAAAAAAAAAAAAAAAAGACTCCCAAAATCTTCAAAATCCTAATCGGGGGGGGGGGGGGGGGGGGTTGGCGTAGTATGTATATAACTTCAATTTCAATCCTAATTTCCTTATTTTTATATAAATTTTTTACATCCTTGATAATTCAATTTTTTATAAGTAAATTTTAAAAAAATTAGTTGCTGTGAGAAAAAGTGGGGGGGGGGGCACCCACAAGCTTGAATTAATAATTGCCTGAGGATGTATCTTTAATGTGTCAACATTTATATTCATAATTGATGAAAACGTTATATGGGATGTAATAAGCACGATGAGCAAGAGTGTTCAATTAAAAGGGCATTTCACATTGCACGTGTGTAATCCTGATTTAAAAATAGATTGCCATATTTGAAAGGTCAAAAAAAAAAAAAAAAAGAGGGAGGTGTCATCGCAACAAGAAGATACACATTGTCTAAGTAGTACAATGTAAGTAATAGTTGGTGTTGGATTATCATCATTAACAAAGAATCATCAGTTTGGATTAATTAAAACAAATATAAATTCATATAATTGGAATATTTACTGGAGGGGCTACGTACAAGTAATTCACCGAAGTGGGGTACGTGTGACCCGATTTTCGATCAATTGGGCGATTTTATTCATCTGGAAAAGGGTTTCACTCGCGTGTACAAATGTAAATGTACATCTAACAATTGCTAGTCAATTAAGTGTGTATGTTAATTCGATAGATTTCTTCTAAAACATTCAATCCAAAGTATAATATATGTAGTTATTAGTTGACACTCTCTCAGTGGATCTATGCCGATGGATCTATCTGAGATCTCAGCTGTTGCGTGAATGGTAAAGAAAGACTTCGCGCCATAATACGTCTCATTCATAATTTTGGCTCGCCGATTAGTGGGCGAGTCCAAGTTAGGCCAGAGCACATGATGTGTAGATGGTCTTACCCACTCTATTTTCTTAACTGGTCATATAATAAATAGAGATATCATGGATCTTTCACTTTTGTCGGGGCATGTAATAAATGGAACCAAAAATAAAGTAATTCTAATTGAATTAAATTGAAGTTAAAATGTAAATACCCCCTCCCACCTACGGATTAGGATTTTCAAAATTCCCCATTTTTTAAATTCCTTGTCAAGATTTTTTTTTGATGAAGCTGCCCACCTAACCCCCCCCCCCCCACACACACACACACTTTCAAATAACGATGCTACATGTACGTGTTTGAATATCCTTTCCTATATGGTTAGAAATAACAAAATGTCTTTGATTTTGCATCTAATATATAACAAATTCAATTTTCAATTTGGCTGTTTGAGATTATTCGATACATGTACATTCCTAAAATGATTTAAAATAATGAAATGATTTAATTTCCAGTGATATACAGGTACATGCACTCGATCGAAGAAAAAGATTGAAATTGCTTCTAAACTCTGCGCATTCAGTTTAATAATTTATGATCCGCAGCGAAAATTAAATTTCATTTCTTATAAGATAGCCTAATTGATACATGCATGCTTCCATTGAATAAATTTGGGTAGTCAGGCAAGCTTTTTGGAAAGCTATTGCTTGTATAATATTAAGGTCAAACGCGACCTTCATGTGTCTTCCATTTTTTCCTATCTCCACAATGTGAATTAAGATTTTCACTTTGTTATTTCATAATTAAATTTTTATGTAATATGATTTTTTTGGTTTGAATACAAAGTGTTCAAATTAAAATATATAGTATGACTTTACTTATAAGCATTCAAATGCATTTTGCGTGCTATTTTAAGGGAAGGTCGAAATATTCTAGCTCCAAAACGAGCCTGGTAATGTACTCTAATTTTTTTGGAATTAACAGGTTTAAATGTTAATAAATAAGGAATGAAATATCAAGGAAAATTATATAAAATTGAGGAACGTTTCGTCTGTCCTTAATTAAACTAATATATATAGACATCATAAATCCCATATCAAACGACATATAACCACTTGAATCTGCACGTCTTTTAATGAAATTATGAACAGCGGCAATTCTAAGTTAATGTTAGCTGCAAGTCTGTATAGCACTTGTATGCAAAATTTCGGTTGGTACTTAATTTTTCCAGACGGAGAGCTACATATATGCAGCTAAGGTAACTAATAATGCTTCCGATGAAATACTTTGTTTAGTAATGCAAGGTTTTAAGAGAGCAATACTTATTTGTTTAAAAATAACACCCTAATACTTCGCATTTCATTCGCTGTTTGTAGAACAAGCAGAACCAGTATCAGTTCGATCCCTACCGTATGTACATTTTTCGAATTTAATAGCCCTTGCATTGGATTGCTTTGCATGTACAAAATATCATTTAAAAATTCAACACTGAAAGTGTTTATCTATATAGCTATTAATTTATATGTACATGTACACATAGCGTACACATGTGATTCAAAATACCCCAAACGGAAAAATTCACTTATTGAGTCTACATTTTATAGAATTTGCAAAAAATACATTGCGGGTCTGAATGTTTGTTAACGTGTCAATCTATCAATATACAGTTTGTTAATTATTTTCGATTGCTAAGGCTACATCGTTTTTGATGAACATTGAACAACATTTTTTCCATGCCATTATTTCCACGGAAGATAGCGAGTACAATTATAAAGCACAATTTATTTAATTATCTCTTTAATATTGTGTACTAGTATGTAATAAATTATTTATAAATTGCTGCCGAAGGTTGTTTGGTATTTTCGTTTGTAGATGCATTGCAAGTAAAAAACGTGAAACGCGGGGCAAGTCATAATTAATATCCCTAATAACCGTTACTTAAAAATAGCGGCTTTGGATTCAAATATTATCGTATACGAATATTAAGTTCACTTTTTAAAATCATCTCCACGATGATAATATTATATCCATCGGAAATCAGTATTTTGTTTTGCTTTAAAAGAAATGTTCTATCGGGAGCAATCCCGCGTTCGTTTAAATTGCCAGCGTACATTTGTCATGTCAGTAATACACATTGTGCTTTATATGACGGCCGTGTATACGTACTGTAGAAAAGTTGAGTTTAATTACCATGCATTCGAACCATTTAATTAACACATCTCCCATACTGAAACAATTCAAAATGTCTCTTTTACAGTAACACAGCGGGGCGTTAAACATGTGTACGTCCAGCTCTACAAGCATATGCACTGTCGTCAAGGCGACGGCCCGAATACAGCTAGCGACTCTTCTATCGATCGGTTACCTGAGTCTCGTAATGCATCTAAATATAGAAAGGGGCACAGTTATGAAACAAACAACAAAAATAAGGTCAAAGACGTTCATCTTTATGAAATGAATATGTACATATGAATAAAAACATTTGGGAATTTTATGTAGAATTATTTTTGCGCGCTGCATGTATCAGTTAATGCATTACAAAAAGCCCTTTCATAACCTCCTAAACGTGCGCACCCCCACAAAAATCGACCGAACTGACAACAATTGTTTCTGCAAATACTGGCTATAAATTACGAAAACATTAAATTGAATACCACGGAAGGATTCAAAATTAATTTCTTTACAACTTTGCTTCAATAATGCATTAGAAATTTTTATTCCTTTACAAGTTATTGACAAGAAACTTTTGACGCATCTAACACCTTAATTATAGGGGCCAGCCCCTTTTTCTGTATACCGAATGAAAGGTCTTGGTAAGACCAAGATCTTTTAAAATACATGTTATAACAAATTTTTATCAGGTAGGAAACTAACACGGAAAATACGCGAATTTTTTTGAATTTTTTTCTTGCCTTTGTTTCAACATCTATACCACCCCTTTTATTTGCATTTAAATAATAAATAAAATATATCTTGCACAAATTCAATGTATTAGCTTCCAAACCAGCCCATCTTTGAGACTCTGCCAGTCATCGTTATAGCTAAACCCCCCTGGACAAAAGAAGTCGTTAAATTTTACTAAAAGGGGAATAACTCAAAACCGAATGGGGATTTTCCTCAACTAAAATATGCAACGACAACATGACGCGGCATGTTATCAGTCCTGAAAATTTCAAAACAATCGGTGAACAAACGAGCGAGATATTAAGGATCAAAGTTGGCGTCTAGAAGAAAAAAAAAATAACTAGAGCAAAGCTCGTTGCAAAGCAACGAGTGGGTCTTCCGTTATTGTCGGAAGTAAAGCTGGAAGTTCCTGTAAGAAGCAGAGCTCTTAAACCAATAACAAGAGTACCTTAAATAAAAAGATGAAAAAATCGAATTATTCCTGGTACGACTTAACAAAAACCGAATAATTTTACGTACGACTTAAAAAAACCTTTCCGATTTCAAGAACGACGAAAAAATCCGAATGTGTTACAGTACGAATTAACATTTAATTTTTAGGTACAAGTTAATTTAACCAAGAACTTGATACTAATTTCTTAACCAAAAACGCGGAATCAAAATTTCCGGAAAAATCATTTTTTGAACTCGTATATCTCTGTAATGCATCGTCCGATTTTAAAACGGCTTTCAGTGTTTGATTCAGCTTAATAAGCTCTATAAAACAAATATTCATTATTGATTTGATCAGAAAATTCATTTTTTCGAAAAATTTGATACCCTTCCGGTTTCGACCGGAAGTGACAGATTTTCATTTCCAGCCTTATTACAGAGGTAAATCAATTAAATCATAACCATTTAAAATTTCAAGCCTCTATCTTGAAGCGTTTTTTAGAAACGCCGCGGACAAAATGACTTTTTGAAAATTTTAAAAATGACGTAACGTAAAAAAGGAAGTGACGTTTTCAAAGAAACTTCACAAACTTTGAGGTATTATAGTTGCACACAACCTCTGAAAATTTCATTAAAATCGGTTGTACACTTTTTGAGTTATAAAGCAGAAAAGGAGTCAGAAAAAAAAATAAAAAGAACTAGAGCAAAGCTCGTTGCAAAGCAACGAGTGGGTCTTCCGTTAATGTCGGAAGTAAAGCTGGAAGTTCCTGTAAGAAGCAGAGCTCTTAAACCAATAACAAGAGTAATTTAAAAAAAAGATGAAAAAATCGAATTATTCCTGGTACGACTTATCAAAATCCGAATGATTTCAAGTACGAATTAACAAAAACCTTTTTGATTTTAAG
This sequence comes from Magallana angulata, assembly GCF_025612915.1. Classification (NCBI taxonomy): domain Eukaryota; kingdom Metazoa; phylum Mollusca; class Bivalvia; order Ostreida; family Ostreidae; genus Magallana; species Magallana angulata. The sequence continues at coordinate 26,423,092 of NC_069118.1, read as the reverse complement.
AACGACTTAACCAAAAAAATCCGAATGTGTTTAAGTACGACTTAACAATTTTTTTTTGGTACGAGTTAACTTTACGATAAACATTATGCTATTTTTTAAACCAAGGACGCGGAATCAAAATTTCCGGAAAAATCAATTTTTAAACCCCAATATCTCTGTAATGCATCGTCCGATTTTTAAAAGGTTTTCAGTGTTAGATTCAGCTTAATAAGCTCTACAAAACACATATTCATTTTTGATTTGATCTGAAAATTCATTTTTTCGAAAAATTTGTTTCACTTCCGGTTTCGACCGGAAGTGACCGATTTTCATTTCGAGCCTTATTACAGAGGTAAATCGACCAAATCATAACCTTTTAAAATTTCAAGCCTCTATCTTAAAGCATTTTTGAGAAAAGTCCGGGACAAAATGACTTTTTTAAATTTTTAAAAATGACGTCACGTCAAAACGAGAGTGACGTTCTCTTTAAAATTTTAATACATTTAAGGGACATCAACTTGCAAAAATCTCAGAAAATTTCATAAAAATCGGTTAAAAACTTTTTGAGTTATGAAGCAAAAAAGGAGTCAGAAGAAAAGAAAAAGAATAATAATAATAATAAAAAGAAACCGAAGAATAACAAGAGGGTCTTCCGTTGGAAACGGAAGACCCTAATAATAATAACTAGAGCAAAGCTCGTTGCAAAGCAACGAGTGGGTCTTCCGTTAATGTCGGAAGCAAAGCTTGAAGTTCCTGTAAGAAGCAAAGCTCTTAAACCATTAACAAGAGTAGATTAAATTAAAGGATGAAAAAAATCGAATTATTCCTGGTACGACTTAACAAAACCCGAATGATTTTAAGTACGAATTAACAAAAACCTTTTCGATTTCAAGAACGACTTAACAAAAAAAATCCGAATGTGTTCAAGTACGACTTAACAATTAATTTTGGTACGAGTTAATTTAACTTTTAACTTTATGCTATTTTTTAAACCAATAACGTGGAATCAAAATTTCCGGAAAAATCAATTTTTAAACCCCAATATCTCTGTAATGAATCATCCGATTTAGAAACGGTTTTCAGTGTAAGATTCAGCCTAATAAGCTCTACAAAATACATATACGTTTTTTATTCGATCAAAAAATTCAAATTTTCGAAAAATTTGATTTACTTCCGGTTTCGACCGGAAGTGACGGATTTTCATTTCCAGCCTTATTACAGAGGCAAAACGATCAATCTATTAGCTCAAACAATTTCAACTTTCTATCTTGAATCGTTTTTGAAAAAAGTCGCGGACAAAATGACTTTTTGAAATTTTTAAAAATGACGTAACGTAAAAACGGAAGTGACGTTGCTATAGAAACTTTTATATCTTTGAGCCATTATAATTTCACATTATCTCTGAAAGTTTCATAAAAATCGGTCAAAAACTTTTTGAGTTATAAAGCCGAAAAGAAGTCAGAAAAAAAAGAAAAAGTATAATAACTAGAGCAAAGCTCGTTGCAAAGCAACGAGTGGGTCTTCCGTTAATGTCGGAAGTAAAGCTGGAAGTTCCTGTAAGATGCACATCTCTTAAACCAATAACAAGAGTAACTAAAATAAAAAGATGAAAAAAATCGAATTATTCCTGGTACGACTTAACAAAATCCGAATGATTTTAAGTACGACTTAACAAAAACCTTTCTGATTTCAAGAACGACTTAACAAAAAAAATCCGAATGTGTCCAAGTACGACTTAACAATTATTTTTGGTACGAGTTAATATTACTTTGAACATTACGCTATTTTTTAAACCAAGGACGCGGAATAAAAATTTCCGAAAAAATCAATTTTTGAACCCCGATATCTCTGTAATGCATCGTCCGATTTTAAAACGGCTTTCAGTGTTAGATTCAGCTTAATAAGCTCTACAAAACACATATACATTTTTGATTAAATCAGAAAATTCATTTTTTCGAAAAATTTGTTTTACTTCCGGTTTCGACCGGAAGTGATAGATTTTCATTTCCAGCCTTATTACAGAGGTAAATCGATCAAATTATAACCATTCAAAATTTCAAGCCTCTATCTTAAAGCGTTTTTGAGAAAAGTCCGGGACAAAATGACTTTTTGAAATTTTTAAAAATGACGTCACGTCAAAACGGAGGTGATGTTCTCTTTAAAACTTTTACATTTTTGAGGGACGCCAACTTGCAAAAATCTCTGAAAATTTCATCAAAATCGGTTTAAAACCTTTTGAGTTATGAGGCAAAAAAGGAGTCAGAAGAAAAGAAAAAGAATAATAATAATAACTAGAGCAAAGCTCGTTGCAAAGCAACGAGTGGGTCTTCCGTTAATGTCGGAAGTAAAGCTGGAAGTTCCTTTAAGAAGCAGAGCTCTTAAACTAATAACAAGAGTAACTAAAATAAAAAGATGAAAAAATCGAATATTCTTGGTACGACTTAACAAAATACGAATGATTTTAAGTACGACTTAACAAAAACCTTTGCGATTTTAAGAACGACTTAACAAAAAAAATCCGAATGTGATCAAGTACGACTTAACAATTATTTTTGGTACGAGTTAATTTTACTTTGAATATAACGCTATTTTTTAAACCAAGGACGTGGAACCAAAATTTCCGGAAAAATCAATTTTTAAACCCCAATATCTCTGTAATGCATCGTCTGATTCAAAAAAGGATTTCAGTTTTGAACTCAGCATGAAAAATACTGTAAGACACGTACGTAAAAGTTTTAAAATTGAAAAACATGAAAATTAAAAAAAAATGGTTTTGCTTCCGGTTTCGACCGGAAGTGTCCGAATTGAGTTTCCAGCCTTATGTCATAAGTAAAACGATAGTTCTACCTTTTCTGTAAATCTCATAGCTTTACCTTAAATCAAAAATGAGAAAAGCTCCGGACAAAATCACTTTTTAAAACGTGAAAAACGTCAATATCTGACGAAATTGATGACGTCATCAAATAATTTTTTCATATCATAGAGATCTTTCAGATACACATTAAAGCTGCAAATTTCAAAACAATCGATGGAAGCGTTTTTTAAATATTTGAGTTGGAAAAAAAATAAAAAGAATAATAATAATAAGAATAAGAAAAGAAAGAAACCGTAGAAAAACAAAAGGGTCTTCCGTTGGAAACGGAAGACCCTAATAAAAAGAAACAATAGAATAACAAGAGGGTCTTCCGTTGGAAACGGAAGACCCTAATAAAAAGAAACCGAAGAATAACAAGAGGGTCTTCCGTTGAAAACGGAAGACCCTAACTAGAGCAAAGCTCGTTGCAAAGCAACGAGTGGGTCTTCCGTTAATGTTGGAAGTAAAGCTGGAAGTTCCTGTAAGAAGCAGAGCTCTTAAACCAATAACAAGAGTAACTTCAATAAAAAGATGAAAAAAATCGAATATTCCTGGTACGACTTAACAAAATACGAATGATTTTAAGTACGACTTAACAAAAACCTTTCCGATTTCAAGAACGACTTAACAAAAAAAATCCGAATGTGTTCAAGAACGACTTAACAATTATTTTTGGTACGAGTTAATTTTACTTTTAACATTACGCTATTTTTTAAACCAAGGACGCGGAATCAAAATTTCCGGAAAAATCAATTTTAAAACCCCAATATCTCTGTAATGCATCGTCCGATTTTTAAACGGTATTCAGTGTTAGATTCAGCTTAATAAGCTCTACAAAACACATAATCATTTTTGATTTGATCAGAAAATTTATTTTTTCGAAAAATTTGTTTCACTTCCGGTTTCGACCGGAAGTAACCGATTTTCATTTCGAGCCTTATTACAGAGGTAAATCGACCAAATCATAAGCATTGAAAATTTCAAGCCTGTATCTTAAAGCGTTTTTGAGAAACGCCGCGGACAAAATGACTTTTTTAGAATTTTAAAAATGACGTAACGTTAAAACGGAAGTGACATTTTCAAAGAAACTTCATAAACTTTGAGGTATTATAATTGCACATAATCTCTGAAAGTTTCATTAAAATCGGTTGTAAACTTTTTGAGTTATAAAGCCGAAAAGGAGTCAGAAAAAAAAAATAAAAAGAATAATAACTAGAACAAAGCTCGTTGCAAAGCAACGAGTGGGTCTTCCGTTAAGGTCGGAAGTAAAGCTGGAAGTTCCTGTAAGAAGCAGAGTTCTTGAACCAATAACAACAGTAACTAAAATTAAAAGATGAAAAAATCGAATTATTCCTAGTACGACTTAACAAAATCCGAATGATTTTAAGTACGACTTAACAAAACCTTCCTGATTTCAAGAACGACTTTACAAAAAAAATCCGAATGTGTTCAAGTACGACTTAACAATTATTTTTGGTACGAGTTAACTTTACTTTGAACATTACGCTATTTTTTAAACCAAGGACGCGGAATCAAAATTTCCGGAAAAATCAATTTTTAAACCCCGATATCTTTTAAATGCATTGTCTGATTTTAAAACGGATTTCAGTGTTAGATTCAGCTTGATAAGCTTTATAAAACGCATATTCATTTTTGATTTGATCTGAAAATTCATTTTTTCGAAAAATTTGTTTCACTTCCAGTTTCGACCGGAAGTGACGGATTTTTATTTCCAGCCTTATTGCACATGTAAATTGCAAAATTCATATCCACAGAAAATTTCAAGACTCTATCTTAAAGTGTTTTTGAGAAATGTCGCGGACAAAATGACTTTTTTTAAAGTTTAAAAATGACGTAACGTCAAAACGGAAGTGACGTTGTTACGGAAACTTCAACATCTTTGAGGCATTGTAATTGCACATAATCACTGAAAGTTTCCTTTAAGTAAGTTGAAAACTTTTTGAGTTATGAAGCCGAAAAGGAGTCAGAAAAAAAAGAAAAAGAAAAAAAACAATATGAAAAAGAAACCGAAGAATAACAAAAGGGTCTTCCGTTGGAAACGGAAGACCCTAATAACTAGAGTAAAGCTCGTTGCAAAGCAACGAGTGGGTCTTCCGTTAATGTCGGAAGTAAAGCTAAAAGTTCCTGTAAGAAGCAGAGCTCTTAAACCAATAACAAGAGTAACTAAAATAAAAAGATGAAAAAATCGAATATTCCTGGTACGACTTAACAAAATCCGAATGATTTTAAGTACGACTTAACAAAAACCTTTCCGATTTCAAGAACGAGTTAACAAAATAAATCCGAATGTGTTCAAGTATGACTTAGCAATTATTTTTGGTACGAGTTAATTTTACTTTGAACATTACGCTATTTTTTAAACCAAGGACGCGGAATCAAAATTTCCGGAAAAATCAATTTTTAAACCCCGATATCTCTGTCATGCATCGTCCGAATTGAAAACGGCTTTCAGTGTTAGATTCAGCTTAATAAGCTCTACAAAACACATTTTCATTTTTGATTCGATCAGAAAATTCATTTTTTCGAAAAATTTGTTTCACTTCCGGTTTCGACCGGAAGTGACAAAATACATTTTTTTGGTCAAATGCCATAAGAAAATCCGCAGATTTACAATCACAGAAAATTTCAAGTCTTTATAAACAACTGTTTACGAGAAAAGTCATGGACAAATTCACTTTTTGAAAAATTTTAAAATGACGTAGCTAGAAAACGGAAGTGATTTAATGACGGAAACTTTAAAAGCGTCAAGGGACAAGAATTCAAAATAATCCCTGAAAATTTCTTGCAAATCGGTCGAATACTTTTTGAGATATAAAGCAAAAAAGAAGTCAGAAGGAAAAACAAGAAGAATAATAACTAGAGCAAAGCTCGTTGCAAAGCAACGAGTGGGTCTTCCGTTAATGACGGAAGTAAACCTGGAAGTTCCTGTAAAAAGCTGAGCTCTTGAACCAATAACAAGAGTTACTAAAATAAAAAGATGAAAAAATCGAATTATTCCTGGTACGACTTAACAAAATCCGAATGATTTTAAGTACGACTTAACAAAACCCTTCCTGATTTCGAGAACGACTTAACAAAAAAAATCTGAATGTGTTCAAGTACGACTTAACAATTATTTTTGGTACGAGTTAACTTTACTTTGAACATTACGCTATTTTTTAAACCAAGGACGCAGAAACAAAATTTCCGGAAAAATCAATTTTTAAACCCCGATATCTCTTAAAGGCATTGTCCGATTTTAAAACGGATTTCAGTGTTAGATTCAGCTTGATAAGCTCTATACAACACATATTCATTCTTGATTTGGTCAGAAAATTTATTTTTTCGAAAAATTTGTTTCACTTCCGGTTTCGACCGGAAGTGACGAATTTTTATTTCCAGCCTTATTGCACATGTAAATTGCCAAATTCATAACCACAAAAAATTTCAAGACTCTATCTTAAAGCGTTTTTGAGAAATGTCGCGGACAAAATGACTTTTTTTAAAGTTTAAAAATGACGTAACGTCAAAACGGAAGTGACGTTGTTATGGAAACTTTAACATCTTTGAGGCATTATAATTGCACATAAGCCCTGAAAGTTTCCTTTAAATAAGTTGAAAACTTTTTGAGTTATGAAGCCAAAAAGGAGTCAGAAAAAAAAGAAAAAGAAAAAAAATAATAATAAAAAGAAACCGAAGAATAACAAGAGGGTCTTCCGTTGGAACCGGAAGACCCTAATAATAAAAAAAAACAATAGAATAACAAGAGGGTCTTCCGTTGAAAACGGAAGACCCTAATAATAGAAAGAAACCGAAGAATAACAAGAGGGTCTTCCGTTGAAAACGGAAGACCCTAACTAGACACGATCTCGTTGCGAGCAACGAGGAGGTCTTCCGTCCGATTTTAAGAAAATGGAATGACGTTTACCTTGATCTTCGTCAACGAAACATATCTTGGAATGGGGGTGGGACCTAAAAAAGCTATCAACGAAAGACTATATCCCCTTATTTGAGGGATAAGCTTTCATTTCAGGTAAAAGGTATTTTGGTTTTAAACACTTTCTGTGCAATAATTTAAATGTTTAGAAATTAGTAACAGTTCTTGAGATAATTTGGAAATATTGTTTTATGAACCGATCGTATAACTTCTTTTAGGGTTCTGATGACAAACAGTATATGGTTGTGTATTTTAAACATAATTTTAGCATGTTTTGTTCAATATCGCTTTCAGAGTTTTCCTGCATTCTGAGATACTGAAGATCAATATATATAACAAAGAAGTAAACGATTGCTATGTATAGGCCAATAACATTATGATGAATATAATTGCTTCTATAACATATTACAAAATATTTACAGTTAATAGTCATCATTTAAAGACTTTACAGCCCTCTCGGTCCTTTCTTTGAAGAGCCAGTCCCTTTTTCTTGATGTCAAATTATAAATAAAAGTTCATGTCATTTCAAACACGTTTTGTTTAACAAGTGTTTAGAAATTATGTACCGTTCTCGAGATGTCTAGAATATGTTGTCTTAGGGACCGATCCTGTAACTCCTTTTAGGGACCGGATAACAAAGAAAATTATGGTTGCAAATTGTTGAGTACAATATTTTGAGCATCCTCTATTCAATATTGCTTTTCAAAATTTTCCTTCATTTTGAGATTTTGAAAATCAAAATGGAGAAGACTGGACCTTTAAAATCCGTATTTACGTAACAAAGGAGTAAACAGTCACCCTGTATAGTTCAATAAGGTTATGATGAAGGTAATTGTGGCGTATTTTTTCATGCTAAGAAATATTTGATTGATTGATTGATTTAAATATGTAATATAAAGATATATTTTAACAATATAGTTTATATCAATCGGGTTAAAAAGATACAGAAATTAATAAATAATTTTTATAATTATTTTCGTGTCCACAATAAATATAGCATTTGAATATAAACCCCGCCTTAAATCGGTCACGTGATACCAGGCTCAGTCTATCACAACAACAATGGCGACGACGAGAAAGAGAGGTATACCCGTAATACCGTTAAGTTTGACAGATTTAGCCAAGAAAAAAAAAGAGACAGAATGACAAAGCCGGATAGGAACAAAGAGAAGATTGTCATCGGAGACAATGTAGATTAATGGAATAGGAATTAAAGCCGAATTAAACTTAAGTTTGATAAATTTTTATCATGAAGTTGTAGGGATTTTGCTAGTCAGGTTCGTACGTGCTCCATGGCCATGTGTTCCATGTCTTTACTTTATAAGTTATGAACCACAAGTGGATTTTCATTTAGAGAAATCTTGAATAAAGAATGAATAAACACTCTCAGTACATGCATCCCTCAGGAGAGGGGGTATTCACTCATTTTACCGTGTCGTTGATGCTAAAATAGTGTTTCATCTTTATTACACATAATTAGCAATTTATATAATTCTACATTAATGAATAACGGGACAATAATGCTTCGGGTATCATTTAATATAAGATAATCTAATTCAAGACTTGAAAAACGTGATTCTTATTTGTAAACAAACTGTTCTTCCAATGGATTTCCCGCACTCATGCGCAGTGGCGTTACAAATGGCCGATCACATTAATATTCATCAGACGTGTAGCAAAATTTAGAGACAAATAACTGAAGAAAGAACATGTTTTACCAGCCTAGAGTTTGTGAAACGTCTAATTATAAGAAGCGTTATGCATATAATTAGTAAAAGTCACGTCAAAAATTTATTTTACTCCATATACGCCACATATACCTTTAACAAATTACAAAATATATTACCGTTAAAAGTTATCATTTAAAGACTTTAGAGCCCTCTTGGCCCCTAATTTGAAGACCCAGTCCCTTTTTCTTGATGTCAAATATAAGCTCTTGTCAATTTTAGTTTGTTTTAGGGGCCGAATATGTCACTCCTTTTAGGGATGACAAAGAAAATATAGCTGCATATTGTTAAGCACAATATTTTGATCTTCTATAACATATTACATAATATTTTACAGTTACAGATTAACATTTTAAGACTTTATAGCACTCTCCACCCCCAATTTGAAGGGCCAGTTTCTATTTTCTGGGTGTCAAATGAAAACTATTGACTTTATAAAATTTAAGTTATAAAGTGTTTAACAAAACACTATCGACAAAAGAGTAATTGAAAGAAAACCACCAAAAAAATCACGACGCTTTTTTAAATCGTAGTTTTCGAGCTTGGGCGAGCTTCGGCGCTTTTGGTCACAGGACTATATGTATTCCACATGTTTAATGTCTTAACATTCCATCTATAATCCCAGGGATTTTGAATTTAGTTTCTTAAATCGTTCAGGAGTTTACCACTGGACAAGCCCACCCTCTGAAATCGCTAAACTGTTAAAATCTCAAATCCGGGAGTGATGTCATCGTCAAAAGAAAATTCCAATAAGATAAAGTTTCGTTTAAATCGCTTGAGTAGTCTCTGTGAATATGTGCATGGTACGATATTCATCGTCTAAATATGATTAAACTTGTATAGCTATCACTTGAATGCTTAAATGTTATTTTTTGAGTCATGGGGCGCAAGAAGATATAATTTTGACCTTCTATTTTATAATTGTTTAAGTTTTCAAATGTATGAAAATAATGGTGAATTGCAAACGAGTGCTCGACGATTGTCATCGACCCCAATACGCTACCATCGTTACAAATGCAGATGACAATATCTAATATTTTTTCTGTTAACAGCAAACAAACATGTTTATATGAGTTCAACCAACTGTAGACAAACCTGTCGTATTTGCTTGTACTGCATGCTGCTTTTCCGAACTAGTCTTCCCGCAGACATGCGCAAATCCACCTCAAACGTTAATCGTTTAAGAATAGCTAAATCACCGATATTCATTTTCAAATTATGGCCAATACCTCGTTACTATTAATCCAAACATTTCTATAAACATTATCATATATTTAATAATTCTGACAAAATTCAACATCGCAAAAATGTTGTTATAAACGGCATACATATATATACCTTTAAGCTATTAAGTTTAATTAAGATAAATTATATGGTGCGAAAAGTAGTTAAGGACATTAAATTAACTCAGCTGATTTGAAAAACGGGAATCATATGCAAGTTAGTCTCGTTTTCGACGATCATTTGCCACAAGCATCACATGATATACCAAACTCTAATAGTTCGGGGATTTTACAGATGCTGCGTATTGGAAATACTCACTATCAATCAAGGCGAAATAACAGTCTTGTATTTATTTAAGAAGATCTATGTGCTTGATATGATGGTCAAAATTATTGCATCGTGGTAGCTGTAGTAAGTTGAAAGTTTTTCCACTTTTCCTATTAAAGAGTTTGACAAATAAACATGGTCTAAAATAGTAGCGCCTTCCGTTGTTTTGAAATCAACAATTTGCTTAAAACCTTGAGCAATCATAAAAATCTGAATAGGGCCTGCGGATGTTGCATCTTCATTGAAGTCTCCAAGACAAACAAGGGATTTACTTTGGGATCTGTAATATGTGATCAGCTTTTCAAGTTGCATTAAAAACTGTGCAACGTTTAGAGAATTTGGGCGATATACAGTGACAACTACTATATCTTCTGGTAAACATTTTACAGAGATTCCTTCTACATTCTTTACTGGTGGTAAGCTGACAATTTTGTTCATAGCAGTTTCTTTAATGTAAACAGCTACACCGCCACCCTTTGAGGCTCTTAATTGCAAAAATTGAGCATTTGTGCAATCATACGAATCTTCCCTATTCATTTGATGGAATTTGAAACCATTCATTTGAAACATATTGGTGTTTTGTCCAGATCTCAGCCAAGTTTCTGTCAGGCAGATAATTTCTGCATTCTTACTTCGAACATCTTTCAGCAGATCATTGAAATGTTTATTGAGACTTTGAATATTATGAAGGTAAATCTTAATGCCATTTCCTGATGTTTCAATGTTTGGTAGTGTCAATTTCGACATGTTTTTCAAAGCTGTATTGACTTCTGGGTCAGCATATATCTTTTTATTTATCAATTCTGGTTTGTTTGAATCAATGAATAAGCCTTGTTTTGACGTTACTCTGCTCAACGCAACATAACCTTGACCAGGTGAAAATGTCCGGTCCAAATTTACAACTACTTTCTCAACTGTCAATCCCTGTACTTTGTGCGCTGTGCAGGCCCATGACAATCGCAATGGAAACTGATGCCGAACAACATTTTTTGTTTTCTGATCCTGCATATCCTCTTGCATTCTTTGAATTGATACGAGATTTCCATTTCTACTTTTCTTTCCGGTTTTCTTCCCAACACTCATATTATCAAATAATACTTCTACTGCAGCAACAGTTTTCTCTGCATGTCTCTGGCCATATACAAATTTTGATACAACTCCCATAACTCCATTTACAAGACCATCACCTACATTGCAGTTTCTAGTGAGCATAACTCTTGCACCCAGTCCCAGTAACAAAGTACTTGGAAGGCTGTCTGTTCTAGACCTTGTCAAAGGCTTGCTCTTCATGTTGAGTTTTCCTGTAGTTTTATCTTTTGTGAAATCTTGAGCATTAATCTCAACAAAGTCTTCACATTTCTTCTTAAGCATTGTTAAATTGTAAGCATTCACCTCATCATTTGTTGCATACACATGAAGGACGTCGTCTGGGCCCTCTCGTATACATTCCTGTAGGATAGAGTTGGTTTGTTCTTCCAGTGGTTGTTGTATTTCTCTAGTTCGAAGAGTATTCAGTGCCTCTGCAAATGGGACGTCTTCCCGTTGTCTCATAATTTCTGTTAATTCCACTTCTTTGAATAGATCTACCCAATAATCAAAAGGATATAGTGGATTGTCTTTATAGAGACGTTCATCTTTGCGCTGTTTTACAGGAGGAAGCTGGTAGAAATCTCCCACGGCAATTACTGAGACTCCACCAAAAGGTTCTTTGCATTTCTTAATCTGTACTAGTCTTTCGTGGATATAGTATAATAATCTCTTATACACCATTGAAATTTCATCAATGACTAGAATTTGCAGATCTGCAAGTTGAACTCTCATTTCGCTTAGACTCTGTTCTCGCAATGGTACGTACGGCAAAGGCATATGTTTTGGCAGCGAAAACAAATGGTGAATAGTATTTCCTCCGATGTTAAATGCAGCTGTTCCTGTGAAAGCTGTAAGTAGTACTGAAACACTGTCGGGAGCTGTCAATTGTTTTCCAAGTAAACGTGATGCTTCATAATGTATGGCTTTAATAAGATGACTTTTGCCTGTTCCTGCTCCACCAGTTATAAATATGTGCAGTGATTCAACTTTTTCGCCAAAACTTTTTTTCAAACACCACTCCCTCACCAAGTAAAATACTTTCATTTGAGTCTCGTTCAAATTTTGAAGAACATCAATTATCTCTTCTCTTGACTGTGTATTCTGTTGAACCTTGTAAAGAACATCAGAATTTGTCTCTGGTTGCATATCTGGCAATTCTTCCGTGGCATTCAAATTAAGTTCAACATTCCTTTCTGCAGAGCATTCATGTCTCATTAATTCTGTCTGAGGACAGAGATTTGCCCATGCATCTTCTGGTTCCCCGATTTTTTCAAAGTTTTCCTGTGCCTCTGCGATTAGTTCTTCATTCTGTGCATATTTTGCTTTGTTTGTGTCCACAATTGATTTCACTGATTCCAACTTCTGCTTTTCTGCGATTCGTACGTGTCCGTTTTCATAAAATATCTCATACTGATCAAAACCTGTTGGTTTTAATTGACGAATATCCCAGTAAGGCAAGAACAATTGCAATAGACATTGGTAAAACTTTTCTGACATTTTGTCAGCATCAAATCTTGGGTATCGTATTATTGCTGGTTTTGTACGTGTTCTCTTTTGAATGAATCCCTTTGAATTTTGTATTTCAAACACATTTTCATTTCGATTCTTGGGAACCTGTGATTTTGCAAGCAATCTGAATTCTGAGCAAAATTCTGCCAGACACATAGTTTGAAACAATGGTTCATTTGGCCGATTTTCATATCTTTCTACTATGTTTGTCATCCAAATGTCTTCATCGTCGTCTTCCTCATCATTTTGATCATCTATTGTTGCGCGTGTTCTTTTAATTAGGGACAATGGTTTTGTCAGTCTTGTCGGATTGTCTCCCACAGGTATAAAAACAACCTTTCTCGAACATTCCTTCATTTTGAGGTTACGTACACGATACACAGCTTCCTGTGCACTCACTTCCCTATGATTTAAATACGCAGAACCAATTTTCTTTAGGGTTGTTCGGGCACTTTCATTACCTTCTTCTGCCTCTATTTTTGTTTGCTTCAACACCATTCCCATTTCTCTCTCCGACTTTGAAATGTAAGATATTATGTAGACAATACAACTAAATGGATCCAAAACAAACTGAATATCCATATTAGCATCCCAGCATTTCAAAAGGCATGGGTTATATTGATTGGTCCACAGTTCCAATGGGTTTCTTTTTAAAACAACTGATGTTTTCTTTGCTAACCTTTTGTGTGCATCTATGTAATCAGTCTGTGTCAAGCCCAACTTTTCAAAAACCTGTTCTGTGGTTTCTAATTCATTTGCATCATCTTGCACTTCATTCCAAACTTGTAAAAGGATTTGTTTAGCTTTTTCGTCTTCCTCTTTTAAAAGAATTGCATCAGCATCATCTTCAAGTGTGTCTTCTTCGTTTAGAGAGTTTATAAACGTACATGCAGATGGGGGTCTAGGAAAATTAAACCTACATTCTGTGCCCTTTTTCCTACATGACTTAGAATGCTTTTTGCTGTGTTGTTGTACAGACAAAACAATATTCTTCAGTTCCAAATCTTCATTGTCAGAGGGTATTGCACAACTCACATACTTGTCAATAAAACTGCATAATTCTTCCTCTCCATCTTCATCAAGTTTTGGTGCATTTTCTACCCAGTATAAGCAATGCATGTGTGGTGAACCTCTTTGCTGAAATTCGACTCTCTGGAAATAATCCGAAACTTTTCCAATCGGTTGTGATGGTGAAAATATCACATCTGTCTGAAAAACATGAAATCTGTGTTCAAACATTCTAGCAACTGTGACAGGATTACTTCTCAGCACTTCATTTTTTTCAGCCCAATCCAACTTACTAGGATCTCTGCTATCATGTTGTTGTCTTAGTATTGTTGCAATTGCATCATTCCATCTATGTTCTGCTGCAGAGAATGAACAAAACCAAGTAGGAATTCCTAACTGACGAAGCATAGCAAACAAATCTTTTTGTGCTGCTGACCAATATGCTGGTGTTCCACGTATGGGTTGCATGAACCGCAAAGCCTCGTCATTTTTCATCAATTTTGACAAAATTTCAGGGTTTTGTACCATATTTGCGGTCATTTTCTGGTCACATTCTATTCTTCTAACCGATTTTCTGACAGATATTTGTGTCTTTTCTATAACTTGATTTAAATCGGACATAAACTGGCTGAAGAAGATATAACTACTGTCTTTTGCGAATCTGTCATCAGTATTCATCAGGCGGTTGTTAAAGTATCTTGAAAGTGTAATCCGTGTTTCTCTCTCGTCATTCCAAGTAAACTTTCCAGTAGGAAAGAGGTAAGGAAATGTTTTTGCCTCATTACCGGTTTCCTGTAACATTCTAATAGGATTATTTCCTTCGCCTGGAGCGATATCATAAATATCATCAAAATAGTGGTCGAGAACCTCTTGAGCAATATCAACTGGTTGTAAACAAGTATCTGTCGCACTCTGCAGTTGATCATCATCGTTTGATAATTGTTCATCATTCACAGTTGTTGTTTGGCAAGTGTCGACATTTCCTTTCCATTGTGTATCTATTGTTACATCTTCATACCAGTGATTGTTCCTTTTCAAATACTCTAATGCCTCAAATATGTGTTTTGGATTAACAAACTGGTATTCGATGTATCCTTTGTAACTCAGCTTCCTCTTCAGTTTTACTCTAAGTAACAGGTCTTCATCTGGTTTCATTGGTAAGCTTGTTACTTTTTTCAAATCTGATGGAACACATACAACTGGTCCAATATTTTGCTGACCACCGTGTGGAAGGGCCATAAGTTTCATGAACGGAATATGAATTGCTATCAAGTGTTTTTCAAGACTGTTCAATTCTTGAAATTCCTTTGGAATATCTTCAAGTGCCATTTTGTTTGCTGCCGATTCTGCTGGAATATTACCACTCAATATTTTCCTATGACATGTAAAGCAAATCCATAACTTGGATTTAATACAATCATCTGGACATGCTTCTGTACACTTATGACAATACTTTTCCTGAATACAAAGCTCTGCAGCACGTGCTGCCTGTTCGTTTTTAGTGTATGTTTTTCGTTCACACTTCTGAACCTGATTTTTAAATAAGAGCCTTTCACAGCAACAGCATGAATAATCTATGCCCTGCATAGCCTTTTCTTTGAATGCATTAACTGTCTCTCCCTGATTTTCCAGTCTAGTTTGTCGGACAATTCTCTGATTCTTTATTCTCTCCTTTATTGGTGCTTTTGTTGTTGGACTACAATCGTACCGATTTGTACTGTAAGTCTTCACTTTTGACCTGAATGAATCATCAGATTTATATTTTTTCGCTGCTGCATTAAGTTTGATCTCTCGGAAGTTTTCATTTTCCCTGTATCTTTTTGTGCTTGCAGCATTGACTTGCATCCTGTGTACTTCATCCAGTTTGTACTTCAATTTGCTTTTTGATTTTACATTTTCTCTGTGTTCAGCATTTATTTTATATTTTTTTATGCTTCTTTCTTTTGTTCTGGTTTTGTACTCAATATCAAAAGTATATCTTTGTTTGCTAACATTCCTAACATTAGCTTTGAATTCATCATCGTCCAAATATCTATCAAAAGCTGCTTTCAGTTTCTGATCTCTATATTGAACATCATCCTTGTATTTCTTCCTTAAAGACAATTTCCTTTTCTCTGCAGTACTGTGTTTCTCTTGAATTCCTAACAAAGATTCCCTTGTTTTTCTCATTTGGGTCCGGTTTCGGCATCGCCTATTGTAATCATGTGGAATTTTGCGATTCGGTATTTGTGTCAAGTTTGCTTCATCTCTATTCACAGAAAGAACAACATTGTAATGGTTTTGATGTCGATGATTTAAATAAATCGCTCCATTTCTGTTTTGTGCAGATGGTTCTACATCATTGACTGAAAATCTGAACCAACGTCCTCCAGAAAATGTATATAAATCAGTGTTCAATAAGTGAGCTGTAGCAAATATTTCAACCTCTGTAGCCCACGTTCCATCTTGTGACATTTGAGTAGCTGTAAGGTGACCTTCAACTGAATGTTCATTATTCAATAATGGATGAAATAATTCCCTGTTCTCTAACATATGCTTGCAGACAGCACTGCGCACTACATTATGAAAATCTTCTGAGTTTGCAACGCTGAATGAAACAGCCCTGAAAAAGCAATTTCCGTCTCCCATAATTTCTTTCTCTGTTCTTGGTACAGCTATATTTGGTTTAGAACAATGCATGTCAGTTGAATCTTCAATGGAAATATAAGGAATGTTCAGTTTTTGACAAAGCTGTTCCCTGATGTTTGTATTTAATGGAGAAAAACTAAACTGAAATTGCTCTTGGCTAATGAATATTACATCATCATTCTGATCAGACGATTCGACATTTTTTTCTTCTGATAACATAACCTTTTCAAATGGTACACTGGCTTCTTCCTCCACATTCAGCAAGTTACTGTCATTTTCAATAGAATTCATTGTGCAGGACACACCAGTCAAATTGCATTCAGTGCTGTTTGAATATCCCATTGAAAGAGCAAGATTTTGAATGTGTGAATAAACTTCAAAGAGATTATCAAATAAAACTCTTACGCTTTTTCCAGACACACTTAACATTCCATTAGAAGATCTAGAATGGGAGTCAAAGACAAAGAACCCACTTTGTGTTTTTCCTATTAGAAAGGTGTTTCCACCAAAGCAAACAAAACAGCCATCATTGTCTGTAAGAGCAACCTGAAATGCCTCGTCTAATGGTAGTGCATTAAATTCTGCATAGTTCAATCTATCATCAGCCATAATAACACTTGCTAGTGATTCATGTGCACGAAATGTATATGATCGATTAAAACATTCAAAACATTGTGGCAATTCCTCTACAAGAAGGTAACTATCATTGATTGAGGAGCTCCTTTGCAAATACGTGTACAACTCATCGCCTGTTACTAAAATTATGTCCATATCGATTGTTGTCCAATTTATAGCATTTCTAAATTTGTGATAGGCCAGCCCTGCTAAACAATTAGCAACACATTGCGTACCAGCATTATCCTCAAACAAAGGATCAGCTTGATGAAAAGAACCCTGCACTGAAAAAGACATACTGTTGTTACCTTTTACTGATGATTTCTGCCAAAAGTGATGTGCATTTCTTCTCTTTGTTTTTCCTTCAATATCTTTATCTGAAAGATTATTTGTCTCATTGTTTTCAATCTCATTTCTCTGTTTCTCATTGTTTTCATTCTCAGTTCTATTTGATTTCCTTTCAGTTTCCTTTTTGTTTATCCTCAAGTTGCCCTCATCTTTTGTTTTCCTGCTGGTCCCTCCATCCATAGAGGTTTCCAGCTGCGCCTGACCTGCTGGTCCAGACACGTGCACGGTGTCCGGTCCAGGTGCCCTCGGTGGAGCACAAACCCTTTCTAGGGAGTCAGGGGACGGTGCCTTGTCCTGTTCATGGACAAACAGACTTCCCCGAGGAGATGGCAACCTCGGGGCAGGTGAATGCATTTTCACTCGAGGCGAGGCCTGCACCCTGGCCAGGGGTTTTTCCTCTTTAGGTGGAAACCCCATAGAACCAAGCCCCAGAAAATTACTGGGAGAAGCTGAAACAGCTTCCTCCTCTGCCCCGCAAGGAACAGAGGAATCAGTCATAGGCTGGTCAACTGGGACATCTTTAGTTTCAGGTTTTCGTCTCTGCTGCCTCTTTCTATTTCTGTCTTTCTCTCGTTTAGATCTATTGTCGACAGCTCTTTTTCTCTTTGGCATCTGAAAAACCATCCATAAATTTTATTGACTGATTTCGTGTCTGAGCACGATTTTTTGAGATTATTAAGCTCACTAAGTTGAGGCATCACCTTTATGAGACCACCTTGATCATAATACATGTACATGAAAATCGTTGTTATATGGTTTAACACATTATCATATAATATCAATAAAATATCAATTAATACTCTACCAAGTAATAAAATATTTTATCGTATGATACTAAAATAACTATATAATAGTGTCATTTGATAAAACATTTACATGTTATACTGTATAATACCGAGACACGATATGATATTGTATTACATGAGATGAAATTATCTGTGAGCCAATGCTCACTAGTAATACCTCCGCTCTAATATGAATATGCAAAATAAGCAAAGTCGACATTTAACAGGAAGTTGGCATTCGATTAGTACAAAAAAAAATCCCACGATATGAAATGTCTAATCAAATAGTGTGGTGAAATTTTAAGCATCTGCGATAAATAGTTGCTGAGAAATCTTTTACGAAAATTTAGGCTAAGAATAAACAAAGTTGTCATTTTCCAGGATTTTGACGTTCCATTGGTACAAAAATATATCCCACGATATGACATGCCTAATCAAATAGTGTGTTAAAATTTCAAGCATGTGCAATAAGTAGTTGCTAAGAAATTTTTGATGAAAATTTGTTTAAAATTTAGGCCAAGAATAAACTAAGTGGTCATTTCACAGGAAGACGACGTCCGATTGGTACAAAAAATATATCCAACGATATGACATGCCTAATCAAATCATCTGCGATAAGTAGTTGTTGAGAAATCTTTGACGAAAATTTGTTTGAAAATTTAGGTTTGAGTAATCAGAGTCGTCATTTAACAGGAAGTTGACGTATGATTAGTACAAAAATATATCCCATTATATGCTATGCTTATCAAATAGTGTGTTGAAATTTCAAGCATCTGCAATAAGTAGTTGCTGAGAAATCTTTGACTAAAATTTGTTTGAATATGTAGGCTAAGAATAAACAAAGTCGTCATTTAACAGGAAGTTGACGCCCGATTGGTACAAAAATATATACCACGATTCGTCACGATACGATATGCCTATAAAATAATGTGTTGAAATTTCAAGCATCGCAATGAATAGTTGCCAAGAAAAATGTGACAGAAATTTTAGTTACGGACAGTTAGAAGGACAGACACACAAGAGTAAAATAGTACACACTCTTCTCCTTTGGAGTGGGGGTATAATAAAATGATATTTCATCACATATCATATATTTTATCGTATGATACAATATTGCAATATACGAGATGATAATGTATCACATGTCATGTATCACATGATTTAATTTTTAAATATTCAAAATATTGCTTCATATATTTTGTATGATATGATTGTGTCATGATACAATATGATACACCATTGTATCATATCACTTGATACAAAATCATATGAAACATTGATATACTCAGTAGTATATTCAAACTACTTATCTCTATATAAACAAATCGTCAATAATTGTGATATTAACTGATCCATAAATATTGAGTTGTCAATATTTCTTTTAACATTGATATGCTAGGAAAATATCTAGGGCATATTCTCTCTTTCTCCTCGACTATTATTTTTCAGACTCCAGAATATGGTAACATCATAATTGGCAATTAGTCAAAGCATGCAATGCGACTGTATGCTTTCATAATAAACATCAGGATTTGGGAATTATTGTAAATTAAAAAAAAAATCAGGTAGAACATCTATAGCTATTCCTATAGGTGGCAGAAGATCAACAGTGACCATTTGATGCCAATGATATTTTAAAAATGATCTTTGTGTAAAAAATGAAATTTGGGAGTCCTATCTTGAGCTGAGAAAATTATCAAACCATTCCTTTTTTATTGGTTTGTCTGTAAATATGACATAACAAATGTTGACTGTGATTTCAGGCAACAATGATGCTATTAGCTATCTTGGGACAATTACATTCCCTTCTACTATGGGTTGGGCAATATTTTGTCAATGTTGCTAAAAAACAGTAAATATTTGTATATCATATTATATGATACAACAATATCTGATTCATATTAAGGAAGAGCATATCATATGACACAATATTATATGGCATTATACAAATCAAGAGGCCCATGGGCCATATTGTTTACCTGAGCAATAACACCCAATCAATCGGAGTGGTTTTTTTAGAATTTGATAAACATGATATTATGATGTTTATACATCCTTGGATTTACTATCACTTTTCTACTGTGTTGGATGTAGTGCGACCGTGGTCTACAACAGGATCCTGTCGTTATGCACTCTGTTTGAACAACATGTGTTCAATGTGTATGATATGGTAAGTAAAACAGCACACTACTGTCGGTGCAAAATATTGCATATACATTGGGAATACCATCTATTCTTTTTATTGATTGGAGCTTCCTATACACATCTTTACATTTAAATACATTGTGTTGTTCTATCATTTATAAGTCATCAGAGAAAATTTGACTGTAAATTTCTCTGGCAGTATATATACTACAGTGACAGTTGAAGAGCAATCGAAACTAATATGACCATCAAATGCTTTTGCGAAATCATGTCACGTTTAAGTAAAAAAGGTCCTGCACAATAAATTTGATATACATTCACATTATGGTAAATATTAAGCCCTTTTTGATGTTTTAATATTTGTGAAAAGATTTTTCTCTGAAATGTTTACCCCACTTGCAGTGTCTTGCACCCTACTTTTATCAAGGAAATCATGGTTTGATTAAAGTTTTAATTTGTACATCTTGTGCTTTCACACAAGTTTCAGATTATTCTTTATATCTTCTTATGTACCAGTAAAATTTTGACCTCCTTACCCCCCCCCCCCCTCTTTCATTTTAAACCCTACCCCTGGGTATCATGTTTTTAATAAACTTTAATGTACACTATATGATGATAGTTTCCCACAAGTTACAGCTTTTCTGTATAATATGAATTTGAAAAGAAGGTTTTTAAAATATTATAACTATATTTTCCTTTGTAAAAATTCAACCTCCCATTGCAGCCCCATTCTACAACTGGGGAACATAATTTGAACAAATCTGAATCTACGTTGCCTAAAAATGCTTCTATATAAGTTACATCTTTTCTGATCAATTGGTTTTTGTGGAGAAGATTTTTACTTTATATTCCTTGTATGTAAAAATTAATTCCCCCATTGTGGCCCCACCCTACCCCTAGGCACCATGGTTTGGATAATCTAAACAAGAGGCCCATGGGCCACATTGCTTTCCTGAGCAACAATAGACGTTATAAAATCAGCTTTATGGAGTAATATACCAAAAAAAAATATGGACAATGTAGTCTAACAGATCCTGTATATCAAAAATTCAATTTTTCCCCTGGATATTCTGTTTATCATTGATCCCTTTTGTTTACATATTGAGCATTACACTTATATTGCACCTTTTCTAAGAGATTTTTTAATGAAAAGATTTTTCTCAATAAAATTTAACCGGTCCCAATTGTGCCCCTACCCTGCCCCAGGGGATCATAATTTGACCAAACTTGAATCTACCCTACCTGATGATACTTCACACAAGTTACAGTCCATTGTGGCCCCACCTTACACACAGGGATAATGATTTGAACAAACTTGAATTAACACTATCTGAGGATGCTTTCACACAAGTTTAAGCTTCTCTGCCTAATGGTTTTTGAGAAGTAAATTTTGAAAGTTTAACTCTTTATACTCCAATGTAAAACTTTGACCCCCCCCCCATTTTGGCCCCACCTTACCCCCGGGAACCATGATTTGAACAATTTGAATCTACACTATCTGAGGATGCTTCCACACAAGTTTCAGCTTTCCTGCCAAACGGTTTGAAAAAAATCACCAAATTTTCAATAAATCCTAATTATTTCCCCTTAAAATAGGGTGTGTCCCTTTATTTTACCAAACTTGAATCCCCTTTACCCAATGATGCTTTGTGCCAAGTTTTGTTGAAATTAGCCAAGTGGTTCAGGAGAAGAAGTTGAAAATGTAAAAAGTTTACAGACAGACGGACAGACAGACACCGGACAAAAAGTGATCAGCCTGGGGTCAATGAATTGAACAAACTTGAATCTACACAGTGATCCCAAAAGCATCCACAAAAGTTTCAGCTTTTCTGGCCAAATAGTTTTTGAGAAAATTTTGAAACATACCAACAAACTTTCAATAACTGTAATTCTAAATCATAACCCCTTTAAGAGGACGTGGCCTTTCATTTTAACAAACCTAAATCCCCTGACAGACAACAGACAAATCTTGATAAGAAAAGCTCATGCGTCTTTGCCTCAAGTGAGCTAAAAATATTATATTGCATCATACAATATTGTACAATATCATATCATATGATACAATATTATATAATACAATATCATACATCTATTATATGATTCAATATCAATATGATTCAATATCGGAAGAATAAAAATAAATTGGGATCAAGATCTCTGTCTGAAACTATCTCTATTTACAGATTTACCATCGTCAGAACCCACAGGTTTTCTATCCGTTACACTGTTGAAAGCAGAGTAACGGATAGAAAACCCGTGGATTCCGACTATGCTGATTTACACACCCATAGTTATATTAACTGTTCAAGTCTGACCAGGTATGAACAAAGTTTATTTTGAAACCAGCCCTGATATGCTAACAAAAATTAGTTGTTATAATCAAGACCCTTTTCAAGAGGTAAACTATTTATAAAAGATCTCAGGTAAATATCTTAAATGATCTTGGATGGAAAATCAGATCGACAGATGGACAGACTGTTCACAATAGAGCATCTACAGAATTGGGCCCTATTTATTTTCTTAAAACAGTTTGTCTATTTGTATAGTGCATTAGGTTGTAGTTGTAGATCTGTGATCAGGACAACAAGATATACAATCAATGTAACATTATTAAAAATTTGTGATATCATTGTGCCGGTATAACTAAAAATTTTACATTGATTTGGTTACATTTAAATCTAACAAGCATTATTTCCTACGGAAACTAATAGTTACTTCATAGCTCTATAGAAACAGCCAGTCTGATATCTACACGCCTCGTTTATCGATTGGTCGAAATCTTCAGTGGTTGAAACTGACAAGAAAGTGACAGGACTGAAATTGACATGTCCTGTTTATCGATTGGTCGAAACCTACAGCAACCTAAGTAATATCATGGACTGCACGAAATAATCATGATGATGTCAGACTCAAAGTCTCACAGGACACAATCTGGCTGTTTCTTTTAACTAACGTACTTATGGACATTAACAGTAAATTAGTGAATTTTACTTACTTTTCGTAATCAATTTATTAATTAAAGAAATGTGTTAATATAAACAATAAAATGCTTTCTTTGGTGATTCATGCGGGTTTTAAAAGTAGAGATTATTGCAGAAAAAATTTACAGTACCCGCTATAGCGGGTTGTGTATTTTTTTTTTTGCAATGTCGTTATCTTCAAATCACGAATGAATCACCAAAGAAAGCATTTTATTGCCTAATTAATGAATATAATAAAATTTGAAACATCAGCAGACAGGCAGCGTCTTTTTCCATCTCCCTAGAAAATTAGAGGGGGTGGGGGGGCATGAAGCAACTCCAAGGTATTTCAATTTTCTATATGTAAATTCTATAAAATGTAAATTCTATGAAATGTAGATCTGAAAGAAAAACTGTTGGGAAGGGGAGATGGCTTTTGTCTAATGTTATTTTATAGTCAGCTTTGACTTTGTAAATTAATAGGGTTTTACTATAATAACATGCAATGCAACAATCTATGATTGTAGTAAGTGCTTAAGATTTTTTTTTTAAATGTAGAATATTTCACCCCAAACTTTTTTAACACACAAACTAACATAAACACTTAGCAACACTACATCCCCTCTGCAACAAGTTGTAAGATCAGATACTATATTTTAACATGACAAAATTCTAAAATCAAAAGGGCAGGAATTCTCAAAAAATAATAGAATTTGGATTCCCTGGTAATATGTACATTTAAAAATTTGTGTCCTAAATACTTACAAAATTAAATTACATCCAATGGTTTAAGGTTTAATATCCCTCTTCTATTAAATTTACCTCACATTGATTTTCAAAAAGATTCAAATGAAACAATCTTGAAATGATGAAACGCTGCTATCTAATTTTTTAAAA
This sequence comes from Magallana angulata, assembly GCF_025612915.1. Classification (NCBI taxonomy): domain Eukaryota; kingdom Metazoa; phylum Mollusca; class Bivalvia; order Ostreida; family Ostreidae; genus Magallana; species Magallana angulata. The sequence continues at coordinate 26,399,060 of NC_069118.1, read as the reverse complement.
ATTGAAAGTAATCTTCATCATGATATGAGGGAAATAAGACATCGTGGAGAGAAAAACCCAAAATTTTACTAAAATTACAAATATGAAGTCTATATAAAGATATTATATAGTTTTATATACATTGATAAATCATATTAATAAACATAGTGAAGTGATGATTTTGAGTTCAGAATAGCATTTTGTAAAATAGGTTTGTAACAAAAAAATGCTTCGATCAACAAGAGTTATCTTTCTTTATCCTAAAATATTGAAAGTTTTATATACCACAGATGATAAATTGCCACACTTTTTGAATTTCAGAAAAGTTTTCGTTTGGCTAAGATAATAGTAAGTTACATCCATAGGTTTAGAAAATGCTTAAAATTTAAAACAAAGCATTTATCTTAATATATAGAACATATGATTTTTTAGCTCACCTGAGCTGAAAGCTCAAGTGAGCTATTCTGATCACATTATGTCCGTCGTCCGTCTGTCCGTCTGTCCGTCTGTCTGTCTGTCCGTCTGTAAACTTTTTACATTTTGAACTTCTTCTCTAAAACCGCTTATCCAATTTCAACCAAATTTGGCACAAAGCATCCTTATGTGCGGGCAAATATAAATTGCAAAAATAAAAGTCCAATCTGTATTCAAAGCGGAGAAAACCTTGAAACTGTAGAAAAAGGGGGGTGCATTTTTAAAAATCTTCTTCTCAAGAACTACTGATTCCAATTCAACGTAGTTTAGCATAAATTATCCTTATGGGGAGGAAAATATAAATTGCAAAAATTAAGTGCTAATTCTGTTTCAAATCTGAGTTATTACGAAAATAATAATAAAGGAAATGCGTGTTTCAATCAGTTTAATAGCTTCGGGTTCGGCATCCGGTAATCCAGCATCCGGTAAAATGGGTAGGCAAGACTTGGTATGGGCAAACCAAAGATTGGCAGTTATTAATCTGCCAATCTCATTAAAATTTCAGGATATTTGATGAACTAGTATATTTGTATTCGCTGTAAATATTGCTGCAAAATAATGCGTATTTGGAATTGACAATTGTCTATCTGCCTTGGCTTTTATTTTGCCACGGCCCGGGTTTGCATACTTATTTTACCTAGACTCGTATTCCATACTTTCGAAAACGAGGTTCTTTGTTTAAAGCAGCCATGACATTATACGAAAAAGGGTCGATCTGACTATGATGAATTTGCTTGTTGTGCAACAGTTCGCGTATGAAGGAAATTTTTGAAACATGCAAAATATATTGTTGCCGATTTTGTGAAGTAAATTGAGGCTAAATATTTCAATGCGTTGACAGTTTTCACACATGACGTTGGTGTTAGCTTGTTCCGATTTTCGTTTCGTTTTCATTTTTCTGCTTGTAACCTGGGAACTATCGTCTGTGTTCTTTCGTGATTTTTACGTATCAAATCAAACAGAGACTTTGGTAAATCAAACAGTCAACTGTTTACCTGCACAAATTAAGCAAAATCTGATGTATCAAAAAATAATGTAGTACAATTCATTCTATCGGTAATTCGATCGGCATTATCTTTTGCGTAATGGTAGATTAATGCAATAGGTTTTGTTGCAATGCTCGGCATTTTCTCGAGTTTATTCAGTTTAAATAAAGTTTGACATTGCTGACGGAAATGTGTAGGTATATACATGTATATATATGATTCATTTCGAAAAAATAAATTGTGTTCACTATTTGTTATAGTGAATGTTTCTTGTGTTTACTTGTTTTCAATTTCTATTTACTAACCATATTTGAGTGTTAAGCTTCAAATTATAAGCAAGATACAGAGATTTGCTCACAATTCTATGTTTGTAGAACAGATCTTAAAAACTAAAGATTAATAAAGTAAAAATTTGTCAATATTTATTAAGACAATTTTCAAAGTCTGTTCGTTCAGAAACCAACTTTAACATCTTATTGTATTGTAAACTTAACATTTTTTCGTCATTATTACTCCTACTGTACATGTGATCCTTCACTGTGTTTGTGTACATTTGTATAAACTGATTTTGAACCTCAAATACCAGTGAACTGGTCTTGAGTGAATAAAAGAATATAAAATCTTAGGCCATTCTTTTTTTTCCAGTTTAAATGCTGAATAGGAAATACCAAGTTAAAAATCATAACTGAATGTAATGAACTCATGTGAACAAAATATGAATCAAACCTAGGCGAACTGTGAGCTCTGTATCTTGCTTATAATTCTACAATTGACGCTGAAATTTTGGTTGAACATTAGAAAATCTCTATGAATTAGAGTATGTTAAATACTTGTACAAACAAAATAAAAGAATGATACTAGTATTCTGTATATATCTACTCTCTGGGGCCCTCTCTTCATACAATAAATAATGTGAAATCTACATCAATTTTGATAGTTTTTCAGACACGAGTATATAAAAACGACATCTTTAAAACAGTTTCCATATTTCTGACACATTTCTGTTGCGGGGATAAAGTAATTATCGCTATTCCTAAGAATATCACAGCGGAAAATTATCTTGGTTTGTACGCGAAGTAAATAACAGTCATTTAATTGTAATGGAGAAGACAAATAAAAATGTTGAATGTTTTTAATTTGAGCACATTGAGGAACAATTTTCTACTTCACATCTAAACATGTAGGGTTTTTGAAATAAAAAACAACAACTATTATTTTTTTAATACAATAATTAGTAAGTACTGAGTATTTGATGAAAAAAATGTACATATATGCACTCATATATTTTGATCGCTTTACAACGTGGGGGGGGGGGGGGGGTCAGAACGAAAAAATAGGGATTTGGAAGTTAACAACTTAACAGTATACCTCTACCAAATGTTTAGTTTTATATCTTGCGTAGAATTTTCTTATTCTGGTAAAAAATAGTATTTCATGAAGGTACAATGTCGAAGATTACATGTATACAAAAATAAGTGTAAAATTCGAATACTTTACAATATTTATTTTTTGTTTTTCTACCAAGGGACCATATGGCACAATATCTTTTGAACGCCCATTGTTGCTCAGGTGAGCGATGTGGCCCCATGGGCCTCTTGTTTAACAAATATCATGCCGAGCTTGAAAAATATGAATTATATGTATTAATTAATATTTCTTTCCTCTATCTTTTAAATGCCAAATAAAAAAATTCAATAAGACAGGCTTTGAGATAAAGAATTATCCCCTCTTTTTGTATGATGGCCTTGCAACTTTCACTAGCAACTAATACTAAAACTTCGTTCTCTGACACAATAATTTTATAAAGAAATGTATTCATTCTATTTAAACAAGCATTCTGAAAGTATTGCATAAGCAATACACGTCCCTACCGGTTTGTATTATTCTATGAAAGCTTCCAAGCACACAACTATTTCAGAGCTATTGTAAACGAGATGTCATGCTTTAATCAGAGATAAAAGAACAGAGGAAATTAAAACTATATAGTTGATATAGAAATTAAATAGGAAATAGGTAAAATAATACTCTTTATTTCATCTCCTGTAATTTTGCCAAGTCTAATCTGTATTCGGTGGTAAAAATTTGTGAAAACAATGCACTGTTATGCACAATATCATTTCTTACCGTCTTCTGTACCCCGAATCAAACCAAACAGTTAAACAGCCCAACCCGACAACGAACCCGATTGTAATAATAATACAAAAAAACCCTGCCGATTAAACTTACAACACAATGCTTGACACTATTTTATAGAATTCATTTGTTTGTTAGAAATGATAAAAGGAATGGTACAGGAAGGGAATGGTACAAGTAACGCACAGTATACTGACTACATACTGACCTCGTTTATTCAGTTACACACCGAACCTGATAACGAACCCGAACATTAAAAAATTGGAATATAAAAAATTTAATTTTTTTGAAAATATGTCAATCAGACGCTACAAAAGTGTAAACTTGATCTGTAGTTTGACATTTTGAAGCTGTTCAGCAAGTTTCATATTATTCCTCATATGCATAAAGAAAAAAAGTGTGGAAAACTGAAGTGGGACAGACAGACGGACTGACGGACGTACAGACAGACGGACGGACAGACGGACGCAGAGGAAAGCTATAGTCCCCTCCGGTGAAACCGGTAGGGGACTAATAATACACTTAGATTCCTGGCTAGATGCCATTGGTTAAATAAAAATCAAAGGTCGGAACAACCACAAAGGCGTCGAGCTGACATTTTTTTCTTTTATATAGAATGATACCAATAATTTGAATTGCTGTACTAATAGTCATATCAAATGATATTAGACTTAGAATAGAAAAGTATATGAATTATGTTTTCTGCTGCTTTAAAAACAAAAATCAGTATATTTTCTTATAAAATAGGTAGTGGTGCTTTTTTAATACAATAACTCATCATAATTGCAAAACTCGAAGAAATTTCAAAGTTCAAAAATAATTTGTTTCTTTCTGCTTCAAACAGTGTTTGAACAACTTTCACAGGTTCATAATTTGAATACATTAACAGTGTGTTCCGAATTATAATAATAAAACATACATTTATTTATTTCAATTCCCGTTTGAAACAAGATTTCCTATAAAATATGGTTGTTTACAAACAAATCCACAACACGTGCTATCTAAAATGCTCGACCAAACCAACTGCATTATCGAGTTTACTTTTTGCAACGAAATTACTAAATACGTTTATCGCTTACATTTATTTTGGAGACCGTGCCTGATAACAAATAAATTTACATCTAAAATGTTATTTCTATCAGGCACGGTCTCCAATTAAAATGTAAGCAATAAACTAAAATAATATTTAGTGAATCTTTACACTTAGGCCTGATTGTATTCATCCGCCATTTCTTGATTAAGCAAATTTATTCTTATGCAATAAGTTGTCAATCACCAGGGAGGCAAAGTTGGGTTTTTTGTACACAATTTAGTTGAATTAATGGGGAAAAAATCTTGTAATACGTTTAATACTTTAAGGAACTTTTTTCTTATGCGCATTTTAAAGGCGGTGCAGAGCGTTAAATTTTGGACGATTGCCAATCCAGACGATCGCTACAAGGCTGCCGAGCATTAGCTCGACGCCTTAAAAAATTGACAGCCAATATTCTGTTTAAGCCTCCTCCCATCCAATACCCTGCCACTAGGGCTATGACTCTCTCAAAGATTTGAAAACTCAATCTATATTTTTGTATATATGCACTTAGATTGTCTGGTTGTAAAAAAGACTTCAAAAGAATTACTATATTAATTTATTAGAAGAAGACCAATAAAGAAACAAATCTATAACATGACTGATGTACAAGAAGTCTTGAGTTCAGGACCATCGATATTGCAGATCTGGTGTCCATGTTTATTCTACATGCAACTACATATGTACTCAGTTTGCCTGCTAGATCATGTATATGCTAATTAGAAGAAAATGTTTAAAAACAATGAAGGTATATATCACCAAAATGAACAAACCTAAACATGTGAAAAACCATTATTTCCATACAAAATATTAACATATAACTGTATCAATTAACTTAGAGTATAATGTTTGACTTATTATCATGATTATTGCCCTAAAATGTTCTACTGTGCACAATAACATAAAAAAGGACTGTTGTTCATGTAATGGGTCATTGGGACCAATAACCTGTCCCTTGTTTTGTTTTTTTAATTAAAGATGCAGATCTATCAATTCGATGCATAAGGATATTGTTAATTTCCATTTACAACACATGCAACATTACGATTTTGGTAAGTTAAAAAGCATTAGCATGCGTTGTTTACGTCTATGATCAGATGTAGACTCTTGGTGGCAGGGGAGAGTGTCAGTCGCACCAACAATCTGATAAAAAAAAATTACATTTGACGACAACTGAGGTTTGAATTAATGGTTATTTGTGTAGTATTTACAAATTGCTACAATATTTATCTGCTTAGCACAACAAATGTTCCTTCATGGCTCAAAGAAGTATTAAGGCCTTGAGTGCGAAAGAATTTTGTACAGAACTTGTCTCTTCAGTTTTGTATACTATTATTTTTTTACAATATATATAATACTATACGAGTTGGTTTTTTTAATACAAGATGTCATGTGTATGAGATAATTTGTGTACATCTTGTCATCACAGCAACCTACTTTTAGCTAGATACCCAGCAAAACATAGATCACTTACAAAATTTCCTATTTTATAAAAATATAGTATTACTATTCTCTTTTAAGAAGTGGACAGGCACAACCTACATGTACATCCAATATATGCCTGTCCACTTCTCAAAAGAGTACATGTACCTGGCATGCGATCTGAGTTCTCGTCAGTCCTTTGTCCTGACACTTTTATCAAAATATAAAGAAATCATCTTTACAAAAAATTATGTAAAAATGCATAATCAAGAAATTGTAATGGCGTGAAATGGTCCCACGCAGGGATGTATATAATATATACCTCTCAATAGCCCTTTACATTTTCAATTATCTCTTAGGCCTAATATACAAAAACTTAAATTTAAATGAATATATATCCTTCCTGAATAAATATTATGCAATGTTTTAAGGCCTCTGTATTTCTACTAATAAGATGTTGAATGTTGCAAGAGTATGTACCAATCCTCTCAAAAAATATACACTGGTCTGTAAATTGCTCACTCATACCACATATATAGAAGTACAGGTTGATACTAGTATTGTGAGACCTGTGGATTGCCATTTTCATAAACAATATTACTACAACAGTACAACTGTAAAACAATGTGTTCAATTCTGCATTTGTAGTTATTCAAATAATATATCGACAAATTCTACCCCTACTATATATAAATATTTATATATAGTAGGGGTAGAATTTTTAGATATATACAAAATATGCGTATTTAGCGACTGATTGGTAAACAATCAGGTGCCTGTGATTCACCACGTTTACTTGTTAGGCCTAATAAACTTACATTGGACACTGCAATGCACTGATCAAATAATTGACGTGTATAAATAGTCAATGCTAGCAGCTATATATTTCTTCCAGATATCTTGTCTACTGTCTAATTTCAACGATGTCCCAAGGAAGAGATTGGATCTGCGTAGTTTCTCTCAACCGACGCCGACTTTTCTAAGTTTAGATCATGACATCATCATTTTTAAATAACCCGTACGAAAAATGTAATGCATTAAATTACCCTGTACAATAAGTATTTCGTTTCGTATAGCCTGCTGCGCTTTTATAAAAGTTGGACCAAGCAGCTTTAATTAAAGAGATACTAGCGGCTAGCCTACAGCTAATTTTCCTCATCTTGGTTATTTCGTTTTATAAACACAGTTTGATAAAAGATTAGAAGTTTTGTATCATACACTGTCACTCACTAGAAGTTGGAATCATTTTACTGCAATAACAGAGTTAGCTTTTTAAAAAGTCAGCCAGTTTTTAAAAGTCAGCCAGCGGAATATTAATTCTAGGTCAAAAGTGAATACACAATCTATTAAAATACAAGATAAATAGTTTCCAGAACAATGATAATATGAGGGTGTACAATTAGTTTGCATCCTTATTCTTATGGTTGTACATGTAGGCGAGAAGATAATTAAGCGTGTGCAGGGTTGTCTCTAAAAATTGAAGTAGAAGGAGGAAATTATAAAGTAAAAGGGGTCGGGGGGAGGGGGGGGGGGTGTCTAGCTTATGGCTAAATTGTGTTTGAAATGCAATAATAGCCTGGTAATTACGTCATTTTAGGCGGGGGAATCCCCCCCCCCCCCCGGGTCTTAGAGACAACCCTGCGTGTGGCAGTGTACATACAGTATCTGACTGCACGCCTGAAAAAGTTGTAGCTCTACCAGGGCCCGACACAAAACACCGCCAATATATTTTTTCTCCAATCTCACTGAGAGAGTCGGGAAGATATTCTCAGACCCCGGACCGTGGCTGTATACGATACCCATTGACAATATATCGATGCGCAGTTTGGCCTAGAGAGTGACCAATTTCATAACTTCTTCGAATTTCTCTAAGAAGGTCTGTCTAATTCCTTCCCAGAATTCCAATTTACGCAAGTGCAAAATTTAAAGTTTCATCCCAACTAAATTATTCCGCCCACGGACTGCATGACTAATAATTAAGCTCGCGTATTGAAACGATATCGACTCGAACGTAACAGTTAATTGTGAATGGATATTAGAGTTAATTTTATAGAAATAAAAAGGCATTGAAATAATTCATGAACATGATCATACACTAGTGTCTTAATTAATGTTAACAGGAACGGATCAAGAAATTTTTCCCGGGGGAGGGGGATACGATGATTATTTGAGTTTGCCGGGGACGGGGGGGGGGGTTATCATGGGGCATATTTTTGTTAATTCTACTATGTAAATTTAAACAATTTTGTTTCAATTCTGCAGGGGAGGGGTCTGTACCCACCTCCGTCCCGGCATTGTACATGCCCTCCTTAATTCTCTCTAGATCCGCGCATGGTTAAAAAAAATTTGCCGTAAGTTTTTGCCAAGTTTATACTATTTCCGTTGGAAACAGGAGCCCTTACCTATAGGGGGCAAAGGGGAGGGATAAGAGAATTCAAATTTATTTCATTCACCTAGTAAAAGTGATAATCAAAGACATTGGATGTTTTAAGCAAGCATATGTAATCCAACCAGGTGCTGTACTTTACAGAGCATATTCGAAATTCATTACACGATTACAGGTGATTGGGAACAGGAACCACCCCCCCCCCCCTTCCAATATTGATCGCCCCCACATTCCCGAGTTCAAAGTATATATTTTTTATACATAGCTTAATTCGCATCAATTTCATTTAGTGTACATATACATGTATATACTGCATCAACATATAATTTAAAATTTGAATGATGATTTTTTCAAGGTCTGAATCTAAACAAAGTCGTTTAAAATTCAGGTGTTTGGTAAAAAACATCCTCGGAAACCCACGGTCGGTCTCGCTTCTCCAAAAGAAGAGAAGCGAGACTGACTGTGGGTTTCCGACGATGGGTAAAAAAATAATCACTGGTTCCTTCCATTCATTCCGTTTTAGCGGAAATCGGTAAGTATTATACCGCATACATGTAACATTGTAAAACTTAAATTGTCTTATCTTGAATGCTTATTTAATATTATTTTCATCTCAATTTACTTTTTACAAACTGCTTTATTCATCCATTTACTCTCTCTCTCTTTCTCTCTCTCTCTCTCTCTCTCTCTCTCTCTCTCTCTCTCTCTCTCTCTGACTTCTAATATTTTGTTATAGCCAAATTAAATCTCAAAGATTACATATATGCCTATATAAGATAGGATAGATCAGGCTATGGATGTCGACTGCATCTGTTGAACTGTGTATTGCGAATGAATTAAATTCTCAGCAGCGAAGTGTCAGAAATAGATACAGGTCAATGTATTTATATTTACTCTCGTACGATTGGAAAGCGGTGTATGATATTCATTGATGACAGTTTTGCGTTTCGTTTTATTTTACACACTATCATTTAAATCAGTGACACTTCCATCGTCTCGAGCCACGGGTTTTGTGTCCATTCTATTTCCACAAATTTGTGTAAATAGAATGGACACAAAACCCGTGGCTTAAGACGACGTGATAAATCAAAAGTTATATACGTCTTTAGCCAATATAATTTAAAATAAAACCAATGAACATTCACATGTGTGATAACGTATAAACAAGAGGAGACTGTGTCTTAGATTTAGACTACTGCGGATCGCTTGTCCTCCTCGGCCTTGTGCTACGGATGTGTTATGCAACTCTATGCCCGACAGGGTTGGTTTAAAATGCTTGCATTCTAATAACTGATTTTTATTTTCGTACATTAAAACAATTTTATAACACCGAAAAGAACACAAACAATACCCTTTTCAATAATAGTCATGCATATACTATCTACCGTTTTTGAATTACGAAGATAGAACAACATATATAACTTCGTAGGTTTCATCTTTCATTTTATTTACACTTTTAAATTAATTAATATACCGTTAAAATAGGAAATCTTTGTGTTTGCAGCTCAATAAATAAACACATGTATGCGTTACATCAAGACGCAAATCGTGTGTAATGCATAACAGCAGACCGCTAGTTAGTCCAGCCGCGATCGATTTCCTCGGCCGCGGGCGAAGGTAGTACACATACTGAGCTCGGAATCCAGCTAGATGTAGTATGGTGACTCACATGCATTAAATAGAAGTAAATAATTTCCTTTAGCCACAATGTGTTTCACCAGAAAAGAATTACAATGCTTCTACATACAGTATATCTCTTTCTTGTATGTAAGCTGGTACATTGTCTATGGTAGTTTTATGTATGTCAGTTATACGCACAGACATCGTTTACGTTCCAAATGAAAACAGATACATGGTAACAAGTCTAGCTTTTTACACTCATATTACGCAATACCCGAACAAAATATTATTGTAATGATATTAATAAGATCATGATGAACAACTTTTCCAGCGACAGCCATATTGAAATCTTCACCGATTTTGAGTTATAAAGCGATAACTTTCAAGAACTTTAGGTCCCTCATTTGAAGGACCAGCCCCTTTTTCTTGATGTCAAATGAAATATCTTTTAAACATAAATCTTTTTTGTTCTACATGTCTTAACAAAATATTTCCGGGAAAAAAGAAAAACTAAGAAAACCATGCAAAATCACAATGCTTTTTTTATCTCATTTTTGGAGCCCTACCGAGCTCCGGCGCTTTTTGCGATGAAAAATTATAAATGCCCTATTACATATCTACATTCCTTTGTCTATCATTCCTGAAATTTTTAACTCAATATCTTTTATAGATTATGAGAACCTTCGTGGACAAGCCGACCCTCTAAAAACCGTTAAATTGTTAATATCTCAAAACCGGAAGTGACGTCACTATCAAAAAAAATTTGCAATAAGGTTCAGAGCACTATCTATCGGATCTGAAAGTTTCATGTAAATCGGCCGTGAAGTTTTTGAGAAATCGCGTACACAAAATACGTAAGAAAAAAAATAATAGGGAAAAAGAAACCGAACGAAAACAATAAGGTCTTCCGCTGGAAACGGAAGACCTTAATAATAGAAAGAAACCGAAGAATAACAAGAGGGTCTTCCGTTGAAAACGGAAGACCCTAATAAGAAATTTGAAAATTTTTCAGAATAATAGTAAGGTCTTCCGTTGGAAACGGAAGACCTTAATTATGCAAGAATAAAAACAACTAGACACGATCTCGTTGCGAGCAACGAGGAGGTCTTCCGTCCGATTTTTAGGAGGTGATACGACGTCATCGACTCCAGTTTTCGATGACAAAACATGATCTGGAAACAGGAGTTGACCACTAATGCTTTCCTGTAATGTTTTTTTTATAAGTTCTCTTAAGTTGCTTTTTTAATTACTGGCATTTCCTCCAATTTAGATAGAATAGATAATTTTTTTTACCTCTGGCCCCTAAAATCCCTCGCTAGGTAGCGCAAGAAAAAATCCTTATATTGTTAGGATATATGAACGTATACCTAATTTTGCTTTAATGACCTATTACAAGACATGACTCAGTAAATAACTATATAGATAAGAGACTTTAGGTCCATCTTGATCCCGAATTTAGGGAGACAGTCCCTTTTTCTTAATACGCAAATCAGCCAATTTATCAAATGAAAGGTCGTCTAATTTTAAACACATTTTGTTCAACAAGTGTTAAGAAATTCATTATCGTTCCTGAGATATATGTGAAAGAAAGTTTTTTGGACCGATCCCTTATCTCCTTATAAGGGCCGTTTAACGACATTTTTTAAGGTTAAATATTGTTTTGTGCATCTTTGCTTCTATACTGCATTTCCAAAGATTTTTCCTTTCTGATATATGGGTAATTGAATTTTTCGGCCATTTGACCTCTGAAAACCTCTAATTATGTACTGCATGGTAAAATCATTGCATTGCCTGGATACGTAACTTTAAGATAACATACCTGCTTTTATGATCTTTCAAAAAATATCTCTCAGTAAAGACTTAACAGCCCCTTTGGTCCCCTGCTGTGAGAGGCAAGCCATCTTTTTTTGATATCGAATGAAAGATCAAATATCAAATGATATATGGGTGATCAAATTTTGGGCGTTAGACCCCTAGAAACCTAATTACGTAACACATGATAAAATCAATAGATTCCTTGGATATAAAGCAGTTGAGATCGACTCAAAATTTGAAATTTTGTTTAACGTGATTTTGAATGACAACAGTTGTGAATGGAACTGGAGATCATTTTGGAGAGTAAAAAGGTAATGAAAATAATTCATGCACATGATTATGCATATGACTAATAAAGCGTCTTACACATGTAAATCTAAATGTTAAAGCTGCTTGGTCCGATTTTCATTAAAACAATTGTACGCTTTCAAACGATGGTTATGCTAAGTATGTGTGCAATTTAATATACGTTGCAGTAGTTTTCCCGGTCAATTAAGCCATATTTCAATGAAAAATAGTGTACATGTTGAAACTCGTTGGATCCGGATATTGTGTATTCCGGCATGCTGTATAATCCGGCGACATTATTCAACCCCTTGACATTTTCCTAACATATTTGTTTAAAAAGTGTTGTGCAATCCAGATCCTGTCTATTCTGTACACCGCCGCGATGAAAAAAAAAACCCCGACTGCTTATAATTAGTAAGAGTTATTTCCCGTAGTCCGGCCACTTATCGATCGATCGGCCTTCTGCGAGATACTTAATTCTCAATTATCGACCAATTTTTCTGTCGTTGCTGTCGATTTAAACAACTGTGAATATAGATGCAAAGTAGCAACTTATTTCAGTTTATACCGTTAAGTCTTGTTGTAAATAAATACGCATTTTTTCCCATAATTAGATTATAAGTTCACCCCATTTTTGTTTCAGGCCGTGATTCAGAAAACCGCGGGAGTAAGACTGCCGATATCGTTTGTCATCCCCTCAGTATACCTCGAAACGTTATAATTTCAAATCAGGCACCAAACAATGAGGAGAAATGGAAATATTCGGCGGATCTAAATGTTAAAATATTATCATGATAAAATTTTGTATTTATGGCAAATGTAGATTTTAATTATTATTTTTTTCTTCTACAAAATATAATCGCACTTGTATTTTGTATCCATAACTTTTAAACTCCTTTTAGCCAAATTTGTCAAATATCATGGTCGTTTCACCCTTTTGTTGCAAACCAAGCTGAAATGTTCAATCGATGCGCTGTTGAACGAAAGACTCGGCTACAGAAACTTACTGCATGGGTCGTCTAAAAATATTAATTTCAATGATAAATTTAGAAACTTTTAGATTTCACAATGTGTAATTTTGGTTACATTACATGAAAATTGACATTTCATGCACATATAATTTGCATAAAATAACTTAAATGTTATTCATGCAACCAGTGTTTGAAATTTTAGACCGCTCTTGATAGATATATTTGAGAAAGAAATTTTAGGGGTTTTCTTATCGGGGCCGTGTAAAAAAAATTTGAGCCATTTCCGAGAAAATGCGTGCACAAAAATCGTTAATAAAAGAAAAGAATGTCGGAAACGGAGGCTCTTAACAAGGGGACGGGTAGTGCTTTAAAATTCCTATTTACATGTATTTAACTTACTTTGTAAAATTATCAATCATAGGCATCGGGTAACTGCTATTGCTGAATTGGCAAATTTGATTTGCTTATTGACTCCATAACCTCTACAATTTCGCTTTTATAAAATACATATAATCATGTATTCCAATCAGGTGTTGTACTTTACAGAACGGTCTTTATGCGATCGCCGAGCGCTTCTTTTAAGGAAGAAGAGTCCTAATCAGACAGAAAATACAAAATAAAGCATACAGACGTTTTATTAAAGTATATATAATTTATGTATTAAATATTAACGGGTGCCTGAATATACAAAGCCCATCTGATTTGAAAATTCCCTTTATCTACTAAGAAGTATTTTTAATCATGTGATTGTCCTCTACTCGATCTTAAACTGTCCGAATCCAATCAAAACTTTTACTCATCGAATGTACATAAACTTTTTTTAAAACTCGCATATTCTTTCAGAATAAAATTTCAATAACAAACAATAAAATATAATTAATAAAAGAATAAAATTAGCAATGAATATTCTTTTTTATGAATCAGACTACCATTGAAAAAAGGTTAAACGAATAGTGTGACCCTTAGTCTTTTACGGCCTGAATATAAAAAAACCCTTCAACTTATCTTATCGGGGCCGTGTAACAAAATTTGAGCAGCTTGTATCGTGCCCGCACCTACCGCAAGCATGTTACATTGCCTTATCTCGAACGCTTTTTAAATATATATCATCTTTTGCTCTCTCTCTCTCTCTCTCTCTCTCTCTCTCTCTCTCTCTCTCTCTCTCTCTCTCTGAAATAGACACAGGTGAATGTATTTACGTTTCAACTAGTACGACTGTAAAACATTGTATAATATTCATTGATTGCATTTGATTTTACTTTACGCACTTTGATTTAAATCAATGGTTTGATGCATCGTTAACCAATATAATTGAAAATAAAAATAATTTAACAAAGAATGAATGAACATTCAATTGTGTGATAACGTATATACACGAGAAGCATGTGTCCGAGACTACAGCAAATCGGCTGTCCACTAGCGCGGCATCTCCTCGGCCTGTGCTATGTAAATGTATACCCAACGTGGTGGGTTTGACATGTTTGCAGTCTGATAACTGAATTTCATTTTCCAACAATAATACTATTTCATGACATAGACAAAATCACAAAGAACGCCTTATTTCAATGACAGTCATACTATTTTTTTTTCAATTACGATACAAAAACAGCATTACTTCGTAGGTAATGGTATGATCGTTTTTCTTTTACTCTTTAATATCGTTAAAATCGGAATTCTTTGTGTTTTTGCATCTACATGAATAAAGCCATGTGTGCATTACAACAAGGCGCAAATCTTGTGTATTGGATAACGGTAGACCGCTCGCTTTTAAGTCCAGCCGCGACCTATTTCCTCGGCCGCGGGCAAGGGATCGGATACGTATAATTGTTTACATACATGCAGCTCGAAATCCAGCTAGATTTTAAATGCGACTCAAATGCATGGATTGCATAGAAGCAATTCTTTTATCCATAATGTGTTTCCCTAGAATAGAATTAAACTGTTTACACACTTTCCGCATGTAACCTTGTACACTTTATATGGTAGTAGGTAAAAGTGTAATCTCTTTTATTTACTCGCTTTATATGGTATACGTAGTAGGTAAAAGTGTAACATTTTTTATTTATTATAAAATCGGAGTTTTTGTGTTTGAAGCTACATAAATAAACACGTGTGTGCATTACAGCAAGACGCCAATATTGTGTATTAGATAACGGCAGACCGCTCGCTAGTCCAGCCGCGACCTATTTCCTCGGCCGCGGGCAAGGGTGTTCACATACGCAGCTCCGAATCCAGCTAGATTTTAAAAGGGACTCAAAAGCATTGCAAAGAATGAGTTCTTTTATCAATAATGTGTTTCACTAGAAAATAATGTAAATGTTTAAACACTTTCCGTATGTAAACTGGTGCCCTATATGTCAGTTATACGCACAAACACCCCGTTTATTTGCCAAATAAAACACTTATACATGGTAACAAGTCTAGCTTTTTACACTCATATTACGCAATACCCGAACAAAATATTAATGTCACGATATTAATAAGATCATAATGAACAACTTTTGCAGCGACAGCCATATCAAAATCTTAACCACGTTTGAGTTATAAAGCGATAACTTTTAAGAAATCTAGGTCCCTAACTTGAGGGGCCAGCTCCTTTTTCTTGATGTCAAATGAAAGCTCTTTTAAACATAAATCTTTTCTGTTCTACATGTTTTAACAAAATATTTCCGGGAAAAAAGATAAACTAAGAAAACCATGCAAAATCACAACGCTTTTTTTATCTCATTTTTTGAGCCCTACCGAACATCGGCGCTTTTTGCGCTGAAATATTATAAATGCCCTATTACATATCTACAATCTTTCATCTATCATTCCTGAAATTTTGAACTCAATATCTTTTTTAGTTTATGAGAACCTTCGTGGACAAGCCGACCCTCCAAAAATCATTAAATCTTAAATATCTCAAAACCGGAAGTGACGTCATCATTAAAAAAAAATTGCAATAAGGTTCAGAGCAATATCTATCAGATCTAAAAGTTTCATGTAAATCGGCCGAGTAGTTTTTGAGAAATCGCGTACACAAAATACGTAAGAAAAAAAATAATAGGGAACTAGAGCAAAGCTCGTTGCAAAGCAACGAGTGGGTCTCCCGTTAATGTTGGAAGTAAAGCTGGAAGTTCCTGTAAGAAGCAGAGCTCTTAAGGACGTTGGATCCTGTGATCAAAAGTCTCTACATTTTTTTCTAAAGTATTTTTTTAACATCTACAAATATATCTAAACCAAAATTCAAAACAAAATTTTGGGGTCTATATGCTCCTTTCGGTGCTACGGTGTATTTAATATGACCTTTCTGCACTGAAAGTGCGAATTGCACATAAATTGCTTTTCCCTCTATAATTTTTTATCGAAATGAACCATGGTATCAAATACAAATTTACGTTATTTAGAATTAATAAAATTAAAATTATCATAATGAAAAAGTTTGCAATTACTTCACCTTATGGATGTTTTGAACTTTTTGCACTGAAAAAATACTATTTTTATTCATAAACGATTCAACATGCAATTAAATAATTAAAAAGTCTCAAACTTTTTCTCAAATTCTGACAGACTTGTCAAAAGAAACTTAAATATTCAGAAAATAAAACCAAAAGTATGGGTATATAATGTAAATTTTGAGATATGGCATGAAATAAGCTAATTTTAGGGGAAAATTGGAGTTGATTTTTTCTTCACTTTTATGAAATATCACTTATACATGCCAATATATGTCGATAGAAATATTGAAATATTGTTGAAATATGTTTTTTGAAACAACACGAAGATATCCCAATGCATAAACTATCTGAAAATTTGGTCTGCACGGAAAATAAGAAAGCCAAAATGACGGTACTCTAAAACAACTGAGTTATGAAAAATGTTCATTTTCTTCTTAAAAACCTTCCGCCACAAAATATAGTCCCTTACTACACTCTCTAAATATGGAATTTTTCCTTCACTATTTTATTCAATATAGTTTATTTGGCATTGTAAAAAAGAAATTTACAAGTAAAATTCATAAATGACACAGAATTTCCAGACTAAAGGTGACACAAAATGGCTACCCAAAATCAGAGGATCGAACCTCTTTAAACCAGTAACAAGAGAAAGTAAAATAAAAAGATGAAAAAATCGAATTATTCCTGGTACGACTTAACAAAATCCGAATGATTTTAAGTACGACTTAACAAAAACCTTCTTGATTTTAAGAACAACTTAACAAAAAAAAATCCGAATGTGTCTAAGTAAGACCTAACAATTATTTTTGGTACGAGTTAATTTTACTATTAACACTACGCTATTCTTTAAACCAAGGACGTGGAAACAAAATTTCCGGAAAAATCAATTTTTAAACCCCGATATCTCTGTAATGCATCGTCCGATTTTCAAACGGATTTCAGTTTCGTATTCAGCATGAACAACTCTACAAACCTCGTAAACATTTAAAATTAAAACGAAAAATTCGAAAATTCGAAAATTTTAAAACACTTCCGGTTTAGACCAGAAGTGACGGAAACTAAATTCCAGCCTTATGTCCAAATAAAAACAATCAATGCTTCAACACAAAAAATTCCAAGTCTCTATCTTGAAGCGTTTTTGAAAAACGCCCTGGACAAAATCACGTTTTTAAAATATAAAAATTGACGTAACGTTGAAACGGAAGTGACGTTGTAGTCGAAAATTTAACATCTTTTAGGGACGATAATGGTACATAATCCCTGAAAGTTTCATGTAAATCTGTTGAAAACTTTTTGAGATATTAAGCTTTAAAAAAGTCAGAAAAATAAAGAAAAAGAATAATAATAATAACTAGAGCAAAGCTCGTTGCAAAGCAACGAGTGGGTTTTCCGCTAATGTCGAAAGCAACGCTAGAAGTACGTCTAAGAAGCAGAGTTCTTTATCTAGTAACAAAGAAACCTAAGTACAAAAAGATAAAAAAAATCGAATGATTCTTGGTACAACTTAACATAATCCGAATGTTTTTAAGTACGACTTAACCAAAAACCCTTAACCATTTCAAGAACGACTTAACAAACAAGATATCTGTGAGCCAATGCTCACTAGTGATACCCCCGCTCTGATGTGAATATGCAAAATAAGCAAAGTCGACATTTAACAGAAAGCTGGCATCCAATTAGTACAGAAATATATCCCACAATATGGCATGCCAAAACAAATATTGTGTTAAAATTTCAAGCATCTGCGATAAATAGCTGCTGAGAAATCTTTGATGAAAATTTGTTTGAAAATTTTGGCTTAAAATAAACAAAGTCGTCATTTAACAGGAAGTTGACACCCAATTGGTACAGAAATATATCCCACGATATGGCATGCCTTTACAAATATTGTGTAAAAATTTCAAGCATCTGCGATAAATAGTTGCTGAGAAATCTTTGACGAAAATTTGTTTGAAAATTTTGGTTAAAAAATAAGCAAAGTCATTGAACAGGAAGTTGACGTCCGATTGATACAAAAATATATCCCACAATATGGCATGCCTAAACAAATAGTGTGTTAAAATTTCAAGCATCTGCGATAAATAGTTGCTGAGAATTCTTTGACGGAAATTTGTTTGAAAATTTTGGCAAAAAATAAACAAAGTTGTCATTTAACAGGAAGTTGACGTCTGATTGGTACAAAAATACATCCCACGATATGGCATGCCTATACAAATACTGTGTAAAATTTTCAAGCATCTGCGATAAATAGTTGCTGAGAAATCTTTGACGAAAATTGGTTTGAAAATTTTGGTTAAAAAATAAGCAAAGTCGTCATTTAACAGGAAGTTGACGTCCGATTAGTACAAAAATATATACCACCATATGGCATGCCTTAACAAACACTGTGTTAAAATTTCAAGCATCTGCGATAAATAGTTGCTGAGATAAATGCGACAGAAATTTTTGTTACGGACGGACAGACAGACAGACAGACACACAAGGGTAAAACAGTATACCCCCTCTCCTTCGGAGCGGGGGTATAAAAAAAACAATGTGTTTAAGTACGACTTAACAAATTTGACTTCATTTTAGGTACAAGTTTACTTTACCTAACATCTTTTTTCTTAACCCAGAATGCAAAATTAAAATTCACGTAAAAAATCAATTTTGTTTAAAACATAATTCTGAGCAACTTTTTCTCTTCACTGCTTTTCAAAGGGTTGACCTTTCGTACTGTGTGCTCGTTGCGTCATTAATTGTCAGAAACTTATCGATGTTAAGTTTACTTTACTGTACCTCTGTGAATATTTTCTATGTAAAATTACTATGAACCAGACAACATTGAAATGGTGAACATTTCAAAGGGCCTCGCTTATGTAATTTCAGAGAATTCTGCTTTGACCTTGAGCTATAACTTGAAATTTTTCCAGCTGGCATAGAACTTTTAATTCAATTTCATTCCTCCTAACATACATGCATTTTTGTTCAATCTGACCAAGATTAAGCATATTTGGAAAATAATCTACTGTCTAAAACTAATTTTAAAAAGATCTGCTATGACCTTCCAGGGCTCTACATTAACTTTTTTTCCTACTTGTCCATTCGGACAAGTGACCGAAACATTTACTTGTCCGAACTTCAACTTCACTTGTCCGAAAAATTTTCAATATTAAAGATCAAATATTGTCAACTTGAGAACTACAGTACTCTATTACTAAAATAAAATCATTTATTGATTAATACTCTAGCTATAATTAATAACCTGACTTTTTAAATGGAAACTTAAAGTGTCTTTCCTATAATTATGTACATGTATTTGTTCTATATAACATTAAACATGATTTGTCAGCTGTAGCTTTGTCATGGCAAATTACAAGACATCTTAAATTTAGCATCAGGTTTAAAAATACATGTAACTGTTATATTGATTTCTCAGCTGTTTTTTAAACTAAACATGGAATGTCATCATAGTCTATCAATGATGAATGAAACCTAAAATAAGTTACATTTCTTTCCATAATCCTTTATCTTTGCTACCTTTTCTTCCTTTCTTTTTCTTAACATATGTGTTTGGTACTTTGTAAGAACTAAGATCCACACCTTGAAAGTTGTTTGAAATTAGTGAACTTCAATCCCGATCAAGAGTAACTCAATTGCATTGCAATTTGATGTCGGGATCGAAATTCAAAATAACTAATCGATAAACTTATAACGAGACTACAGATAAACTTATCACAAAACTTTCTTTTCTTTTTTAAATGTTGGAGACTTCTTACTATAAAAAATGCACTTGTCCAGTATGACAAGTGGCCAGCAATATTCACTTGTCCGCATATTTTTTAAACTGGTACCGGACAAGCGGACAAGCGTTAATGTCGAGCCCTGCCTTCACATTGACAGACTTGGTTCAAGGTCACTGCACGCCATTAACCAATAAACTCTGTAAAGGTAAAATATTAGCCAAATTGGGGCTAAAAGGAGAGTATATCTATGCTCTTAAAATATGGATTTTTGTGTGATCTGATATGACCTTGACTCTTCATCTACAAATATCATTCGAGGTCATTGCATATATTTTGATCAAAGGCATCATGTGGGTGAAGTATGAGGCTGAATGGAGCAAAGGGAGAGAAGATATACTCCGGACAAGGATTTTTAAAAATATAATTCTGCTATGACCTTCACAGTTTCTTTTCACTGAAAATAGGTTCAAGGTCACTACACACCCTTTCACCCTTTACTCAAACGCTCTGCTTATGTGAAGTCTGAGCCAAATAAGAGTTAGTAGAAATTATATATGCTCTCAAAAAAGGATTTTTGCATGATCCGATATGATCTTCACCCTTTACCTAGAAATTTCATGCAAGGTCACTGCACATCGTTTAACCATAGAGACACTCTGTGAGTATTAGCCAGATTGGACCAAAGGGAAAAAAGATATGCCCCAGACAAGGATTTTATATATATAATTCTGCTATGACCTTAACCTTATACCTAAAAACATGGTTCAAGGTCACTGCACATCCTTCAACCAAAGGAACCCTGTGGATGAGGTATGAGCCAGATTGGGCCAAGGGGAGAGAAGCTATGCTCCTGTCAAGCCATCTCGGATGGACAGACGGACAAATTGATCACTAGAAGGCGCCCGCATAAACATGCCTTTTTATCTAATTTAAAATAGTATCCATGCTATCTGCCCATGGTGAATAGTAATCAATATTTACAATATTTAACCAAAAAATAGCTTTTAAAAATATTTGAAAAGGTAAAAATTGTAAAAACCCCAGCGGGATTCGAACTCATGACTTACAGGTTCCTAGTAACCCTCTAACCCACTGTGCTAAGGAGTTATGTGACCATTTTTGAAAAGAAACTACATGTACTTATATAATTACACTTTATTTTATTGTTTATTTCGATAAACAATACGTCACAACATGGAAGTGTCCCATATCACCTTAAACTCGGAACACCTCTGACCTAATAAGATCGCATCATTAAATACAAAGTTTGATTTAACTCTAATTTGTTTATCATCAAGAAATTGTGCATCGCTGACAAATAAAGTTTTCTTCTGTATAATGAAATACCAATTAACTGACTATTCGGACAATAGCAAGTTTATTGTCCCACTCCACAGCAACTATTTCCCTTGGCTTTGCCTCATTAAATAGTTGCTGTCTTTGGGGACAATAAACTTGCTATTGTCCTCATACCCAGTAAATACTAAATAGGCATATAATATCCCATCCACCTACATTTCATGTTATATAACCTCCCGTTTGTAACCTTCAATTTCACTGTAAAGTCAACATATCTGTCATAGCCGCAAGTTTCACAATTTATTTCTGCTTCTCATGTACTTAAAATCAGGGGCCTTAATATTGCTTACCAATTCCAACAAGAGACATCCCTCTAACTATTGATAATCATTAAAATTCATTTCATGAATCTACGCAACAATGATAAACCTTCAAGTACAGTCACTCTCAATTTTACAAAAATATTGACGGTACTTTATCCGAAACTGTTCCTTGTACCTTTAACTTAGTACACTAACATTTTTATGAAAAGACTAAGAAAGCTAATGCAATTCTGAGAAAAAGAATACCACATATTGCCAATTCCATTGAGGTTTAATAAAAATATGGCCATTTAAGTGAACCCACCATTTCCAATTTCCTTTAGTAAACACAGATTTACAGGGTTCTCCATAGTAAAACATCTTTACCTGACCTTTTAGAGGTCAACTTTTGTTCAACCACCTTTAAAAAGAAACCTTATTCAATACAACATACCCCTACATGATATAATCATGATAAAAGCTTCACATCACTTAGAAATACCCTTACATGTATACCCCCCACCCCCCAATCTTTTGATTTTCATAAAAAGTCATGGTTTGAAATGTTTTACCTAATTTTATGAAACGTGTGGCAATTTCCTTGAGTAATTTCTCACACATATGAAAACAATCATCAATGATTCTAAAATTTGATCTTTATTTGTTTATTGTATGATTTGTACCATTTTAATTAACAAATAGACAGCTGTCCTGCTTGTGATTTCTTGTTTTCATGAAAAAAGTAAGCTAACAATCATATTTAGTGAATATCTAATCTATTCTGATTTCTAGTCTCCTTCTAACCATGCTAAAACAGTAAGTTACAACCTACAAGTTAGACATCTGCCTTAAATTAAAATTAAATTCAAACACACCCAGGTAGCTGGAGACAGATCGAGTTGATTTCAATGAAAATTTTTCAAATTTGACATGTTTTTCTACTTTTTTTTATGCATATATACCTTAGAAAGGTAGAAATAGGTTGTTTCTTGTTTTGTTTCTTGTTCATTTCAAAAGTAATTATCATAGCAGATGTTATTTCAAAGTCAAATGTACATTTACATATCCTACATGTAATCTTAATGTAGACAATTAAATAGAGGGGGGGGGGGGGGGGGATTTTTCAATTATGTAAACACATCTAAATATCTTTATGAAATAAAAAATAAAGGAAACATAATTGCATACTTTTATTGAAAAACAAATTTTCACAGCAATTATGAATTTCTTTATAAACAGCCTTAATTTTGTTTTCATAATTTCTTATCAAACACAAACCACAACATGGCATGATGCTTTCTTCAAGTTCCATTATTGTTTATGCATTATTGTTTATGTATTATTTAATTTGAATTACCGGTAAATAGTCTGTAGAACACATGGAATATGCATGTGGATAGAGGTGACAGGTTAATCTCAGGAGCTGACCCACAAGAATCAACAGGTACCGGTAAAAGCCATGTGGTAACAAGAGTCTGTTTTGAGCTGAAATAAAAAAAAAAAATATTTAGCTGTGTTTACATACATGTACTAGTAATAGCTGTGTTTACATTAACATATGCATAGTATTTATGGAAAAAATACACTGACCATGCAGTGTAATAGGTATGACATATCCCAATACATGACATAACATTTAGGCAGTACAAGATCAAAAATTTGCATATCAAGTCATAATATAATATTAAAAAATTTTCATAGGTATAAACACTTATCAAATTGAGAAAGAGAAAGTTTGAGAGAGAGAGAGTATTTATTACCGTACTTGTAGTGCAACAGTCAATATTTCAATTCGTAAATTACAAACGAATATTACCCACCGAACAGCGTCAAAGTACATGTACTGGTATTAGCTTCTGGTATACCATTTTTTATCAATTCTACTGTGGTTTTTTTTTTGCAAATAAATTTAGCAAGGGTTTTTGCTTATTTTCTTATAAATTACATGTTTTAAAAACAATACTATGTGTAATAAGCATAAAACATGTATGAGTAAACTTAATGAAGAATTTTCAATAGATTATTTTTCACAGAATGTGGTACATTACATGTATGTCAATCTTTATAAAACTAGCGTATATTTCGTGCGCCATAAATTGCAAGTTTTTTGTAAATATCATTTACTTGCATGATAGGTATATATGGTCTAACCAAAATTTTCTTCACAAAGCTACAGCTGTATGTACCACATATATGTTTTTGTCACAAGTATACATTTAAAAAAAAACAACCCCAAATTCCAACAGTTGAAATAAACTCAACTCATTCTCTGATAAGTTCATTGTGTTTTGTGCGTGCATATCTTATTTGTCTGCTGCAACAGCAGCCAATCAGCGGCAAGCTGAATCCACAAAAAGAAAGTTTGAGTTTTAGGAGCGGGTAAATTGTTTATGCGACACTGTCAAGAAAACCACACCAAATAATAACAGGAAACATAAATATTCACTTATATGTATTGTGTTGTAAAGTAAAGGTTTTTAACACTTATTGCATCTTGCAAAACATGTGATGACCCTTAATCATCTGTCATATATATCTGATATACATGTATATGTAAAAGATGGGAGAAATAACGACGGAACAAACTGGGATTCGAACCTGGCCCTCTGAATCTCTAGTCAAGTGCTCTACCAACTGAGCTACATGTATCTGGCACCGGTATTCAAACCAGTCTGACCGTCACATTCCTTCCCCCTTAAATGATCTTCACCCTCGAAGATCACCCCTGGCAGGAGTTAACCTGTTAGTTCCAGGGGTTGGTCACAACACCAATATTGTAACAGGATGGGAGAAATAATGAAGGACCAAGCCGGGATTTGAACCTGGGCCCCCTGAATCTCTAGTCAGGTGCTCTACCAACTGAGCTATCTGGCACTGGTATTCAAATCGGTCTGATCATCACATATATAAAGAATTATTTTAAACAATGTTGTTCAATAAAAAATAACACGCGCAACCTTCAGTTTTTGTCTGTAATTATTCAATATTGGCGTGCGATCAGTTCTCGCCGAGTACCATTTCTCACCAGTGCATTGTTACGTCATTTTATCAACACATAAAATTATATACGAAAATATGATGTTACAGTGCACCAGCGAGAAATGGTCCTCGACGAGAACTGCTCGCAGGCCAGTACTGCCAGTAGTCATATTAAAAAAAGAGAATAAAAAATTACATTTAAAACATTAACAAGGACAATTTAAGTACACATCATAACTGCTAAACAAGAAAAATTATGTGAACTGGTAGAATAGTACGCATAGTTATAACTTGTAACCTACATGTACAAGTACATGTACCGGGTACCCGTTGGTCTGCTAAACCTTTCTAATGATACAATGATTGGCATCATAAAGATATTAAAGTCATGTTTTAACTCTGAAGTCTGAAGTATACAATTTTATTTACTTGAAGTTATGTCTACAGGATATTCATGACTACGTTTGGAGTCTTCTGCACAAGAATATATGATATGTTTCTAATTAGACCCTGCTTTGAATTTTGAGTTGAAAATTCACAATCTGTTATTTTTTTAAATAGATAAATTCAGTTACCCTTTCCAGTCCCCCATGAACCTCGAGCGAGTCTAAACATCCATGAAACATGTAAAAATTACACGTTAGCCTAGTAAACAAACACCCACACCATAACAAAAACAAACAGTGTGCACGTACTTACATGTACATCTATACTATATACTAAATTTTAACTTTAACTTTTTTAAACTTTAAAAGGAGTAAAAGCCTCACCTTCTTCAGTAACATCCACATAAATCACACACTTTAATGTCCATCTTTTCCCCTTTATTACTCGTAGCTTATCAACGGCTGATCGTCGACAGAAGTGTGGCTGTCAGAATTTCCTCGTAAACGATTCACACGAGAAAAATATCCTCCTTAAACAAATATGTAGTATTGTTCCCTGTGCATGTTCATATGTTTCACAGTAAATTGAAAATGCATTTGTACGTCGAAAGAATACACAACTTCTCTTCTGCATTACGGCTCTCTCTTTTCTACAATGCCGTTCGTTACTGTTTACATTCGGCGCGCGCGCGGGGGTTACAAACAGGGGCGCCCCGACAAATAGTTGCACATAGAACGTTAAAATTATGTGTGTTCATTGAATTCATAAATGATATAGATGAAAAAAATGAAATTGAATCCCAACTATTTATCTAAGACGCAACACAACGTAATGCAGTATATGCCTGGGCCTTAAAGTGGCATTTGTTCGCTTGTGTGTCTATGTAGACAAATTAACTCGTTCATGTAACGTTACGATTCACACATATTTGTTTTATGAAATTTGAAAAAAATAGGGCACAGAACTTTTTAAATTTGATACCAAATAACATTATTTAATATATTAACAATAACTGAATTAATTTTTTTTCATAAAATGATAACGATTTTTGCTATCAGAAAAATACGTGTATGAGCTGCTGACCCCTAATTATAGGGGCCAGCCCTTTTTTCTTAATTTTAAATGAAAGCTCTCGTTATTCTAAACAACTTTTGTTCTATATGTATTAACAAAATATTTTTAGTTTAAAGGTTATAATACAAAAAGCAACAAAATTTCAGCCCCGAAAAAATCTTAAACTTTGGCGACAAATAGCTCAAAAACTAACAAAGAAATTACCAAAATTTTCATGCCAGCAAAACTATAAAATGTTACCGACAATTTCGCCAAATTTCATGCATCTATCATCTGTAGTTCCCGAGATCAACTCTGGACAAAAGACCCCCCAATTTTCAATTAAAGGGCAATAACTCATAACCGGAAGTGAATTTTAAAAATTTGAAAAAAACGTCTAGAGATATTAATATCATCTACATACCCTGAAAGTTTCATAGCAATCATACAAAAAATGTTCGAGAAATCTCGTGCACAAAATTTGCGGGAAAAAAAAAAATAATAACTAGAGCAAAGCTCGTTGCAAAGCAACGAGTGGGTTTTCCGCTAATGTCGAAAGCAACGCTAGAAGTACGTCTAAGAAGCAGAGTTCTTTATCTAGTAACAAAGAAACCTAAGTACAAAAAGATAAACAAAATCGAAGGATTCTTGGTACAACTTAACATAATCCGAATGTTTTTAAGTACGACTTAACCAAAACCCTTAACCATTTCAAGAACGACTTAACAAAAAAAAAACCAATGTGTTTAAGTTCGACTTAACAAATTTGACTTCATTTTAGGAACAAGTTTACTTAGTCTGGTACCCTTCCCACAATTCCGTTCGCGCACTCTCTACATTGTAGAGAGTGCTTGAACGGAATTGTGGGAAGGGTACCAGACTACAAGTTTACTTTACCTTGAACTAACATCTTGTTTCTTAACCCAGAATGCAAAATTAAAATTTACGTAAAAAATCAATTTTGTTTAAAACATAATTCTGAGCAACTTTTTCTCTTCACTGCTTTTCAAAGGGTTGACCTTTCGTACTGTGTGCTCGTTGCGTCATTAATTGTCAGAAACTTATCGATGTAAAGTTTACTTTACTGTACCTCTGTGAATATTTTTTATGTAAAATTACTATGAACCAGACAACATTGAAATGGTGAACATTTCAAAGGGCCCCGCTTATGTTATTTCAGAGAATTCTGCTTTGACCTTGACCTATAACTTGAAATTTTTCCAGCTGGCATAGAACTTTTAGTTCAATTTCATTCCCCCTAACATACATGCATTTTTGTTCAATCTGACCAAGATTAAGCATATTTGGAAAATAATCTACTGTCTAAAACTAATTTTAAAAAGATCTGCTATGACCTTGGCTTCACATTGACAGACTTGGTTCAAGGTCACTGCACGCCATTAACCAATAAACTCTGTAAAGGTAAAATATTAGCCAAATAGGGGCTAAAAGGAGAGTATATCTA
The DNA here is from genome assembly GCF_025612915.1 of Magallana angulata. NCBI lineage: Eukaryota > Metazoa > Mollusca > Bivalvia > Ostreida > Ostreidae > Magallana > Magallana angulata. The sequence continues at coordinate 26,371,264 of NC_069118.1, read as the reverse complement.
TGCTCTTAAAATATGGATTTTTGTGTGATCTGATATGACCTTGAATCTTCATCTACAAATATCATTCGAGGTCATTGTATGGAACGCCATAGCTGCCTTATGTGGCTATTTTATATGTAGATGGTGCTTTATTATATTATGCTGTGGTTATTTCATGTGAAGATGGTGCTTTTTTATGTGAAGATGGTGCTTTATTATATGAAGATGGTGCTTTATTATATGAAGGTGGTGCCTTATTATATGAAGATGGTGCTTTTTTATGTGATGATGGTGCTTTGTTATATGAAGATGGTGCTTTATTATATGGAGATGGTGCTTTTTTATGTGATGGTGCTTTTTAATGTGAAGATGGTCACTCGGAACTTTATTTTTGAAGACTGAGTTAAACATTTATTATCTCGAAATTTTGAAACTAGAACAAAATTGATACAGTTAAAATCCATTTAATACACAATTGCTAGTTTCTCTTTTTTAGCATAACAAGTATTTATGTTACGAGATGAACTGTACGACTTAATCTCAACTGAATTGACAAATATGATAAATTGAATAATACAATATTTTGTAAGTATTTCTTAACATTTTACTTTTGCCTTTACCACTTATAAAAGGGCTTTCTTTGAGCTATATTATAGTATAGTAGTCTTTTCCCTGTGACTTAATTTCCCTTACTTTCTCTTCCAGTCAAATCCTATCACCTATAGCTAGGGCATCAGTCTCTTTAAAATCAGATCCTCAATCCGTTCCTTTATTTGTTTGTTTTTTTATGATGTTTTGTTTTGAAACACTCAGAATGTGAGCTCTTCCTCCAAACTCACCACTTAGGTTACAGATGAACGGTCATCAATGACGAAGACCGACTGGGCGATGGCAATAACAAAATCAAAGTACTGAAAAACTGACGGGAGTTGATTTTGTCGATGTTTATTTATTTTAAAATCAATAATATGTTATTTTGCATGACAAGTACATGTAGTTTCTAATTTGTATTTGAATTACGCACATTTTTATAATATGAATTTTTGGACTTTTTCGACAAGAATGTCGAGAAACCCCCATATGAATCATCTTAAATAATATTTAAAGATAAAATTAATTCAATCAAACTATGTATCAGTAATAGAAATATTTCTCGAAAATTGTATGGATCCAAGCAATATTGAACTCCATAGTCTCGTTCAACCAAACGCTCGGCTGACACCGTAAATCTCCGACAAGCAAGGGAGACTCTCTGCTTGTCGGAGATTTACGGAGACAGCCGAGCGTCGAGTTGAACGATACTATATTGAACTCTGGCGTAGGAATACATACGACAACAAAAAATATCGAAATTGTTCGTACCATTTAAAATCTGACTATTTTCAAGGTATTTATAAATAAGTTTCCTTGAAAAACAATGCTGTAGCATACATTACATCGAATTTATCAATTATGTTCAAGAACTAAGTCTTGTCACCAGCGATGATTTGTGCTGAGGTCCAAACACTGTTTCACTTTCGGTTTGTCTGAGTAACTGCATAGGAGAGTTGATTAAAATCAACTCCCAATTAAGAGCGGATCAAAGATCTTATTTTAATCAGATTGCTAGAACATAACCTTCGCTTAAACACAAATAATTAGTAAATTCAATGTTCTGCTTTTCAAGATAACGTTACTAGGCTTTAATTCTTGTAATATTCCGTCATTATATAGTTGTCATTTAATAGATTTAAGTTCGGTTGGGGTAAAGTCGAACAGAGCTAGATCTCCTCGATAGCTTATATACTAATTGTGCTAGAAAAAAGAGGAACTAGCAATAGTGTATAAAATGGATTTTGATCGCATCAATTTTTTGTTTTACTTTCAATATTTCGAGATAATACATAAATGGTTAACTCAGTATTCAAAAATAAGAGGAGTTCCGAGTGACCACCTTCACATTAAAAAAGCACCATCATATAAAAAAGCTCCATCATATAATAAAGCACCATCTTCACATAAAAAAGCACCTTCACATAAAAAAGCATCATCACATAAAAAAGCACCATCTTCATATAATAAAGCACCATCTTCATATAATAAACCTCCACCTTCATATAATAAAGCACCATCTTCATATAATAAAGCACCATCTTCATATAAAAAAGCACCACCTTCATATAATAAAGCACCATCTTCATATAATAAAGCACCATCTTCATATAATAAAGCACCACCTTCATATAATAAAGCACCATCTTCACATGATATAACCACAGCAGAATATAATAAAGCACCATCTTTACATGAAATAGGCACATAAGGCAGCTATGGCGTTCCATATCATTGCATATATTTTGATCAAAGGCATCATGTGGGTGAAGTATGAGGCTGAATGGAGCAAAGGGAGAGAAGATATACTCCGGACAAGGATTTTTAAAAATATAATTCTGCTATGACCTTCACAGTTTCTTTTCACTGAAAATAGGTTCAAGGTCACTACACACCCTTTCACCCTTTACTCAAACGCTCTGCTTTTGTGAAGTCTGAGCCAAATAGGGGTTAGTAGAAATTATATATGCTCTCAAAAAAGGATTTTTGCATGATCCGATATGATCTTCACCCGTTACCTAGAAATTTCATGCAAGGTCACTGCACATCGTTTAACCATTGAGACACTCTGTGAGTATTAGCCAGATTGGACCAAAGGGAAAAAAGATATGCCCCAGACAAGGATTTTATATATATAATTCTGCTATGACCTTAACCTTGTACCTAAAAACATGGTTCAAGGTCACTGCACATCCTTCAACCAAAGGAACCCTGTGGATGAGGTATGAGCCAGATTGGGCCAAGGGGAGAGAAGCTATGCTCCTGTCAAGCCATCTCGGATGGACAGACGGACAAATTGATCACTAGAAGGCGCCCGCATAAACATGCCATTTTATCTAATTTAAAATAGTATCCATGCTATCTGCCCATGGTGAATAGTCATCAAAACCATTCATCAGCAAAATTTGATTTCCCTCCTTTTTAAGGTAGTATGGGACATAGATCTGTCGATATTAATGTGGATTAAAGTACTATATAATTGAAAAATTTTCACTGGTTTAGAATTTTCAAATTTTACAATATTTAACCAAAAAATAGCTTTTAAAAATATTTGAAAAGGTAAAAATTGTAAAAACCCCAGCGGGATTCGAACTCATGACTTACAGGTTCCTAGTAACCCTCTAACCCACTGTGCTAAGGAGTTAGGTGACCATTTTTGAAAAGAAACTACATTTACTTATATAATTACACTTTATTTTATTGTTTATTTCGATAAACAATAGGTCACTACATGGAAGTGTCCCATATCACCTTAAACTCGGAACACCTCTGACCTAATAAGATCGCCGCATTAAATACAAAGTTTGATTTAACTCTAATTTGTTTATCATCAAGAAATTCTGCATCGCTGACAAATAAAGTTTTCTTCTGTATAATGAAATACCAATTAACTGACTATTTGGACAATAGCAAGTTTATTGTCCCACTCCACAGCAACTATTTCCCTTGGCTTTGCCTCATTAAATAGTTGCTGTCTTTGGGGACAATAAACTTGCTATTGTCCTCATACCCAGTAAATACTAAATAGGCATATAATATCCCATCCACCTACATTTCATGTTATATAACCTTCCGTTTGTAACCTTCAATTTCACTGTAAAGTCAACATATCTGTCATAGCCGCAAGTTTCACAATTTATTTCTGCTTCTCATGTACTTAAAATTAGGGGCCTTAATATTGCTTACCAATTCCAACAAGAGACATCCCTCTAACTATTGATAATCATTAAAATTCATTTCATGAATCTACGCAACAATGATAAACCTTCAAGTACAGTCACTCTCAATTTTACAAAAATACTGACGGTACTTTATCCGAAACTGTTCCTTGTACCTTTAACTTAGTACACTAACATTTTTATGAAAAGACTAAGAAAGCTAATGCAATTCTGAGAAAAAGAATACCACATATTGCCAATTCCATTGAGGTTTAATAAAAATATGGCCATTTAAGTGAACCCACCATTTCCAATTTCCTTTAGTAAACACAGATTTACAGGGTTCTCCATAGTAAAACATCTTTACCTGACCTTTTAGAGGTCAACTTTTGTTCAACCACCTTTAAAAAGAAGCTTATTCAATACAACATACGCCTACATGATATAATCATGATAAAAGCTTCACATCACTTAGAAATACCCTTACATGTATACCCCCCACCCCTCAATCTTTTGATTTTCATAAAAAGTCATGGTTTGAAATGTTTTACCTAATTTTATGAAACGTGTGGCAATTTCCTTGAGTAATTTCTCACACATATTTGAAAACAATCATCAATGATTCTAAAATTTGATCTTTATTTGTTTATTGTATGATTTGTACCATTTTAATTAACAAATAGACAGCTGTCCTGCTTGTGATTTCTTGTTTTCATGAAAAAAGTAAGCTAACAATCATATTTAGTGAATATCTAATCTATTTTGATTTCTAGTCTCCTTCTAACCATGCTAAAACAGTAAGTTACAACCTACAAGTTAGACATCTGCCTTAAATTAAAATTAAATTCAAACACACCCAGGTAGCTGGAGACAGATCGAGTTGATTTCCATGAAAAATTTTCAAGTTTGACATGTTTTTCTACTTTTTTTATGCATATATACCTTAGAAAGGTAGAAATAGGTTGTTTCTTGTTCATTTCAAAAGTAATTATCATAGCAGATGTTATTTCAAAGTCAAATGTACATTTACATATCCTACATGTAATCTTAATGCAGACAATTAAATAGAGGGGGGGGGGGATTTTTCAATTATGTAAACACATCTAAATATCTTTATGAAATAAAAAATAAAGGAAACATAATTGCATACTTTTATTGAAAAACAAATTTTCACAGCAATTATGAATTTCTTTATAAACAGCCTTAATTTTGTTTTCATAATTTCTTATCAAACACAAACCACAACATGGCATGATGCTTTCTTCAAGTTCCATTATTGTTCATGCATTATCGGATTTAATTTGAATTACCGGTAAATAGTCTGTAGAACACAAGGAATATGCATGTGGATAGAGGTGACAGGTTAATCTCAGGAGCTGACCCACAAGAATCAACAGGTACCGGTAAAAGCCATGTGGTAACAAGAGTCTGTTTTGAGCTGAAATAAAAAAAATAATAATTAGCTGTGTTTACATACATGTACTAGTAATAGCTGTGTTTACATTAACATATGCATAGTATATCTGGAAAAAATACACTGACCATGCAGTGTAATAGGTATGAAATATCCCAATACATGACATAACATTTAGGCAGTAAAAGATCAAAAATTTGCATATCAAGTCATAATATAATATTCAAAAATTTTCATAGGACTGTATAAACACTTATCAAATTGAGAGAGAGAGAGTTTGAGAGAGAGAGAGTTTATTACCATACTTGTAGTGCAACAGTCAATATTTCAATTCGTAAATTACAAACGAATATTACCCACCGAACAGCGTCAAAGTACATGTACTGGTATTAGCTTCTGGTATACCATTTTTTATCAATTCTACTGTGTTTTTTTTTTTTGCAAATAAATTAGCGAGGGTTTTTGCTTATTTTCTTATAAATCACATGTTTTAAAAACAATACTATGTGTAATAAGCATAAAACATGTATGAGTAAACTTAATGAAGAATTTTTAATAGATTATTTTTCACAGAATGTGGTACATTACATGTATGTCAATCTTTATAAAACTAGCGTATATTTCGTGCGCCATAAATTGCAAGTTTTTTGTAAATATCATTTACTTGCATGATAGGTATATATGGTCTAACCAAAATTTTCTTCATAAAGCTACAGCTGTATGTACCACATATATGTTTTGTCACAAGTATACATTTAAAAAAAAAAACAAACAAATTCCAACAGTTGAAATAAACTCAACTCATTCTCTGATAAGTTCATTGTGTTTTGTGCGTGCATATCTTATTTGTCTGCTGCAACAGCAGCCAATCAGCGGTAAGCTGAATCCACAAAAAGAAAGTTTGTGTTTTAGGAGCGGGTAAATTGTTTATGCGACACTGTCAAGAAAACCACACCAAATAATAACAAGAAACATAAATATTCACTTATATGTATTGTGTTGTAAAGTAAAAGTTTTTAACACTTATTGCATCTTGCAAAACATGTGATGACCCTTAATCATCTGTCATATATCTGATATACATGTATATGTAAAAGATGGGAGAAATAACGACGGAACAAACTGGGATTCGAACCTGGCCCTCTGAATCTCTAGTCAAGTGCTCTACCAACTGAGCTACATGTATCTGGCACCGGTATTCAAACCAGTCTGACCGTCACATTCCTTCCCCCTTAAATGATCTTCACCCTCGAAGATCAACCCTGGCAGGAGTTAACCTGTTAGTTCCAGGGGTTGGTCACAACACCAATATTGTAACAGGATGGGAGAAATAATGAAGGACCAAACCGGGATTTGAACCTGGGCCCCCTGAATCTCTAGTCAGGTGCTCTACCAACTGAGCTATCTGGCACTGGTATTCAAACCGATCTGATCATCACATATATAAAGAATTATTTTAAACAATGTTGTTCAATAAAAAATAACACGCGCAACCTTCAGTTTTTGTCTGTAATTAATCAATATTGGCGTGCGATCAGTTCTCGCCGAGTACCATTTCTCACCAGTGCATTCACTGCATTATTACGTCATTTTATCAACACATAAAATTATATACGATAATATGATGTAACAGTGCACCAGCGAGAAATGGTCCTCGGCGAGAACTGCTCGCAGGCCAGTACTGCCAGTAGTCAGATTAAAAAAAGGGAATAAAAAATTACATTTAAAACATTAACAAGGACAATTTAAGTACACATCATAACTGCTAAACAAGAAAAATTATGTGAACTGGTAGAATAGTACGCATAGTTCTAACTTGTAACCTACATGTACAAGTACATGTACCGGGTACCCGTTGGTCTGCTAAACCTTTCTAATGATACAATGATTGGCATCATAAAGATATTAAAGTCATGTTTTAACTCTGAAGTCTGAAGTATACAATTTTATTTACTTGAAGTTATGTCTACAGGATATTCATGACTACATTTGGAGTCTTCTGCACAAGAATATATGATATGTTTCTAATTAGACCCTGCTTTGAATTTTGAGTTGAAAATTCACAATCTGTTATTTTTTTAAATAGATAAATTCAGTTACCCTTTCCAGTCCCCCATGAACCTCGAGCGAGTCTAAACATCCATGAAACATGTAAAAATTACACGTTAGTAAACAAACACCCACACCATAACAAAAACAAACAGTGTGCACGTACTTACATGTACATCTATACTATATACTAAATTTTAACTTTAACTTCTTTAAACTTTAAAAGGAGTAAAAGCCTCACCTTCTTCAGTAACATCCACATAAATCACATACTTTAATGTCCATCTTTTCTCCTTTATTACTCGTAGCTTATCAACGGCTGATCGTCGACAGAAGTGTGGCTGTCAGAATTTCCTCGTAAACGATTCACACGAGAAAAATATCCTCCTTAAACAAATATGTAGTATTGTTCCCTGTGCATGTTCATATGTTTCACAGTAAATTGAAAATGCATTTGTACATCGAAAGAATACACAACTTCTCTTCTGCATTACGGCTCTCTCTTTTCTACAATGCCGTTCGTTACTGTTTACATTCGGCGCGCGCGCGGGGGTTACAAACAGGGGCGCCCCGACAAATAGTTGCACATAGAACGTTAAAATAATGTGTGTTCATTGAATTCATAAATGATATAGATGAAAAAAATGAAATTGAATCACAACTATTTATCTAAGATGCAACACAACGTAATGCAGTAAATGCCTGGGCCTTAAAGTGGCATTTGTTCGCTTGTGTGTCTATGTAGACAAATTAACTCGTTCATGTAACGTTACGATTCACACATATTTGTTTTATGAAATTTGAAAAAAATAGGGCACAGAACTTTTTAAATTTGATACCAAATGACATCATTTAATATATTAACAATAACTGAATATTTTTTTTTCATAAAATGATAACGATTTTTGCTATTAGAAAAATACGTGTATGAGCTGCTGACCCCTAATTACAGGGGCCAGCCCTTTTTTCTTAATTTTAAATGAAAGCTCTCATTATTCTAAACAACTTTTGTTCTATATGTATTAACAAATTATTTTTAGTTTAAAGGTTATTATACAAAAAGCAACAAAATTTCAGACCCCCCAAAACCTTAAACTTTACCGGCAAATAGCTTAAAAACTAAAAAACATTTTGCCACAATTTTCATGCCAGCAAAACTATAAAATGTTACCAACAATCCTGCTAAATTTCATGCAACTATCTTTTGTAGTTCCCGAGATCAACTCTGGACAAAAGACCCCCCAATTTTCAATTAAAGGGCAATAACTCATAACCTGAAGTGAATTTTAAAAATTTGAAAAAAACGTCCCCAGATATTAACATTGTCTACATACCCTGAAAGTTTCATAACAATCAGACAACAAATGTACGAGAAATGGCCTACACAAAATTTGCGGATAAAAAAAAAAAATAATAATAAGAAACAGTAGAATAACAGAAGGGTTTTCCGTTGAAAAACGGAAAACCCTAATAAGAAACAGTAGAATAACAGAAGGGTTTTCCGTTGAAAAACGGAAAACCCTAATAATAACTAGAGCAAAGCTCGTTGCAAAGCAACGAGTGGGTCTTCCGTTAATGTCGGAAGTAAAGCTGGAAGTTCCTGTAAGAAGCAGATCTCTTAAAGCAATAACAAGAGAAACTAAAAAAAGATGAAAAAAAATCGAATCATTCCTGGTACGACTTAACAAAATACGAATGATTTTAAGTACGACTTAACAAAAACCTTTCCGATTTTATGAACGACTTAACAAAAAAAATCCGAATGTGTTCAGGTACGACTTAGCAATTATTTTTGGTACGAGTTAATTTTACTTTGAACATTACGCTATTTTTTAAACCAAGGACGCGGAATCAAAATTTCCGGGAAAATCAATTTTTAAACTTCGATATCTGTGTAATGCATTGTCCGATTTTCAAACTGATTTCGGTTTCGTATTCAGCATGACCAACTCTACAAATCTCGTAAACATTTGAAATTAAAACGAAAAATTCGAAAAATCGAAAATTTTAAAACACTTCCGGTTTGGACCGGAAATGACGGAAACTAAATTCCAGCCTTATGTCCAAATAAAAACGATCAATGCTTCAACACAGAATATTCCAAGTCTCTATCTTGAAGCGTTTTTGAAAAACGCCCTGGACAAAATCACTTTTTTAAAATTTAAAAATTGACGTAACGTTAAAACGGAAGTGACGTTGTTGTTAAAGAATTAACATCTTTGAGGGACATTGATGTGCCATAATCTCTGAAAGTTTCATGTAAATCCGTTGAAAACTTTTTGAGATATAAAGGTTTAAAAAAGTCAGAAAAATAAAGAAAAAGAATAATAACTAGAGCAAAGCTCGTTGCAAAGCAACGAGTGGGTCTTCCGTTAATGTCGAAAGTAAAGCTGGAAGTTCCTGTAAGAAGCAGAGCTCTCAAACCAATAAGAAGAGTAAGTAAAAAAAAAAGATAAAAATAATCGAAGTATTCCTGGTACGACTTAACAAAATACGAATGATTTTAAGTACGACTTAACAAAAACCTTTCCGATTTCAAGAACGACTTAACCAAAAAAATCCGAATGTGTTCAAGTACGACTTAACAATTATTTTTGGTACTAGTTAATTTTACTTTGAACATTACGCTATTTTTCAAACCAAGGACGCGGAATGAAAATTTCCGGAAAAATCAATATTTAAACCCCAATAACTTTGTAATGCATCGTCCGATTTTCAAACGGATTTCAGTTTTGAACTCAGCATGGAAATTACTGTAAGATGCGTACGTAAAAATTTTAAAATTAAGAAACATGAAAATTCAAAAAAATTGGTTTTGCTTCCGGTTTCGACCGGAAGTGTGCTAATTGAGTTTCCAGCCTTATGTCAAAAGTAAAACGGTAGTTCTACCTACTCTGTAAATCTCATAGCTTTATCTTAAATCAAAAATGAGAAAAGCTCCGGACAAAATCACTTTTTAAAACGTGAAAAACGTCAATATCTGACGAATTTGATGACGTCATCAAATACTTTTTTCATATCATAGAGATCTTTTAGATATACAATAAATCTGTAAATTTCAAAACAATCGATGCAAGCGTTTTTGAAATATTTGAGTTGGAAAAAAAAATAAAAAGAATAATAATAAGAAGAATAAGAAAAAAAAGAAACCGTAGAAAAACAAAAGGGTCTTCCGTTGGAAAACGGAAGACCCTAATAATAACTAGAGCAAAGCTCGTTGCAAAGCAACGAGTGGGTCTTCCGTTAATGTCGGATGTAAAGCTGGAAGTTCCTGTAAGAAGCAGAGCTCCTAAACCAATAACAAAAGTAACTAAAGTAAAAAGATGAAAACAATCGAATTATTCCTGGTACGACTTAACAATATCCGAATCATTTTAAGTACGACTTAACAAAAACCTTTCTGATTTCAAGAACGACTTAACAAAAAAATCCGAATGTGTTTAAGTACGACTTAGCAATTATTTTTGGTACGAGTTAATTTCACTTTAAACAAAACGCTATTTTTTAAACCAAGGACGCAGAATCAAAATTTCCGGAAAAATCAATTTTTAAACCCCGATATCTCTGTAATGCATCGTCCGATTCAAAAACGGATTTCAGTTTTGAACTCAGCATAAAAATTACTGTAAGATACGTACGTAAAATTTTAAAAATTGAAAAACATGAAAATTCAAAAAAATTGGTTTTGCTTCCGGTTTCGACCGGAAGTGGCCGAATTGAGTTTCCAGCCTTATGTCATAAGTAAAACGATTGTTTTACCTTCTCTGTAAATCTCATAGCTTTATCTTAAATCAAAAATGAGAAAAGCTCCGGACAAAATCACTTTTTAAAACGTGAAAAACGTCAATATCTGACGAAATTGATGACGTCATCAAATAATTTTTTCATATCATAGAGATCTTTTAGATACACATTACACCTGTAAATTTTAAAACAATCGATGCAAGCGTTTTTGAAATATTTGAGTTGGAAAAAAAATAAAAAGAATAATAATAATAAGAATAAGAAAAAAAAGAAACCGTAGAAAAACAAAAGGGTCTTCCGTTGAAAACGGAAGACCCTAACTAGACACGATCTCGTTGCGAGCAACGAGGAGGTCTTCCGTCCAATTTTTAAAAGGTAAATCACGTCATCGACTTTAATTTTCGACAACAAAACATGATATGGAAATAGGAGTGAAGTACTTATGCTTACCTGTAATGCTTTTTATAAGTTCTCTTACGTAGCTTTTTTAAATACTTGCATTTCTTTCAAGTGAAATAGACAAGATTAAACTTTTTTACCTCTGGCCCCTAATATCCCTAGTTAGGTAACGCATGAGAAAATCATTATATTGTAAGGATATATAAACGTATTATACCTAAAGTCTGTCCCAAGATATTTTTGCCACACATTCTCTTAAATTATTTGATATTTGTAAATATCTCTTGATTCAGACGATGTTCATTCGATAGTATGAAAAAATCCCAAGATTTCCCTTTTGAAACGCCCCCTCTAGCTTGTCAGGTTTTAATACACGGCTAAAAAAAGAACGTCTACGGGGATTTTGCATTGCATCAGCCATTATAAAGCCCGGATGATAACTTTAAAAAATTGTGCGAAGACTTCCGAATTGAGGAAAGATGTAAACATTCCCCATTATAAATATCCGTAGGAAATCTGTTTTCGATCCTGTGAATGTTTACGAAGGAAAAATGGTAATTTGTAAATGAAGTTTGACCCCTAAAAACGTTATTACCTAATTACGTAACACATGTTAAAATCAATAGATTTCTTGGATACATAACAGTTGAGATCGACACAAAATTTTAAATTTTGTTTAATTCATGTGATTTTGAATGACAACAGTTGTGAATGAAATTGGAGATCATTGTGGAGAATAAGCAGGTATTGAAAATAATTAATGCACATGATCATGCACATTAAAGTGTCTTACACATGTAAATCTTAATGTTAAAGCTGCTTGGTCCGATTTTCAATAAAATAATTGTACGCTTTTAAACGATGGTTATGCTAAGTATGTGTGCAATAATATACGTTGCAGTACATGTAGTTTTCCCTGTCAATAAAGCCATATTTCAATGAAAAAATTATGTACATGTTGAAACTCGTTGAATCCGGATGTTGTTTATTACGGCATGCTGCCCAATCCGGCGACATTATTCAGCCCCTTGACATTTTCCCATCATTTTTGTTTAAAAAAATTTGTGCAATCCGGATCCTATCTATTATGTTAACCGACGCAATGAAAAAGCCTACTGCATATTATTAGTGAGAGTTATCTCCCGTAGTCCGTCCACTTATCGATCGATCGGCATTCTGCGAGATATTAATGCTCAATTATTGACCAATTTTTCTGTCGTTGCTATTGATTTAAACAACTGTTAATATAGATCCAAAGAAGCAACTTTTTTCAGTTAATACCGTAAAGTCTTGTTATGAATTGCAATTGGATAATTAGATTATAGTTCACCCAATTTTTTTCAGGCCGTGATTCAGGATACTGCGGGAGTAAGACTGCCGATATCGTTTGTTATCCCCGTTGCATGGCTACACGTACAGAGTTGCATATTATTCTGTCAAAACGTTCAATTTTTTTTATATAAAATTCTCATTTATATTAATATTTATCTATTGTTTCCCTGCATCAAAACAGTTCTCGCCATCAGGTATTTCAGCCACCTGTTGACTTGTTAATGTTTTGTTTAACAATTTACGGTTAAGCATGCACTTTTCAGGTAAATCGGATGTTTGAAAGATTATCAATAACGACGATTTAATTCAAGGATTTCCATCGTATGTATTCCGTTATGGATATATTGTTTGAAAAAAAATATTTAAAATGAAAATTTGTACCGTAAATAAGATCGATGAAATCTAATATAATTCAGAACAATTGAACATTTTGCAAGAATACACGATCAGGACCTACTGCATTAAATACTAAAATTAATTTGCAACAATATCCTCTAAACCGGATGTTGCCTAATCCGGCCATTTTTTTTTTCAGAACCACCCTCCGCCGGATTAGACAAGTTTTGTTGTGTATTCGCAAAATAATCGACATAAAAGGGTTTTGCTTTATTTCGCCGCGTGTTTAAACTGGCCCCTTACGTCGAAGCTAGTATGATTGTATTACGACTTTGACATCTGTTGTTTTTATATAATCTATTATAACATATAAAATATACAGCATGACTATTTAAACAAAAATAAAGCAGTGTACATTTGTTCATTAATAGTTTTGATGTTTACGTTGTTTATAATCATTGCAAAACATGCATGATGAATAAACCCAATCATTCGGAGGATGAAACCCAACGGTTTCCTTGTTTAAACATTCCAATGATGTATTTTGGGGGGTTTTTGTATGCCCCAAATTTATTTTTATTTACTTTGAATATTTCTAACGTTGAAAGGAGAGCACTTCCGTTTAAATACGTCTATAAATTTGTAAGATTATTCATTAGGTTTGCAAGGAAAATTATTTGATACTGTAAGAAATTTCTCAACTTATTATACCTCGAAACGTTATTTCAAATCAGGCACCAAACAATGAAGGGAAATGGAAATATTCAGCGGATCCAAATGTTAAACTATTCTTATGATAAAAATTGGTATTTATGGCAAACAGATTAATCATTTTTTATCTCTTAAAGATATAATCGCACCTGTGTTTTGTATCCATCTCTTTTAAACTCTTTGTAGCCAAATCTGTCAAAATTCGTGGTCGTTTCACCCTCTTGTTGCAACCCCAAACCCCGCTGAAATGTTACAGAACGTTTTTTACGCGATCGCCGAGCGCTTCTTTTTGGGGAAGTACAGTCCTAATCAGACAGCAAATACATAATACAGCATACAGACGTTTTCATTAATATAATTATATATAATTTATGAATAAACTATTTAAGTGTGCTTGAATATGCAAATTTTAAAGCCAATTCGATTTGTATTAGACAATTAATCTACTAAGTCTAGTGTTCGCTACTCGATCTTCAACTGTCCGAATACAGTCAAAACTTTTACAATGAATGTACATGTACATTACATTTTTAAAACTCACATATTCTTTCAGAATAAAAAAAAATTAATTTATAAATGAATAAAATCAGCAATGAGCTTTTTATTGAATCTGACTACCACTGAGAAGAGGTTATACCAATATTGTGACCCTTATTATTTTACTGCCTGAATGTAAATAAAACATCAACTTGTTTAAAACTGGTTAGTTTTATTGTGCCCGTACCTACCGCAAGCATGTAACATTGGACTTCTTAAGCTGCCTTATCTCGAACGCTTTTTAAATATATTTCAACTTTTACTTACTACATCCTGCTTAACACTCAATCTCTCTCTCTCTCTCATAACTCATAAAAATTCTAATATTTTGTTAGCCAAATGAAGTATCACATTATCATAGATATGTGAATATCGCCTATATTTTGTTGAAATTGGTAGTGTAATGCATTTAATTCTCAGCAGCAAAATGTCACAAACGGAATTTATTTACATTTCAAATCGTACGACTGTAAACGTACAATTGTATTATATTCACTGATGGCAGCTTTTTTTCCCTTTATTATACGAACTATGATTTAGATCAATGGTTTGATGCATCGTTAACCAATATAACCAATATAATTGGAAATGAAAATAACAACGAATCAATGTGCATTGGAATGTGTGATAACGTATAAACACGAGAAGCATGTGTCCTACAGTGAATCGGCTGTCCACTAGCGCGGCATCTCCTCGGCCCGTGTTATGAAACTGTACACTCAACGTGGTGGGTTTGAACTGTTAACGTTTGCAGTTTGATAACTGAATTTTATTTTCCAACAATAAAACTGTTTCATGACATAGACAAGAACACAAAGAACGCCTTTTTTTCAATGACAGCCATACCATTTATTTTTTTTTTTAATTACGAGAGCAAAACAGCAATACTTCGTAGGTAATAATATAGTCTTTTTTTATTTACTCTTTAATATCGTTAAAATCTGAATTCATTGTATTTGCAGCTACATAAATAAACCCGTGTGTGCATTACAACAATGCGTATATCTTGTGTATTGGATAACGGCAGACCGCTCGCTAGTCCAGCCGCGACCTATTTTCTCGGCCACGGGCAAGGATCAGATACGTATAATTGTTTACATACATGAAGCTCGGAATACAGCTAGCAAGATATTAAATGCGACTCAAATACATTGCATAGAAGCAATTCTTATATACATAATATATTTCCCTAGAAAAGAATTAAACTGTTTAAACACTTTCCGAATGCAAGCTAGTACACTGTCTATGGTATTAGGTAAAGGTATAATCTTTTTTATTTACTTTTAAAATCATTAAAATCGGAAGTTTTGTGTTTGCAGCTACATAAAAAAACCCATGTGTGCATTACAGCAAGACGCAAATCTTGTGTATTAGATAACGGCAGACCGCTCGCTAGTCCATTCGTGACCTATTTCCTCGGCTGCGGCAAGGGATCGGATACGTAATTGTTAACATACACAGTTCGGTATACAGCTAGATTTTAAATGCGACCCAAATGCATTGCATAGAAACAGTTCTTTTATCCATAATGTGTTTCACTAGAAAATAACTAAAATGTTTAAACACTTTCCGTGTGTAAACCGGTACCCTTTATGTCAGTTATACGCACAAATACCCCGTTTATTTGCCAAATAAAATACAAATACATGGTAACAAGTCTGGCTTTTTACACTCATATTACGCAATACCCGAACAAAATATTATTGTAACGACATTAATAAGATCATAATGAACAACTTTTGCCGCGACAGCCATATCGAAATCTTAACCGCTTTTGAGTTATAAAGTGAAAACTTTGAAGGGTTCTAGGTCCTTAATTTGAGGGGCCAGCCCCTTTTTCTAGGAGTCAAACAAAAGATCTTGTAAATATAATTTTTTGTTCTTCTACATGTCTTAACAAAATATTTGTGAGAAAAAAGATAATCTAAGAAAACCAAGCAAAATCACAACGCTTTTTTCATCTCATTTTTCGAGCCCTACCGAGCTTTAGCGCCTTTTGTGCCTGAAATTTATTAATGCCTTATTACATATCTACAATCTTTTGTCTATCATTCCTGAAATTTTGAACTTAATATCTTTTATAGTTTTTGATAACTCTCTTGGACAAGCCGACACTCTGAAAATCAAGAAAACGTCGATATTTCAAAAACAGAAATGACGTTATCAACCAAAAAAATTTCCGATCAAGTTTAAACTAATGTCAATAAGATCTGCAAATTTTATTAAAATCGATCAAACAGTTTTTGAGTAATCGCTGACACAAAATCGGTAAGAAAAAAAAAGGAGAAGAATGAGAAAAAAAAACCGAAGAAAAACAATAAGGTCTTCCGTTGGAAACGGAAGACCTTAATAATAAAAAGAAACAATAGAATAACAAGAGGGTCTTCCGTTGGAAACGGAAGACCCTAAAAAGAAACAATAGAATAACAAGAGGGTCTTCCGTTGGGAACGGAAGACCCTAAAAAGAAACCGAACGAAAACAATAAGGTCTTCCGTTGGAAAACGGAAGACCTTAATAAATTGAGCTATATAAAGTAAAGCTGTGCATTTTGTTGTAACAGTTATACTTTTCATTATGTTTTATCAAATATTAAATATATTAAACAGTCACCGTTACAAAAAAGTATAAAGTATAATATCTGCGAAAACTAGGTTGTAGTAGAAATTTAATAAAACCCATTAAGCCATCAATGATTAATTAAGATTAAGTAGAAGAAAATTAAAATTATGTTGTACAATAAATCAATTAATCATAATTTACTATAATTGAAAATCGTATTTTTTTCCATTAGGAACCCTATTTTCATTAAAGATATGCACAAAGCCTTTGAAATATATCCATGAATTCCTTCAAAAATGGAGGATAATTTCACCCATAATGCATAATCCATAAATGGATGAAAACAAAATGGAAGCCATCTTGAAATTGAGCTATCCTCCAAAACCAGAGGTTGCCTAGACCTGTTTATCGGCGACCGAATCAGTCGATAGCCAAAAATCTCCGTGCATATTATAAGGAAATAAATTTGATTAAAATGTTTGTTTACGCTATAAATGAAAGTCCCTTATCTCCTTTTTCATCATTACTATTCAAGTATACATAATAAAAACAAAACTTATACATGTGTATCGCTTACATGTTTGTTTACGTAATTGAGTACACTCCGTGTACGATTTAATGACATCGACGCACAGGTACAAAAGTTACCTCGGACTAAATATGTTCAGTTTTATGCATTAATTAGACATTTTGATTATTACATTAGTTGATAAATTTATTATAAATTAATCATTTTCATAAATTTCATTTTATTTAATTCTTATTCCTAAATATGGATAGTATGGGATAGGGTAGGATAGAATAGAGCTGTTTTGCAGGATAGGATGCAAGATATAGGATAGGATTGTTTTGTCAACTTTCACGATAGCAGCACTGTGATTCCGACTTACATGTAAAAGAAAGTATCTAAACATCCCTATTATAATTATACTTATTTTGTTAGCAAAAAACTTCCATTGGAATAAAAACTTACTCGAGGTTATTTTCAACTTTGAATGTTAGGAGATCAACACCTATCATTTATTTCTAAAAAAAAACCTCTCGTTATGGGGGGGGGGATGAAAAAAACCGTTATTATGACAGGTGATAAATATTCTAATAGGTTTTCAAAACGAAATCCTTTTAATTGTTTGGGATGCCTTTATAATTTGCTACAAGTCGCTTAAAACAGTCTACACAGCATTTTAGGACTAAAAATGAAATTTTATATAATTTATTTTTAAAAATTCTTCACAAGCAATCTGAAATCTGAAATACAAAATATGCTCATTCTTCACTTTAATTGTCTCATTAAACTGAATTGATGAGAATTGATGAGAGATCTATAAAACTGGACAAAACTGTTTGAAAAATACGACCAATAACTATGTCGCTTATTGAAAGTTAAAGAAATGTTCATCACCTTTATCAATAATCATAGTTTTAATTAGTTTACAAGGCATATATATATATATATATATATATATATATATATATATATATATATATATATATATATATATATATATATATATATATATATATATATATATACTGTAAATTCCTTATATTACGCGAGTACTTAATTCCGCGATCCCGCTGGTTTGTATCAAATTGCGAGAATATAAAATCGCGAACGTGGAACTCTTCCCCTTATTTCTTATATTATTCAACTCTCAGAAAATAATGGCGAGATTTTAAAATCCGCGAAGGATGCTTCTCGCGATTTTACGTGGATATTAATTCCTCGCGTTTAATAAGGAATTTACAGTATATATATATATATATATATATATATATATATATATATATATATATATATATATATATATATATATATATATATATATATATATTATATATATATATATATATATATATATATATATATATATACACACACAAACACACAAACACACACACACACACACACAGACACACACACACACACACACACACACACACACACACACACACACACACACGTTTGTATAATACTGCTCGTAATTCCAATTATTTTGACCATAGCAATGATCAAATTTGAAAAATAAAGTAAAACAAAGCTTTTTATTGAACACACGATCAAATTTTTTTTTAGGCTTTATGGAAAAATAGGGAAAAAAACACAGGTACGCTAAGATTAAAAAAATCACAACTTTAATATCTCATGCTTTACTCATTTGCACTATGAATATCATGGGATAAAGAACACATGATTGAATAAAAATAAAATGAATGCTGAGGACCTTTTCAGTCTTGGATTTATATCGTTCCGCCTATAAAGACCATTCTTGTGGTTTAAAATGTGATGTGCAGTTGCGCGTGCTGTAAGGAGTTTATCAGAGAGGTGAGTTCCAAATGAAGCGGTCATTTTGACGTATCGTTATGTGACGTTTTGGCCTTCATGGTGAATCTTTAACACTTCCGACTGCATTCAACTTCCGGTCAAGCCTTAGAATTATTTAGTAATGTCTGTGAAAAATTCCAGCGATATGTGATAAAAGTTATGATTCAGGAAAAGCTGTCTTATTGTATAGGACTTCATTTTTAAAGAATAAAATTAAATACAGCAAATGTTGTGAAAGTTAACAAATCAATTGTGAATCTAGCTCTACCTTGACCACTTCAATCGATCTTAAAGATATTTCGGCAGACATGCACAGAATTTTTTCTTAATTTTCAAATGTTTTTACAATCAGTTAAAGATAGGAAATAGATTGAATTGAAACCTTTTGAAAAACACATCCGAGAAACTTATTGAAAACGCGTTCAACGCTTTTCAACATAAACGTTTATGGTTGAGTAATTATTTATTCGATTACAGTTGACCATTTTTAAAGGGGAACAGGGGGTTGCAATGTAAAATTATTTGTCAATTGTCTTTTGCTTTATTTAACACATTTACATTAAGATGTCCACTACAACATTTATCATTTTCGTGACTACTTTTTTACCTTGCAAAGGAGATATTTCGATGGGAATTATTCCCCGTTTTTGGTATTATGAATTTTTTAAACACTTTCAATTTCTGCAATAATTATTTTATTTGATGGAATTTATTTCCAAATTATATTCATTAATTTTCAGAACGAAAACAAATTTCAAATTTGTTTCTATTTTTTGCTTTTTTTATAGCAATATCATATTTCTATCAATATATTGCTGGAATCAGCACTTCAAGTTCAGAATTTTTTTTATTCTAAATTTGAACAAAATGTGATAGCAAATCAACTTTTTTTTCAAATGTTCACAATATCAACCTTTGCATGTGCTTTATAACTTATAAACTTATCATGGCAACTTTCTTGGCAGTTATGAAAGTTACTACAACAGGAAGCACCCCTACCCGTTATTCTGTAATTATGACTTTTTGTGACAAATTCTGTTTGGAACCATCAAAGAAGTAATAAATTTTTCAGATTTATCGATTAAGATGAAGAGATCAATATCAGAACATATCTGATTATATTAACAGCTTATGATTTCTTACATTTACATTTCTAAAATTATGAATATTATATTTCTACTACCTTGTGTTTTGACAATGACTACTTTAGAGCCGTTAAGTACAGTTAAGATGTCAAACAAATCTAGTATGATGTCATAATGAATAAATGACATCATATAGCAATATGTAATCAAATCAATTATGACGTTATAATACAGTTAGCACATCAAAGCTTCATTGCAGTGATAGTCACGTGATATATGTTCTGTTCCCCCTTAAACAGCAGTCAATAGTGGTAATTAAGACAACAATTAATATTTAACTAGAAAAATCCTAATATAATAAAGAAAAAAAATTGACAGCAAAGTGAAAAAAAATCAGATTAATTGAAAAGCTCAAATCTTCATATTTTTCCATTAAAAAAATTGACTTGAATAAAAGTCTACGACCGGGCAGAAATGTTTGAAAAAGGTTATATCTTAAAAAAAGGAAACCGTTCAGCCGTGAGGTATACCGATCGGACCCAGTTTATCAAACTCAAAAAAGCGACTTTTTCTATATTTGTCTCTCCACTTTAAAAGCACGAAACGAATATTATACATCGCCCACGAGTTTCAGGTGTGCAATCGGTTGTAACGAAATCGAAGGGTTTATAACCCAGGTACCAGGGTGACGCTACCTATTTACAAGCGGTGTTTAGCTTAAAGGGATACTTATTCATACCTTTGCTAAGTACAGAGTTAAATATTCGGATTATCATGGCAGGGAAATGTACAAGGTAAAATATTTTGAAATTAAAGAATTACACATATACCCTATACGATTATTAACGAGTTTATAAATATTACAGAATTTTCATTTTTATTAGTTACTTATATATGCATATATATATATATATATATATATATATATATATATATATATATATATATATATATATATATATATATATATATATATATATATGGTTTTGGTTATTGATCACAACCCAGACTGGACAGATGCGGAGACAAAAAAAAATAAAGAAATTTTTTGGATGCTTTGACTGAAGTCATTCCGCCCTGACGGCATAAACAAATTAAGTGACTTCACCAAAATGAACATCAACTAAGTACTGATTTGTTTTCGTAGCAGTATCACCATCATCATCCCTTTGGGTCCATGTACAAACGATCATTCATGTTAATTATTCAACTTTTTAGCTCGTTCCCTAATCGGTTTTGTTATTTTTAATTGTTTTTTTATTCTTTTTATTTTCTTTATTTAACTCTCATTAGTTTTTCACTCTTATGTATATTTATGTGGTCTTTTACAGAGCCTATCTTCCCTACAAACCTTTACTACGAATTATCTTACTAGTACAACTTAATTAACAGTAACCCCCAATTAGCAAATTAATTCGTTCGCGTTATCTTTCAGCACTTCTTCACAGACCGTTCGCTGCGCCGGACGGAATTTTTCTTTCTAGGGCTTGAAATCTTAAATACAAAGATGTAGCTGCCACGTTTCGATCCGGTGTTTATATATTATTTAGTTTTTATATATTATTTAGTTTTTAGATTAGTGCTAGTTTTGTAGAGGGTGTTCATATGTAGTTTATATTTTGTTGTCCTGAAGAAGGGACGGGTTGTCCAGAAAATTTGACAATATTTTATTTAATTGTTCGAGGCGTTGGTTATTTTTTAGTGCTATAATATATATATATATATATATATATATATATATATATATATATATATATATATATATATATATATATATATATATATATATATATATATATATATATATATATATATATATATATATGGGTCATTATCAAAATATGCAGACTTATTGCTGAAAAAATACTTTGATTGCAAAAAACACATTTAACAAACAATGAAGTATAACATCTAAATATTTGCAAACATTGGAATCTACCATTTGGTCGATAATTATACTGAAATTTAATGAACTGTGAACATTTTGTCAGTGGTGTAACAGGTATATAGTATAGGAAAAAAATTTAAATAAAATAAAATAATTTATTTAAAATGATGGACATAAAGTTTATATCAACAAAATTCATTTAAAGTTATTAGAATTAGATAACAGAAAATATTTGACACATTTACATAGCGACCAACATAACATTTGAGACAAAGTCTTGATGTTACTCAAATGCAGTGGTGTTTTCAAATATACATGTATCATTGTCAGTTGATTCTATTTGGAGATAATGTACATGTTACACCACTGATTTTTATGTTTTACCACTGACATAAAAGTTACACCACTATAATTAATAAGAGATAAGCGTGTTAAATTTTGTAAAATAAATTAATTTCTATTTTTGATTGCATTTAAAACGTGATTAAATTGATCTTAAATAAAAGTTTTCGTGCCTCATTCTTTCATAAATTTCATTATTAAATCTGAAGATAGACACACTGTTACACCACTTATAATCAGTGTTACACCACTGACAGAAAGATTGCATGTAGATTTTTTTTTACATGAATTCACTCATTCTTTGATGTTATATTTTTTACTATTGGCATCTACACGCTTTTATCCACCTTGTACCGAGCACGAACTTTCTTTGCCTCATCAATCTCACAAACAACATCGTCAATACTATACCAGCTCATATCAATCATACATTTTGGACAATAAAATTGAATTTTCTCCAATTTTCTCCAAAATCAATGCATACAACGTATATACACTTTCTCTTTGTCTATATATGTTTGTTGAAGCTCAGTTAGCATTTGTTACCTTTAAGCATTTGAAAGATTTTAGTATAACATAATAGGGAATGTGAAATGTCAGTGGAATAACATATCTTATAATACACTATAAGTCATTAAAAAGTTTTATTTTTTAATAAAAATAAAATATGGATAATTTCATTTCTTTATTAGAATGAATTTGTTTTTAATTTTATCTTTTAATCAAGTATTTAAATGAGTAAAACATAATTAGAGCATACAAAATGTCAATGGTGTTTCAAATAATGTCAGTGGTGTAACAGGTCTCATTTTCCAGATTAAGAAAACACAATTGCAATTAAATAGTCAAGCTTTCTTTATTGTGACAGTGTCTAACTTGTAAAATTGATAAATAACAATTGTTCAAAATGCTCAAAATATAAATGAAATGGAAGAAAAAGTAAAATAATTAAATAATGTCATGTGGTGTAAAAGTTTTTTCAGTGGTGTAACAACAATTTTTGGTTACACCACTGACCGTTATACCACTGATGTATCCATAGTAAATGTAGCAGTATGACCCAAGAGAACAGATACTAGACAAAGCTACATAGCCTATGTTATAATGTGATAAACATTCATCATTTATGTGAAAAACTTTTTTGTTCTTTCATAATAGAAAACCTTAAATAGCACGTTATCCCATTGACACAGTTAACATTGTATTTTTCGGAGCATATTAACATTTTCTGCCATAGTTTCTATCACAATGATGTCATCACTGATACATTTATCTATTTAGTAGCAGGTAATGATGTCACTATGATCTGGGGGATTCCAACTGTAGTACCATATTATTTACTTGATGTATTTTAAGATATTTTTATATAATTTGCCTTGTAACACCAATGACAAAAGTTTTTTGTACAAGCATATATCTCATCAAATTCATTGTTTTTAAAAGAGAACTTGTTAAGCAGCATAGCAGAAATTAAAATATGAATGATGTTTTGAAAATTAACGGTGATTTTTGGAATAAAACATCAATATTATTGAAGATATTGTAGGTTAAAGACGTTGGAGAAATTTAATGACAACATAAATTCACTGAAATCTCATAACAAATAATATTTCTTTATACTTTAAGCAGTAAAATTGTCGATTTATTTGTTCAACAATATAGGTTTAAGTTTCTAAAATCCAATGGTACTGTATATATTCCCCAGAACATTATTTTCCCCCTTTAAATTGACACTGACACAAAAGGCTGCATATTTTGATAATGACCCATATATATATATATATATATATATATATATATATATATATATATATATATATATATATATATATATATATATATATATATATATATATTTCATGATGACGTACATTCCAGAAGCAATACCAGTTTTATGAAACAGTTTCTTGTAAACTATTCCGTTTTCTTTACACCTAAATGTATTAACTGACTATGAGGACAAAAGCAAGTGTGATGGTCCACAAGACTGCAACTTTTTCCCCGTGAAGAAACTGACGGAAAATGCTTTCGAGAGGGACAATAAACATACTACATGTCTACCAAATAATAAGTAAAAACCTGATAAGTATTTTATCCATTTATTATATCCAATCCACACTTTTCAAAATTTGTTCCCCTTTACCGGGTCAACCCAAAGGTCAAAAGGGAAAAAAAATCCCCTTCTTTATACAATCAAATATTTGGGCGTACTGTGATTAAATCGCTTTGGATTTGATTAATTCATTCAATATGTGGTGGCAACCCACGTATTCAATGAGTCATTCTGGGGCAATCAAAATACATACATGTAGTAGATGTATTACCGAAAACGGAATTTTAATGTCAACTTATATAGATACAAACATGTAGATACAAACTTCGATACAACAAAGACTACTGTGATCAATCTATGGGTTTTCCCAAGATGACGATAAAGAGACACAACATTTGTAAATTGTGGATTGTGATCACAACTACGATTTTCATAGAATTATCCATGTAGGAAACTCACGACCAGTTGTGCAATTAAGCGTTAAGTATTAGTACATGAATGAGATACTGGCTTTGGATTTTCGACAAATTAATTAATTATCATACATGTTATATGCCACTTTCAAACGGCGCCACTGTCTAACAGTACTTTCAGTACTTTGATTAAATTAGCCGGAAGGAACACGAGAGAAGCGGCTATGTCTCAATTATAGTGCTTCTGACAACATACAAAATAGATTATCGCATAATTCTATTACTAATGACTTTGTGATCAAATTTTGAAAATATTTAACGAATTAAAACGCATGTAATTAACAGATTAAAAGAGTTTGAGAACTAATTTCACAGCGTAAAAATTTACACTGATATATCGCATTTGATTTCATGGAAAAATCTGATTCTTAGTGACATTTTTATGTAAAGTGCCTTTAATGAAATAACATAAAAGTATATACCTGTACGGATGAAACACTTGTTTATTATTTGAGAGCAACATACTTTGTTTTCTTGGGCAATTTAATTACCCAAATCCACATGTTGTGTGTACTTTTTCAGGTAGTTTACGTAAAATTAAAAAAAAATCAGTCATAACATGTTTGAAAATTTACCTCATTATCGTGGATTTATTGCATTTTTATATGATTATATTCATCTCAAACCAGTTACTTACATGATTCAAAATTCCTATAAATGAATAGATCAATAAATTAAGCAGGTTTGTAAACGCAGTCATTATATAACTATACTTTTGATGTAAAGTCGATAAAATTGCCGTTTTATAAATAAAAAATTCATGTGTATCGATAAATATAAACACTACATGTGCAATATTTACAATTAATAACATGCATGGATGTACAATTCAACTTCATAGATGATGGTCTCTAAACTTTTCTTTTTTATACAGGAAACAAATTTCCATAATACTGAAATCAATGTTAATGTGTGTTTGTTACAAAGTTCAGCAATAAAAAAATCCAAGAATCGAGATATTTCTGAAAACATCGCAATACCGTATGCAACTGTATGCACTCTATAAACGACTATTATTTAATTTTATAATTGTTCAAATTTTTGTAGTTGTAACTTTTCAGTGAGACAGTCAAAGCCGATTTTTTTTCACCTGTAATTTTATAAGAATTAAGTGTTGATAGCATTTAACTTCCGAGTTTTAAGAACAGCTATTGATTTTAAACTTGCATCAGAACTATAAAGATACCTAAAAAGTATTATCAATAAATATGCAATAAAATTTCCGTGCCAAAGGTTGATCAAAAAGAATAAATATTTCTCTTTTTTTAAAATAAACTTTTGCATTGCTCCAAAATTGTGGAACAATAGGCATCGAATTTGACCATCATGTTTGCTTATTTGCTTCTCAGCCCCTTAAAAACTTTGATGTATTTTAAGGTTGCGGAGAAGTTTGATATTTGTTTTCTTTGAATATCATTTAACTATCTATTTTAATTTTTTGGAGGGTTCATTGCATGTGGATTCATTGAAAGTGTACCTGGATTAGCTGCAGAACTTAAGCTATATCTGGATATTCAAAATGTTTTGTTCTCGTTTTAAAGAAATCTAGAATTGAAGAATATTATTGATTAATTCAACTTTAAACAATTAAAGACGGTAGAGGTAGCAATGAAGAAAATATAATGCAAAACAAAGACGTTCGTGACGTCACGACGTTTACGATGAGCTACGTCAAAATAGTATTAACATGTCTTACTAAAATTGTCATAACATGCTTATAGCTGCTTGTTCCGATTTTATATCAAATTTTATGCACGCTTTTAAACGATGGTTACTCTTAGTATATGTATGATAATAGACATTGCAGTAGTTTTTTTTTCTAATCAATTAAGCCAAATTTCAATGAAAAAAAAAATATGTACATAAATTACTAACAAACAAACGATCCAAAATGGTACCGCGTTATTTCGCCTTATGTTAAATTTCACCCATGACAACGACATGGGTATGGTTGTATTACGACTTTGACATCGCATTTACATGTAATAAAGGTCGAAATAATCAGACAGATAACAAATAAACATGTGTACGTTTTGTTTTTAATATTTCTGAAGTTTGCTCTCTTAACAATCGATTTATAGCATGCGGGTTGAATTACCCCAATCATTCGGGGGACGAAACCAAACCAAAAAAGGTGAGTTTGTGAAATTTTGACCTTAAGGGCCCTGTTCTCATGACGGCAGTCATATATATATATATATATATATATATATATATATATATATATATATATATATATATATATATATATATATATATATATATATATAACAACAGTTATATTATTGGTTGTAAATCCGTTCGAAGTAGTATGCATAGCAGCGTGCAATATTGCCAGGATTGTCAAACAAGTTTACACCAATTTAAACCTCTGCATAAAATTTTGCATTTCTGGGTAGTTGGTTTTTAACAAGTTTCAAAAACAGAATACAGCCTTCTAAATCTTTATTATTGTTGAACACCAAATTGAATGCCATTTATCTTTTGTGATCGCCATTACGGTTGTTGTAAAAGGGTCTTGTAGCTATTCTACAGTTTTGTTTGATTTGTGAACAATACTACGGGGACAACCTTAAATTATCCAGATGTTCTGCAGATAACATTCTTGGCACGAAAAGCGTGGTGCCATTTTTTTCAATTTTTCATTTTTGAATGTTGCATTAACTATTGCATATAAATAAGATATAGACATTATATAAGAATATATAATATAAATAAATATCTACGGACTTTAAATATTTTTCTCATAAAGTAGTATGTATCTATATTAGTGGAATCTCAGTTATCCGGAAGCTTTTATACCAAGTCAAATTGTCCGGATAGGTGAAGCGTCCGATTTCTGAAATGTGTCTTCTTAGTGTCAATAATTATTATATATAATAATAACTGAATCTAAATCTAGTGTGTCCAAGTGTGAAATGTGTTCATTTACGTTATGTGCTATAATTATCTACTAGAGACACGCCAATTTCCAAAATAAAATTCGAGATTCACCAAACAAGGCATTTGTGAGACATGTACAATTCGTTTTATAATAACTTTTGAATACGGGTAATACACAACAAATCTTTGCAAAACTTTCCAATTCTCTTGATTTAATAAGCACATTTTTTCTTTGAAATAATGGGATGTTGAAAAAAAGCGAGCGATTGCACTTGACAAGCGCACAGGTTAAGATACGCAAGCCACGTGCTGTTAAGCATGACTATTCCTATCCAGCCACCAATGTCGGTAATTTGAAAGTGATTTGGGAAGTCGGAGTTTATACAAGCTACAATACTGATCAGACCCAGACTTACACCGGAGTAAACTTCAACTAAATCCGTTTACTCATGGGGTTCACTTGGAGTTTACTCCGAGTGTACTTTTTGAAAAGAAAAATGTATTTTTGAGTCCCGGTAATATTTTATCTCAACTCATCTTTTGAAGTTTAAACCTTCTTTCGTGAAAACTTCTACACGTCTTACACACACAAATACAATCATTAAAAAACTTATTTTGGAATGATGCTTTTTGTTGTTAATGATTTGATTACAATGTAACAATAGACAGACTTACCTTTTGATGAAAAAAAAACAACAACAACAACAAACTAGATGCTGTCATTAGACAGTAATACCCACACCAAGTGTTTGCCCCTAAATAATCCTGTTTTGTACCAGTTTAATTGAAAATGAAGGCCACATGCAAGCTCCGGTAAAACATTTAAAAATCATAATTTTCATAACTGAAGGATGAGATCCCTTCCCATATGATAATACACATGAGTAGAACTTTACGTGCAATTTGGGATTGAACTGTTTGCAGTGAATTTTCAGTTAATCAATAATCTTATTAGTTCATGTCATAGAAAGTATAATGGCCTATATAATTATTACAAACAAAATTAAAAATTAAATTATGCCCCTCCCTGTGGCGGTTGCCGGTTTTAGATTTGCTTCAGTGTGCCTACATGAACATCATCGTGTGCACAGATTTAGAGAAGGGGTGGGAGTGAGGGGGACCAGACCCACTCCCTCCCCATGAAAATTCATTTATATCAACAGTAAAATTACCAAAAATACACCTTGGACCCCAATGCTCTTACAGACATGTAAACGCTCTAACCCATTGCGCTTCAATGTTAGGTAACATTATTTGGGGGGTAAATATTTAATTAATATTTAATATACTTTATTGTTTATCTCAATAGGAAGTATACATCACAATATGAAGGTGTCCTGCACCACCTTAAAGCTGTTATTTACCTAATAAAATAGTGAAAGTGGATTTGAAGAATAGGTCATAAAAATACATGCATGTTACAAATAACTGTTCTTTGTCCGAGGTTACTTACACAACACAGGTCTACAGGTCTCATTAGCGGGTACTAGTTTTACCTAGCTCTTCGATTAGATGGGTTCACGTGTATACATTCATGTATATGTTTTTCATATGCAGAAAAGGATTAGTTAAGATCAGCTAAAGGAATTCGTTATTTTGTTTTAATTGGATTATCATTATGGTGTTGACCAATATAGGTAAGCATAATACATGTAGTAGCAGTAGCACAATATAATGAGATGCCAGCATACATAAGTTCTACTTTCACTTTCTAAATGTGATCTCCCTTTGACAGCATACTGTATCATTATTTTTTAATATTTAAATAAGCTTATCATCGTTACCTATCCTATTGCATTTGTAAAGTTTCTGTCATTTTAATTGCAAAAGTTATTTTTCATTTGTTAGACTTGCACAATTGAGTTGACCCCATGTTGACCCTGTATAAATAATTTCGTATTAAATTTGTGTATTACATGTAAATAAGTGTAGACATTTATCATTTGTATATGAGTTATAATAGGAAGGAGTATTTCTTTCTTAATGTATTATAATGCATCAATGTAGGTCATGACCTTATGGGACTGTTCTGACCCCAGGAAACAGGAAAATACAAAATATCTTCTAATGTCATTATGGTGCATCAAATGGTATAAAGTACATTAATGTCCCCCAGGTGTTGTCTTTAACCCCCCCCCCCCCCCCCAATGCGCCTTTATGAAATAGGAAATGATGATACACTGTATATTATATTTTGTTAACTTTTGAGATCTGAGATCCTCATCCCTAAACCATATAATTTATTCTTGCTCTTTGTGTCATTGCGCGTAAAATTGTATATAGATTATGCCCCCTTGGAGACACTTTGACATTCTAGAACTACAAATAATAAAGTATTTTATCTTATTGATATGTAGTTTTTGATCCATGTGGGTAATTCCTAGCCTAATGTTGACACTGCTTTGTTTAGGAGACTTTACAATTGCCCCAAATAGGCGAATAGACATGAATATAACATTTTGTTTATAAATCTTAAAAATTGAATAAAGCAATTTCCGAAATGTTAATGTGCTTCAGGAGATGAAAAGCAATCAAGAAAGGATTTAAGATTTGCAACTGTACACATGTAAGAATGTATTAAGAAGACTGAATCTTAAGAACCAGGTTAGATTGGGGGGGGGGGGCTGAATGTGGAGCATAAATATTTATAATTTGAATCATTTATTGTTACTAATTTTAACTTGTCAATGAATACCAGTTATTGATCCCAAGGTAGAAATATGACCTCTGATCATATCTCAATAGATCATTTGTCAATTATGCAAGGTGTAATGTAATCTTTTTTTAAGAATAACATTTTTTACCAGCTTATAAAAGTTTTCAGACACCCAAATTATATTTTGATTTTAATAGATCATTCGACAATGGGGGGGGGGGGGGTTGAAAGTTGAAAGAATCGATTTTTTTATCTTTCCTTCCGGTGACGACCGGAAGTGATGGCAGACGTTTTTATGACCATGTTGCAACAGGTAAAATTGAAGTCTATCTTTACTGATAATTTCAGCCCTATATCTTAATTTGTTTTTTGGATCTCTAGCCGACAACATTGACTTTAAAAAATCGTAAAACGGACGATAACTTCCGACCGGAAGTGATTATCAAAAAATTGAAACAGCGGTACAAACTCCAGATGCCAACACATTAACCCTTAAAATTTGAAGAAAATCGAATGAGCCATCTTTGAAAAATCACCTGCACAAAATTTGTAAGACAAAAAAAGAATAATAACAAGATACGATCTCGTTACGAGTAACGTGGAGATCTTCCGTTTAATTTTTTAAACGATACCAATAAAATATCAATGAAATTTCATAATTTCCACTCAACCCCTCCCATTCAGATAATGTAAACGATTACTAATATCCTTTGAAATGCTTCACAAAAACTTTTGCTTTTTCACATACAGCACATTAAAAATTTAAGGTTTTAGTCCCCTAAAAATCCCTAATTACGTCATCAATGGGTGTGGCAATAAGTTTTACAACCTGATATTGTTACGATCAACAACTTTGTTTCTATAATGCTTTACAAAATCTTGATCGTTTTTCAGGTATGTTTAAGAGACTTAACGAGTCTCTTGACCCCTAATTTAAGGGGCTAGCCCCTTTTTCTTGAGTTTATTCAAAAGGTCCCACGATTAATAACATTTCCTGTTCTTACAACCATCTAAAACTGTTGTTCATTTTTTAGATACAAATGATTGAATATTTTAGGGGCTTGCCCTGTAGATCATTCATTGGGACAGACATTGGTGCTTTGATTAAGGGAATTGATTAGAAATCTAAATACAGATATTTTCTCTTCTTCAATGCTTAACAAAATATGTCTCATTTTCTAGATTTATTGCGTCAAAGTTTTAGTACTTTTGCCCCTAGAACTCCCTAATTACGTAATAAATGGGCGTGCAATTGATCTTTTCTGATAGATATTGTCACGATCAATACTTTGCTTCTATAATGCATTACAAAATCTTTATCGTTTTTTAAATTATTTGTAATAGATTTAAAGAGTGCCATGGCCCCTATTTTTAAGGGGCCAGCCCCTTTTTCTTGATTTTTTTGAAAAGGTCTTAAGAATACTAACATCTTTTGTTCTTACACTCATTTAAAATTGTTGATCATTTTTGAGATACTTATGATCCTTAATGTGAAAAGGAATTCGTTTTTTGATCTGTGGAAGCGATTTAAATCATACATTCAAACATTTTCTCTCTTATGATGTCTAACAAAATATTTTTACTTCTCTAGTTATATTGCGTCAAAGTTTAAGTACTTTGGCCCCTAAAAATCCCTAATTACGTAATAAATGGGCGTGGCAATTATTTTTTCTAATAGACATTGGTACGATCAACTAATTTTCCTCTATAATGCATTACAAAATCTTTATCGTTTTTAAGTTATTTGTAATAGAGTTTAAGAGTGCCTTGGCCCATTATTTAAGGGGCCAACCCCTTTTTCTTGATTTTGTTGAAAAGGTCTTAAAAAGACTTACATTTTTTGTTCTTACACTAATCTAAAATTCTTGATCATTTTTGAGATACAAATCTTTGAATATTCTAGACGCCATCCCTCTAGATCCTTCATGGGGACGGAAATTCGTGTTTTGATAAGACGAATCAAATTAAATCATTAATTCAAACATTTTCTCTTGTATGATGTTTCACAAAATATGTCTTCTTCTCTAGTTATATTGCGTCAAAGTTTAAGTACTTTGGCCCCTTAAAATCCCTTATTACGTAATAAATGGGCGTGGCAATAATTTTACAAATAGATATTGGTGCGATCAACAACTTTGCTTCTATAATGCATTACAAAATCTTTATCGTTTTTAAGTTATTTGTAATAGAGTTTACGAGTGCCTTGGCCCCTAATTTAAGGGACCAGCCCCTTTTTTGATTTTTTTGAAAAGGTCTTTAAAATACTTACATTTTTTGTTTTTACACCCATCTAAAATTATTGATCATGTTTTAGATACAAATGATTGAATATTTTAGGGTCCAGCCCTCTAGATCCTTAATGGGGACAGAAAATCGTGTTTTGATAAGGGGAATAAATTAAATTCATTAATTCAAACATTTTCTCTTCTATGATGTTTAACAAAATATGTGTACTTCTCTAGATAAATTGCGTCAAAGTTTAAGTACTTTGGCCACTAAAAATCCCTAATTAGGTAATAAATGGGCGTGGCAATGATTTTTTCTAATAGATATTGGAACGATCAACAACTTTGCTTCCTTAATGCATTACAAAATCTTTATCGTTTTAAGTTATTTGGAATATAGTTTATGAGAGTCTTGGTCCCTAATAAAGGAGCCAGCCCATTTTACTTGAGTTCCTTCGAAAGGTCTCACGACCTTTTGTGTTCTTGAACTTATCTAGAATTGTTGTTCATTTTTTAGATACAAATGATTGAATATTTTAGGGTCCAGCCCTCTAGATTCTTATTGGGGACAGACATTGGTGTTTTGATTAACGAAATCCATAAGAATCATCAATACAGATATTTTCTCTTCTACAATGCTGAACAAAATATATCTCCTTCTCTAGATAAATTGCTCAAAGTTTAAGTACTTTGGCCACTAAAAATCCCTAATTACGTCATAAATGGAGTGGTAATAATTTTTTCTGATAGATATTGTAACGATAAACGACTTTGCTTCTATAATGCATTACAAAATCTTTATTGTCTTTAAGTTATCTGTAATAGAGTTTACAGACCCCTTTTCTTGATTTTCTTAATTCAGTTGCGAAAGATGTCATCAGACGTAGAATTGTAAGCGCAACCTAGATATTATGTTTTGAAATTAGTATGTGGTCAATTAGTAGAATTGTAAGCGCAATATAGATATTATGTTTTAAAATAAGTCTGAGGTCAATTTAACACGATTTAATTAAATTCAAAATTTTCAAAAAAATTAAAATTCATCCAATCAATTCGAGAAAGATTTCATCAGACGCAAAATTGTAAGTCAACTTAGATATGTTTTAAAATTAGTCTAAGGTCATTTTAACACGATTTAATTAAATTTACAATTTTGTGTTTGTGTTTTTGTGTTTTGGCCCCTAATTTTAGGGGCCAGTCCCTTTTTCTTGATTTTGTTTGAAAGAACTTTTGATTATCTACTACTTTTTTTTTATATATGTCTTAACAAAATATTAACTAATAAAAAGATACACATCAAAACGTATGAATATTTTAAATGAAAATTCGTACCCAATTTTCGTGCCGAGGCGAGCTCCAAGAATTGGCGCAACAAGCGTTAAACAACTACATGCTGCACAACTTCAAACTATGGTCTACTTATCCTGAAAATGTCATATTCATATCTCTAATGGTTTCCGAGTTTATAGCTGCACAAAAGGGTCGTCAAAAATTACAAATGGCCGATAATTTGGTACCGGAAGTGATTACGAAAAAAATAACAAAAATGGATCAAGTTTAGATCACGTCCAAACATCTGTGAAAGAATGGTCGAAATCGGTCGAATAGATTTAGAGAAATCTCGTGCACAAAATTTGAAAAAATATTAATAAGAAGAAACAGTACAAAACAACTAGAGCCAAGCTCGTTGCAAAGCAACGAGTAGGTCTTCTGTCGCAACTTCGTGTCGCGAAAGGATTGTCAATCAGTCTGATTAAAACCACCTCCTTCTCACACTTGTCAGAGCCTGACAGACCCTGTATTAATAAAATTTCATCTTTACACGACCATTTTTTCTTACCAATTAGAGCTTTAGAAAAGTGATTGGAACTCTTCAAATGGAGACAAACAAATTAATTCATGCCTGTTTTCTATGTCACCTCTAGACTGAGTATTGAAAAGTTGCACCACTCGTTAAACAGATAAAGGGATATATTCGGTAGTAAGAAGTATATTTAGATTGTATACAAATGTGGAGGTCAAGTGGAAATGATATGTTATTGATACAGGTCTATCAGACCCTGACGAGTGTAAGGGGAAGGGAAATGGTTTTAATGAGACTGGATTATTAATATGATAATAATAAGTTAAAAAAAATCCAAAACGAGACTCAATTTCAAAGTATTATTTTTATACCAGGCAGCAAGTTCTTCGTTTAATTTACTTCATTTAGGATAACTTTAAAAAGAACATCATAGATGAACATGTATATAATAAATTTGATTATAATAAAAGTGTGTGTGTGGCGGGGGGGGGGGGGGGAGGGGATGCCCCAAAAATCAATTTTCTAAACGTTAACTTAAGGGAAATTTTGTTTGCGAGAAAGGTGGCGGGGGCAGCGCTCCCACTGGACCATCTAAAAGGTACTTTTAGTAAGCTCACAAATGATACTCCCGCTAAGAAAAAAATCATAACTCACGTATTTTTCTATTGGAGAATAATTGATGCTTCTTCTTAAAGTGAGTCAGACAAGACAGGGTATATTTACAGGTCACAAGCAATTTTTCTGTCAAACTTTAGCTTTGTCTCATTTCCATTAATACAAGATATGACACAAACCGGAATTAAGCATTTTTTAATATGACTTTGAACTTGCGCAACTGTCCCTGGATCAAGCTTAGGACACATCATCGGTCATAAGGAATCTTTTATTTATATGAAATAGAAACTCCCAATGTTTCTCCTTAAATGACTTTAGGGACAAATCATTATACACTGTCAGGTCATAAGCAATCTTTGTGTGAAGTAAGAAATTCAAAAGTGGACCGGAAATAAATTTTGCACTTTTCCTGCCAATGACCTTGTCCTTTGTCCTAATGATCTTGGGTTAAGGTCATGACGCTTCGTCAGTTAATAAGTAATATTTTTATGAAGTAAGAACTTCCAATGTTTCTCCATCAGAAAGATATATAGACCGGACACGAATTTTGCACAGACAGACGGACAAGGTGATTTTTATTTTACCCCTCCCCCCAATAAATTTTCGTGGAGTATAAAAATCCTTTTCGCCCGTTTTGTGCAGCACAAAAACGACCTATATTTTTCAATTATTTCTATCATATCACATATAAATATTCATGTAAATGTATGATTTGTATACACATTTGAGTTCTTCTCATCGTCGTCATCGGAAAGGATAGGAAACCCTTGGGTTACAATGATGTCTTTTCATTAGCATTTGTTAATTTGCATCACTAAATGATTTCCAAGTGGTAAGGTTTCAAAGCTTTTGCGAAGTTAGATACTGAATTTCTATAGATCTAAATTTTAGGTTAAGAAAAACAACACTTTTTATATAATGAATCAAAATCTAAAATAGCTTTATGTACTCGTACACATAGATAAGAAGATGTAGCGAAAGCCATAGAGACTCTATTTCTTCTGTTCTAGACTTTTTCAGAGTTAACAAGCTACAAGTTAATAATCTTCCATTTTGACAAGCCATATTTAAAATAAAATATTCAGTTGAGTTTTAAGTGAATTGATTTGCATTAAAACCTCATACTACACAACTTTAATGATTTTTTCATCAATGTGCATATAACAGTTAGTATAATCCCCAAGAACACATATCTATCGCAATTAAGTGCATACATTTTTGGGAAAAGTCGGTATATTATAGTCTGCAAGTCAATTGAATTATGGTCTTTCAAAGAAATAACAAACTGTCGACAGTTCAAGTACTCTGATGATTTCTATGATGACCGACTTCATTGCACAATGTAGTCGTATATCATTACTTCTAATCCTGAGAACAAATTTTATTTAAAACTTTTTAAGTAAACTTATAATATCAGAGACATACATAACTTATTAAGTCATTTATGTATCTGATAATAATATCGATATATTTTATTCTGTTCATAACTATAGAAGTTTAGCGTGTTCAACAGGTTAATTTTTTAGCCACATTCTCAGATTACGATATCACACCTTTATTGTGACGATGATTGACATCCAATATTTAGATACTTATTGTTTAACAATTGACCACTGCAGTGAAAGTTCCTTTCTATATGTTACTCAATTTTATAACAATTGCTGATCTGCAGAACGGGGGCAATATTCTGAGCTCATGTGGGCTGAAGCGACACGAGATTTTCGGTCGCACGTGGAGCGGATTGAATTAGCGTAGACTGTCCGAATAAACACACGGGTGGGAAAGTGACACACATTAAAGAGTACACATGTTAAGTAGTCACCAAAAATTGATTTTCGCCACATTTTGAAAAAAATAAAGCCCTTGCACTGTGATCATGTAACCGATAAAATCTAAACAAAACTCATGTGAACATTCTTAGAATAATCACTGAATCCCTCAATCCGGACAATTCTTTTATCGTGGCAGCCTCTATCTCATGTGTTAATTCGATATTTGATTTTTTTATCCTGCCTTGATTGCTTGGAGAGTGTTTTATTTTCTATATTCTGCTTCCAGTTTTGATCTCTCTCTGAAAGTTGTGTTTCAATTTAAGTTGAAACACAAGTCAATCTTACATGTACCAGTCAAAATCTCGAATAAACAAATAGTTTAGATCGTACAAAATATCAATAAACATGCACATGTGATAACGTACATGTAGAAGAACATGAAGCTACCGAAGATCACTTGTCAACTCGCGCAGGATCTCCTGGGCTATGTGCGAGGGCTGATCATCATTTTAAGGTTTAATCTTTGTGGTTTCTCGTTTTTTATCTAAAACATTATTAGTATAATTTTTAGAACATTTTAGACTTAAAAAATCAACATTGATTTACGTCTGACGATGTTTCTGATTTGGATTAATATCGCTTTTATCAGTTTTTAGAACGACTCTTAAATTTATTTTGTTCTATATGTTTATTTAAATAAATTGAACTTTTAGAACATAAGATAAAAACAGTTCTTGTATATAACTCAAAGTATATCATGTTATTAGATAACCGCTGAACTCTAGGTAGTGCGGCCGCGACCAATCTCCTCGGCCGTGGATGAAGGATCGGATAAATAGGTAAAGGTAAAACACACATAGAGAGCTCAGAACCTAGGAAGGTTTAAAATGTTTGCAGTATGATGACTAAACTCTAATAAATATAAGGTTTTTTTTCCTTAAATCCCGCATTGATTTTGTGAATGAACAGAGCGATTTCTTCATTGATACTCTATCGTTAAATTCAAATTAAGAAGTGTAAGCTTTAATGTGTAGTCAATATTAAAACGATTCTGTGTTTGCGGCTAAATAAAATCACATATGAAATACGCGACTCTTGTGTATTAGATACCCGCTGACCGCTAGGTAGTCCAGCCGCGACCATGGCGACCGATTTTCTCGGCCGCAGGCGAGGGATGAGTTACGTAATGACGCACACAACTAAGAATTGAGGTCGATTTGAAATACTTGCAGCAAAATGACCCAAATCTATTTCATGGAAGTTATTTTTCTTTAAATCTACTTTATGTATCTCACTAGATAAGAAAAGGAACGTTTATATTTACTCGTTTTTGTTTTTCTTAACGGTTTTCCACTATAAGAACTAACCAGGTGACTCCAAAAAAAAAGGCTGTAAGAAAAACATGTACACGTATACTTTTAAGACACTTTTTCTAATGAATTAAAGTATCCCGTATATGCTGGTACACTTCCAGCTGTTAATTTATGTCCGTTATATGCATGAAGACTATTCACTTACTTTCCAAATGAAAACAGGTACATGTTAACAAGACAAGCTTTTTTACACTCATATTATGCATTAACGGTACAAAGTAATTTTGTAACGACATTGATAACACCATAATAAACAACATTTAAATCGACAGCTATTACAAAATATTAACCATTTTTTAGTTATAAAGCGAAGACTTTTAAGGGCTCTAGACCCCTAATTTAAAGGGCCAGCCCTTTTTCAATGGTGTCAAGTGAAAGCCCTTGATATTTTGCACATATTTTGTTCTGTATGTGTTCAGAGAAAATTTTAAACTAAAGAGCTACGAGACAAAAACACAACCAAAAATCAGCATTTTTGAAGCCCAAAATTCAAATTAATTTTTTGAAACTTTAAAGGGGGAAATTGTGAAAATAAAACTCGGAGGCCAACGTTCAAAGTATTTATTTTCAAGATTTGTGACTTTGTAACACATGCTATGGGCGGTTTTAGAGCCTTTGCGTGCACAGGAATGCCTATATTTTTTTTTTAAAAGGGGGATAACTTGGTACCGGAAGTGCTAATTTCAACGTTTTTCCTTAGATATTGAGAAATAGTGACTACCAATAAGCCCTGAAAATTTGAACTTTATAGGACAACAAACAAGCAAGATATTCGAGTTTTAAAAAACGTCTAGAAGAAAAAAAGAATAAAAAGAACTAGATACGACCTCGTTACGAGTAACGAGTAGGTCTTCCGTCCGATCTTTTTTTAAATTCAATGATACCATGAAATATCGATAAAATTTCAAAATTCCCCCCCCCCCCCAAGTTTGAAGATAAAGAATAAAAACCCTAATTACGTCAAACATGGGCCTGACGATGACTTTTTCAAACCGATAATGTAGAGATCAACAACTTTGATTTTATAATGCATAACAAAATATTTATCGTTTTCAAGTTATTCGTAATAGACTTTACGAGTCTCTTGGTCCCTAATTAAAGGGGCCAGCCCCTTTTTCTTGATTTTATTAGATAGAACTTTTGATTTTCTACTACTTTTGTTCTATATGTCTTAACAAAATATCAACTGATAAAAAGATACTGATCAAAACATATGAAAATTTTGATTCAAAATTTCTACCCCATTTTCGTGCCTAAGCGAGCTCCAAGGAATAGCGCCACTGGTGCAAAACAACTAAATAGTGAACAACTTCAAACCATGCTCTACCTATCCTGAAAATTTCAAAGTCATATCTCTTACAGTTTCTGAGATCAGCTCTGCACAAAATTGGTCGTAAAAAATTTCAAAATCGACCGTAAATCCGGACCGGAAGTGACGACGACAAAAAATTTAAAACATATAAAATTCAGATAATGTCCCATCATCTGTGAAAAAATAGTTTAGATCGGTTGAGTTGTTTTTGAGAAATCGCGTGCACAAAATTTGGAAAAAAAAATAATAATAAACAGTACGAAAACAATAAGGTCTTCCGTTGGAAACGGAAGACCTTAATTATCAACAGAATCAGTACAAGGTCTTCCGTTGAAAACGGAAAAAGACCTTAATAATAACTAGATACGATCTCGTTACGAGTAACGAGTAGGTCTTCCGTTCAATTTTTTATACGATACCATTAAAATATCAATGAAATTTCAGAATTTGCATTCGACCCCTCCCTTTCAGATAATGAATACGATTGTCAATATCCTTTCAAATGCTTGACAAAGTGTTTTGCTTTTTCACATAGAGTACCTGCAACTTTATTTTTTACAATCCTATCCTATCGTATCGTGCATCAATCCTATCGTATCGTGCGTGTATGCTGTTCTATCGTGCGTTAATTCTATCCTATCGTGCGTGTATACTGTTCTATCGTGCGTTAATCCTATCCTATCGTGCGTTAATCATATCAGGTTTATCGTTTAATTTCAACAATTCTTCCGTTTATCCTATCGTGTTAATCGTTTTGTGCCTTTTCATAAGCAAGTAATTTATTAATAAGTTGCAACTCGTTCGGTGCGCCGTATACGAATATTTATCAAACAAGAATTGTTAAATCCTATCCAACATTCCGTCAGGATACAAATTTTTAAATTTTTTAGATCAAAATTTACCAATATTATATGGAAATCATATCTGTTAACATTGAAAATGAAAAACAAAGTTCTTAGGAACAAGGTAACATATTTACCTGTATATTGAATATATTAAATCGTACGCAGAGTGTATACCTGCGTACGATTTAACTTTTGTGCAATATAATTTTGTTGCATCATATTTTACAGAAACAAAACTATTTATGATATAATTTATATTTATTAAAACCTGAGTTGTATTTTGAACCCGTTATTTACCGTGTGATATTTGATTTCAGGCTGAAATGTTCTCGACAATCAGCTAGGGTGGGTGGTAATGAAAACAATGTTAACAAATCGTACGCGGAATGTGTATCTGTGTAAATATTTATTTAACTTGTCTGTAATAATTCGTTTTTAATGCATCATTTTCTAACACAGAAAGAAATGTACTTATGATATATTTTATATTTACTTTATACAAGAGTTGGATTTATATAATTAAACCCGCTATTTTTCGAGTGATTTAATCTTGGGATGAAATTTTCGCGGCGATCGGCTAGGGTGTTTGGTAATGAAAACAATACAGAAAATTTATTAATCATTAAAGCTCATAATTTTAGCTGAAAAAAAATTAACTGGTCATTTTTATACATTCTTTAATTAATGCATCTATGATTTACAACTCGGCAATTCTTAC
Organism: Magallana angulata; assembly: GCF_025612915.1. Taxonomy (NCBI): domain Eukaryota; kingdom Metazoa; phylum Mollusca; class Bivalvia; order Ostreida; family Ostreidae; genus Magallana; species Magallana angulata. The sequence continues at coordinate 26,330,084 of NC_069118.1, read as the reverse complement.
TAAAGAGAAATTTCACGTAATTCTTTATTTGTACATGTTCTCTCTTAAATTCTGCCATTTTCAGTTTGTTCGTGAATATCGTTCAAAGCAATCATACGTTTATCATGAACATCGTTTATCCTTTCCTATCGTGTATCAATCCTATCATATCGTGCGTGTATACTGTTCTATCGTGCGTTAATCCTATCCTTTCGTGCGTGTATACTGTTCTATCGTGCGTCGATGCTATCCTATCGTGCGTGAATCCTATCCTATCGTTTTCTTGTAAAAAATAACGTTGCGGGTACTGTACAGCACATTAAAGATTTAAGGTTTTAGTCCCCTAAAAATCCCTTATTACGTCATCAATGGGTGTGGCAATGAGTTCTACAAACTAATTTTGTTACGATCAACAACTTTGCTTCTATAATGCTTGTTCTTGATCGTTTTTTAAGATATGTGTAAAAAACTTTACGAGTCTCTTGGCCCTAAATCGAAAGGGCCAGCCCTTTCCTTGGGTCATTCAAAAGGTCCCACGAATACTAACATTTTTTGTTATTACAACCATCAAAAATTGTTGTTCATTTTTAAGATACAAATGATTGAATATTTTAAAGGCCAGCCCTTTAGATCCTTAATGGGGACAGACATTGGTGCTTTGATTGATGGAATTGATGAAAATCATCAATGCAAACATTTTCTCTTCTACAATGCTTAACAAAATATGTCTCCTTTTCTAGATATATTGCGTCAAAGTTTAAGTACTTTGGCCCCTAAAAATCCCTAATTACGTAATAAATGGGCGTGGCAATGATATTTTCTGAAAGATATTTTTACGATCAACAACTTTGCTTCTATAATGCATTACAATATCTTTATCGTTTTTAAATTATTTGTAATAGAGTTTACGATTGTCTTGACCCATAAGTAAAGGGGCCAGCCCCTTTTTCATGATTTCTTTGAAAAAGTCTCTAGAATTCTAACATTTTTTTGTTCTTACGCCCATCTAAAATTGTTGTTAATTTTTTAGATACAAATAATTGAATATTTTTGGGGCCAGCCCTGTAGATCCCTTATGAGGACAGTCATTGGTGTTTTGATAAGTGAATCAATTTAAACCATTAATGCATAGATTTTTTCTTCTATGATGTCTACTTTTCTAGATATATTGCGTCCAAGTTTAAGGACTTTGGCCCCTACAAATCCCTAATTACGTAATAAATGGGCGTGGCAATAATTTTTTCTAATAGATATTGTTGCGATCATCAACTTTGCTTCTTTAATGCATTACAAAATCTTTATCGTTTTTAAGTTATTTGTAATAGAGTTTACGAGTCGCTTGGCCCCTAAAAAAATGGGCCAGCCCCTTTTTTTGACTTTCTTGGAAAGAACTTTTTATAATCTACTATTTTTGTTATACATGTTTTAACAAAATATCAACTGATAAGAAGATACAGATCAAAACGTATGAAAATTTTGAATGAAAATTCGTACCCAATTTTCGTGCCTAGGCGAGCTCCAAGAAATGGCGCCACTAGCGTAAAACAACATAATAGTGCTCAACTTCAAACTATTGACTACCTATCCCGAAAATTTCACAGTCATATCTCTGATAGTTTCTGAGATCAGCTCTGCACAAAATAGGTCGTAAAAAATTACAAAAACGCCTATAAATCGGTACCGGAAGTGCCGACACCAAAAATGAAAAAAACAATTATGAAGTTAAGATCACACCGAATAAATTGTGAAAAAATAATTGATATCGGTCAAAGGGTTTTCAAGAAATCGCGTGCACAAAATTTGGAAAAAAAAAAAGAATCAGTACGAAAACTATAAGGTCTTCCGCTGGAAACGGAAGACCTTAATAAGAAACAGTACGAAAACAATTAGGTTTTCCGTTGGAAACGGAAGACCTTAATAATAAGAATCAGTACGAAAACTATAGGTCTTCCGTTGGAAAAGGAAGACCTTAATAATAAGAAGAAACAGTACGAAAACAATAAGGTCTTTCAATGCGAAATTGTTAATCTACGCAAAAAATTATGATAAAAAAATTTTGGCACTCGGGGCTTGCTCAAGAAGTGTCTAGAAATTCGTCACCGTTCTTGAGATATCTGAGAAAAAGCGTTTTAGGGGCCGGTCCATTATCTCCTTATTGGAGCCACTGTACCAAAGTTTGAAGGTTGTAAGATTAAGGTTGTAAGATAAATACATTTGCTTCTATAATACATTACAAAATATACCTCGGTAAAGAGCTATAGAAAAAGACTTTAGAGCCCTTTAAGGTCAGTAATATTAGGGGCCAGCCTCTTTTTCGTTGTATCAAATGAAAGGTCATTTAATTTGAAAGACATTTTGTTCAACAATTGTTTAGAAATTCGTTACTGTTTTTGAGATATCTGAGAAAAAAAAAACGTTTAAGGGGCCGGTCCCTTATCTCCTTATTAAGGCAACTGAACCAAAGTTTGAATGTTGCATGTTGTTAGGTCCATCATATTGAGCATTTTTTCTTCTATACTGCATTTCAAAATATTTTTACTTTTGGAGATATAGGTGATCAAAGTTTTTGACTTTTGACCCCTTAAAACCCCTAATTACGTAACACATGAAAAAGACGTTATGCTGTTGAACTTCATAACTGTAAGATAAACATATTTGCTTCTATAATCCATTACAAAATATACCTCGGTAAAGAGCTATAGATAAAAGATTTTAGAGCCCTCTAGGTCCCTAATATAAGGGGCGAGCCCCTTTTTCTTGGTATCAAATGAAAGGTTATTTCATTTCAAAGACATTTTGCTCAACAGTTGTTAAGAAACTCGTTACCGTTTTTGAGATATTTGAGAAAAACCTTTTAGGGGCCGGTCCCTTTTCTCCTTATATGGGCTGCTGAACCAAAGTTTGAAGTTTGCATGTTGTTAAGTACATCATTTTGAGCATCTTTTCTTCTATACTGCATTCTAAACTATTTTTACTTTTGGAGGTATAGGTGATCTATGCTTTGGACTTTTGACCCCTTAAAACCCCTAATTACGTAACACATGAAAAAGACGTTATGCTGTTGAACTTCATAACTGTAAGATAAACATATTTGCTTCTATAATCCATTACAAAATATACCTCGGTAAAGAGCTTTAGATAAAAGATTTTAGAGCCCTCTGGGTCCCTAATATAAGGGGCCAGCCCCTTGTTCTTGCTATCAAATGAAAGGTCTTGTAAATTTAATCGTTTTTTTCATTACATGTTTTAACCAAATATTTTTCAGAAAAGAGATAAAGAAAGAAAAGCACGAAAATTCACGACGTTTTTTTAATCTCAATTTTCGGGTCCAGGCGAGTGTCCGCACATTTAGAGATAAATATGATAAAAGACCTTCATGCACAACTACAGTTTTTTTCTACCGACCCTGAAAATTTCAACTTTATATCTGCAATAGTTAAAGAGGAGTTCCACCGACCAAATACCCCTATAAAAATCATAAAATCGACGATATCTTAAAAACGAAAGTGACGTCATCAATGAAAAAATGTGCAACAAGCTTCAGATCAATACCTATCAGATCTGAAAGTTTCATAAAATTAAATGAGCCGTTGTGGAGAAATGGCGTGCACAAAATTTGTAAGAAAAAAAAAAATAAAAATAGGGAAGAAGAAACTTAAGAAAAATAAGGTCCCACGTTGGAAACGGAAGACCTTTATAATAGAATTGAAAAAGAAACAATAAAATAATAGAAGGGTCTTCCGCTGAAGACGGAGGACCCTCATAATAATAAGAAAAGTGAAAAAAAACCAATAGAATGATAGTAGGGTCTTCCGCTGAAGACGGAAGACCCTAATTATTGATGTTTGATGATCCTATCTCTATTTAATCTTTATTACTAAGTCTCCCGAATGAAATTTGGAGACTTATTGTTTTTGTACGGTTCTTAATACATGTACATGTATTATTATTCTTCGTCTTCTTCTTTTTTTTCTTTCCCGCTCTGAACTTGTTTCTCAGAGATGCCTGAACAGAATTGTACAAAACTCTAGGTTATGATAGGCCTGCATATCTAGTTGTGCACCCTGGTTTGATTTTAGACAACCACTTTTTTTTTTTGGTGGGGGGGGGGGTGGGGTCAAAAGGCTGTGGGGTCTAACATTGAATCTTGTAGGAAGAATCGTAGACTCTGTTGTAAATGGTAAGTTGAAAACGGACAAAGATAATAATATAGGGTTTTCATAATCATATATTGACTGTTACTGGCAATATATAGGGTTTATTAGATCTGACCCCTGGGGTCATCCCCACCCCCCAAGAATTTGAAATTACCATATATCTCAGAAACTGTTATAATCATGACCCCTAAACCATATATATTCATGTTTATGATGTTAAGGGGCATCAAATGCTATGTAGGTCATGGGCCCTGTGGGTGGTCCTGACCCCCTCAAACAGCAAGTCCCTTGATATCTTCAAAACAGTTGAGATCCCCACCCTTAAACCATATATATTCTTGTTCCTTCTGTCAAGGGGCATCAAACGGTATGTAGGTCATGGGCCCCGGGGGTGGTCATGACCCCCCTTAAACAGGAAGTGCACGAATATCTCGAAAACAGTTGATATCCCCACCCCTTAACCATATATATTATTGATCCTTAAAGGGCATCAAAAGGTATGTAGGTAATTGGCCTCAGGGTTCAATTTAATTTTTCAAAACCGTTATGCACATCTATGGAACAGTTCCTATCATATCCCAATATATGATGTGTATATCCATTAAATCATAAAAGGAGTTCTAGGATCTATGTTTTTTTGGAAGTGATAAACGTCAATTTTCTGCTACTTTTTGACTCCCTGGATGAAATTTAAATGTTTAAAACCTTACTGCACATCTATAGAACAGTCCCTATCATATCTCAAGATTTGATGTGTTTATCCATAAATTCATAAGAGAAGCTCTTGGATCTGTGTTGTTGTTTTTTTTATTGATAAACTTCAATTTTCTGCTACTATTTGACTCCCTGGATGAAATTTAAATTTTTAAAACCTTATTGCACATCTATAGGACAGCCCCAATGATATCCCAAGAGATGACGTAGCTACTCCAAAAGTTGTAAGAGGAGTTCTGGGAACCATACTTTTTTTTGCAAAAAAAACGTCATTTTTTGTTGCCCACTGATTCCCTTAATAACAAAAAAAAGTTCTGGAACCTGATCACACTTCAATATGACACACCAATCATACTCTAGATCATTTGGCTACTGCCCCCAAAAAATGACGTTTTTGAAACCAGTTTTTTTTGTTAAAAAAAAAAAAAAAAAAAAAAAAAAAAAAAAAAAAAGTCATTTTCAGCCATTAAATGACCCCCAGGACAAAATTGAAAATTCCGAAACCTTATTGTGCATCTATAGGATACCATATAACATTTTCTGAGGGATGATTTGTCTACTGTTGAAAATGTAGGAAGAGTTCGAGGAAGAAGGTTTTTTGTGTTTTTACCAACTATTTGACCCCCAGGACTACATTGTAACAGAGAATTTTTGAAACCTTTTTACAAAACAACATGATACCCCAAATCAAACTCTAAGAGTTCAGTTTATAAGATGTAAGAGTAGTTTGAAAAAGTAAAACGTGACAGACGGACGGACGGTCGGACGGGCGGAACAGGGTAACAACAATATACCCGAACTTTTTTTAGAAAGTGCGGGTATAAAAACCGGCAGAAAACAACTTGAATGAAGGCTTTATACATAAATTCAAATTACTGCAAGTAAACAATTGTTAATATTCAAGGTAATTTAAGATATTGCAGAAATGATTTAAATCTGAGTTATAATCTCTTTAAAAGACGGCGTTAATTTTGAATTTGCACTATTTTTTTATTTTAAATTACAACATTATGACATTTTGCCGTTAGCTGTAAAAACTGGTGTCCAGTATATACAAAATAGGTCTTAAACCAGGCTTTTTTCATTAATGCAAAAAAAGAAGATTACATCGGACAAGGAATCTATCACATTTTATTTCATTAGAACTTCTGTAATTTCTTGCACACTCGTGGGCGAGACATCCGATATTACGTAGACACTGCTGGTAAACTTTTGCAAGCGACAAAATTTTAGAGAAACAGTCGTTACTATGATGTTGCTAATCTATCTGATATATCTAATCTCTATTAATAAATGATAAAAGAAGAGTATAAATATTTCACATGACTGAAGAGAAATATATAAAAGGGTAAACCAGTATCATATCCTTATAAATATGTTCTTATAATTATTTTGCTTTACATTTCTTCCAATTTCTAACAGTTTGATGTGAATGGTCTGCCAGGCGCCAGTCTGCCAGTCCAACATGAAAAATTCTATTGTTGACAATAAAAATGCTGTATGACACATTTTGGAAAAAAAGACATTAAACACTGAAGATACTGGGCATGTTACATAATTATTTTGAAAAAGGCCGTTGTTACAATACTACTTACTGTTTGAATATTTATAACTTGCTCATCAACCATGTTTCAGTGTTGTTATTAATCATAGAATAGTAAGTAAGTAATTGCATATTTTCTTAAAGTCAATTTCTATTTTCAATTATATTTTTTTTCAGATCTTGGAGAGCAATTTTTCTGTTCGTTGTAATTATCTCTTGCACCTTGGTATTTTATTTCAACCCGACCAAGTATATTCAGCTTATACATTACGACTCATTATTTAGAATAACTTTGAATAAATTCCCTGGGATAAGTTTTGAAATGAAAAATGAATTGGCCACAAAAAATTCAAATCGGACAGCAGAGCTGAAAATGAAAGTAGTGACCGCCCTTACGACAACCCGTCCCCCTGGACCATTGAGGGAAGAGTCCTGTGACATTGAAACAGCTTTGCTCTTTTTAAGAATGAATAAAAATTCATCAATCGATAATTACACCGACCCGCTTGCTAGTAAGTATCATTTTTTTCAATATTAATATCGATATTTTGATGGACATTTTAATATATTGATATTGATAAATCTTGCATGTAACATCATTCCCTACAGGGATGCAAAAGAAAAAAGTAAAAGATCTGCCTTCCATTTATAAACAAATTCTTTGTTCAGATATTAAATCACCTTTTCTTAATGAACTCATCTTTCAAAAACTACCTAAGGCTAATATTTTCTTCATTTACAACATATGTAGGTCAATCATTTTCCAAACGACACTTATTACATTATTCTTTATAGCTAATGTATGATTAAAGAAAGGCAATAGGATATTGAAAGATAGTCCATACTTTAAAGAATGTAGGATAACAATACATGCATACTAGTATGGATGCTATATGAATAATTTGTTCGAAGACATGTCAATTGCTAATATCTAAATTTTCGTTTTCACGTTGATAAAATACCATCAATTTAGTACAATTATTAAACAGTTTACTATCACGTCCCCCCCCCCCTAAAAAAGGATTGCCTAATAAAAGGCGTCTAAAAATTTGAGATGCATTTACTTTTAATTGAAGAGAGCCTTCATAATGACCCAGATTGGAACATGTTTAGATTATTCACGTACTAATATGTCATTTCAAAATGTTGATCCCAACCACTGACTGGGCAGTATCTTAGTTATTTGTGTACCAAGTTTAAGTATCAAATCATTCATCAACATGTTTGCCAAGGGGGAATGATTACAATCGGAAAATCAATGTGTTAAATATAAACGCGTATGATTTAAAGTTAATATATATATACATTTCTGTTACAATTTGAAATCCACTGAAGAGCCGATCAGGCGAAAGCGCTCTGGATTAAATTTGAGAGAAATGGATTATTGTGTTATCGTCTACTGAAAACCTTTTTCTATATATATATATATATATATATATATATATATATATATATATATATATATATATATATATATATATATATATATATATATCTATCTATCTTATAATTTCAGATGTTATTCCAATTGGAGGATTAGATTGGTTGTTTAACAAAACGGTTCCATGTGTTTTAGATCAAAATATTTTTAATTCTACGAATCATGAGCAATTTCAAACATTCATTTCTTGTTCAAATGAGGCAGTGACAGTGAAAAAAATCAAAATAGATTCAAACTCAAGCACTCAGATTTTCAAGTTCCCAGACGCTTGTCTCGGAAAAGTGATTTCAACTTCTTGTGAAGATGGTAAACGAGTCCCTAATGTTGTTCATTATATCTGGTTTGGAAACATTGCTTTTGATTTTATCTATTTTGTGAGTTTCTACAGTGTTCATAAATACCAAAAGCCGTGCTTAATACTTCTTTATTACGAGTTTCTACCCTCGGGCAAGTGGTGGGATCTTCTTCGACATATAGTGCATAATATAGTGTTGGTTCAAATGACGCCTCCTACCTTAATATCTGGAAAAAAGATCAAGTTTGTTCAACACAAAGCTGACATCACGCGACTTAAAATATTAAAAGGTATTTGATATTATATAAATAGTGCCTGTTTGGGAGGGTAACTGTTGAAATTGACACCCCAAGGAAACCATTGTCAACCGACGCGAAGCATAGGTTGATAATGGTTTTCGAGGGGTGTCAATTTCAACAGTTACCCTCCCAAATAGGCACTATTTATTTTATTATACTGAATGTCTTAAATTTTAGAGAAAATTTCACTGCTTTTATATAGAAATGAAGTTAATTTCACGGCGAACTGTACGCACTAATTCACGCGCATGTAACAATTCGTTGTGTTACCCGTTGCCAAGTGTGTTGCTAACGCTAAGGGTAATAGAACGGATTATCAACTGCGTCTACAACAATCAGATTTCAGTATTTAACATGAAAGTATAATAAAACCTTATAGGAAATTTCTTTTTTATTGATTCTATTTCTGTCTCTCCCATTGAGTATTAATAAACAGCTGTCTAAGAATGGTTCGAGATAATAGAATCCCTTGTAGTTCATCATAATTTTATCATCTCTTTAACTCCTCTTTGAACCTTGTTTAATGAATAGAATATCTAGCTGGTATTGCAAGTTAGAGAATTACACAATAGCTATTTGTTAAAAGTGTTGTGTCGTTCATGTTTATACCTAAAAATGTTCAACACTACAGTATTACGATTATTATGTTGCCTTTTGTTTACTGGTGGATATAAGTAACTGTGAAATATGAAAATGTTTTTACTGCCTTAACGTTGTAAAAAAGAGGAAGTGTTTGTACTTTCAGTTTATCAAATTTTATTGATTATATATTGAATATTCAGCATACAAAAATAATCGACAAACATCACTATTCTTTCCAAGACTTTACAAGCACAACACAATTGCTATTATTATGCTGCCTGTTGTTAACTGATGGGTTTTTACTGTCTAGCTCATAAATACTTGTCAAAATGCAGACGTTTGCTCTTTCATTTTATAAACTGATTTTGATAATGAAATAGTCCGCCTGTTCTTATAAAAACACACACAAAATTAGCAAACGTCATTAATCTTTCCACAAATATTAGAAATGAAAGACAACTTAGTGCCCTTTCGACGGAAATACGAGTTGTTTAGCAGATGGAATGTCATTGCATTTTGGTATCGCTTTCTTAATTACACGAAATATAAAATGCATTTTAATGACTTCAAGGTAACAATTCCTATCATGATATATAATGATTTTTTTTCTTCAAAATTTAAACCATAAAAAAGATTCCATAACTATTGAAATATTTTTTAATTGTTTGATGTCAACTGTAGGTGACGTTTTCCCTATATAAAACGGTTTGGTTGCCTTTACGTAGTCACTAGCGCCCCGGCTATACATTCTCTAGGCTTATGTTTAATGCCTGTTAACGACACTTTTAATATTTTCCTACATACATATGCTACTTCGGTATAGTATGCATACGCTATAGTTTATATAAAATACCCCCACCCCAAATGATGCAGAATGTAGAAAATGTTTATTGCTTGTTTAAACATTCTTTTCAAGTGACCATACTCATCAGATATTGTTTAAAATTCTTTAATGAGATTGCTTTTTTTCAAACACACTACAAATAAATTAGTGTTACTAGATAATTCATCGTAAGAAGGCTATGCACTATTTCTAATATCATATCCAACTTGTATAATCTTTATTTTTTTAAAGATAAATTTTTACAACTATTCCAGAGTATGGAGGCATTTACGTGGACACTGATGAGTATTTCTTGAGACCAGGGGATGAATTGAGGAACTCGAATTGCACAATGGGTAAGGCACACGATAGATCCATTGGAAGTGCGCTGATATATGCAGAAAAGGGTGCGTTATTCATTGATAAATGGATCGATAGTTATAATAACTATGATCCGTCAAAATGGGGAGACAACTCTGTACTTATGGCCGAAAAACTAGCCCGGAAGTTTCCTGATCTCATTCATGTGTTCGAACACCATTGTGCATTCTATCCACATGGATTAGTTTTGTATAACCAGAACTACAAATGGTCGCATAGCTATGGGCTACATATCTATAAAACAGGACACATACCAGAGCTTCAAAAAATAAACTTTGAAACTGTGCGGAATATTAATAATACTATCGGAGCGGTCTTCCGATACATACTATTTGGAAGTAAGGAGCTGTGTTCTAGTTAGTGTAAAAAATACATGTATGTCTGGATTTTTTCTGCGAGGTGCTATATCAGGATTTTGTTATCATGGGTTTTATTTTATTTAGATTGTTGCTGTATTAAGTTTATATCATGAGAATGATTCGTACTAGATACATGTAAACTTACAAAAATGTAGTATCTTTAAAATGAATGAATATTGACATAACATTAAATATCTTTGCCGTATTATGAAATTAGTCTTATATCAAAATTAGCCATATTTCGAAACAAAACGAAATTCAGGCTATTTCTGTCTGATTCTGCTTTCCATTGAAGAAATCGGCAGGGCTATAATAACAAATATAATTTTACTAGTTGCAAGGAAATATAGTTTTTCATGTGTTTTTTAGAGAAATCTTATTCTTCGAAGATTTACTTTATTACAATATGAAGGAAATTTCAATTATAGTTTTGAGGGACACTTTTTAAATTTCAAAAGTAATAGTAAATGTCCATGAATACAATAATTATATCTTTTATCTAGTTTTTTGAAAATTTCATGCAAAGTTCTATAGAATATTATATAAGTGTGGTTTTTCATTGTCATCTATGGATTTTTCTTTTGCATTCTGATTATACATCGAGTCCTTAAAGGGGCATAACCACAATTTTGGTTAGAATTATTATTTTCGTTTTTTAATAATCAAAATGCTTCAGTAAAGCATTTTTAATAGGCAACTAAAATTTGAGTGTCATTCGTCAAGCTATAAGCAATATACAGAGTTTAATGTTCTTTGCAATGTTAGCAAATCTTTTGTTTACATTTTGAATGTAGAAGTAGAGGTTTCAGTTTTATGCCTGAACTAAATGTGTTATAAGTTCACAACTGTTTATTTATGCTTAAAATGAATAAGAAGGTAGAAAAATCAGCTTGAAAAAGTAAATTGAAACGTATATATATAAACAAAAACAGGACATGAGCCTTGTTTTCATTACAAAGAACTGTGAGTCATGTATCTTGCTTATAACTCTATGACTGACTCTCAAATTGAAATGAATGTCTAAAGCATTGTAAATAATGAAAACAGAAAAATACAATTTGACCAAAATCGTGACCATGCCCCTTAATTAATGTTTACTATCTCAAAACGACAAAATTTCATTAAAATTAATTTATGTTCTTTCCTTTGTTATTTGATAAGATATCGATAAAAATTAACAATCAAGTATCAAACATTAACCATACTTAAATTAAGAATAAACACGCAACAAGTGTGCAAACAAGAAGAACAGTTATACACATGTAATGGGAACTTGTGTCCGGACAAAGTTAAACATTTTGCGCAATTATGGCTGAATGTCACTTAATGTTCTTTCGATCGAATGTATGAACATATAAAACAAAGAGCAATACCGCAGTTTTGAAGTACGGTTATTAATGTGAAGGTAATGATCAGTTGCGAATAATGACTCATAATTGCACAATATGTTTTGCTTTGTCCAGAAACGATTCCCATTGCATGTGTGTAATGACGTTTGTGGATGTAATGCATTTTGTTGATGTATTAGGAAGAATAAAAAAATGAAAACGAATTTCAAATTGATTCATTTATTCAAAAAAGGATAAATAAAATGAAATATCATAAGAAAAATAAAAAAATTACACTCACACAACACTTCTCAAAATTAAAATACTAGTATGGAATACAACTAAGTACAAAACTAAAACTATTAACAAAAAGAAATGCATAACTAAAAAAAAAAGTAAATTTAACTTCATTACAGTGTAATTATTTTTATCATTTTGTAGGCTTCTGTATAATGTGGTTGAAAAACGGTGCACTATGCTTTTAATTATTCATTGTATACTCAGCATAAACATATATGTACACACAGTCTTTAGGGCATTGCAAAAATATATAATTGCATTTTTTGTCGAAGATAAACTACATGTATGTGTTCGATTGGTCATATTTATGCATCAACTGTCATCATAATATCATATCTAGTCGTTATTGTTCATTAATCTACAAGATTTCACTTTCATAAATTATTTACTAACTATATGTTGGAAATTTCAAAGCTGTACCTTATGTTGTTCCAGATGTTGCCACACGATCTTTCCTCATTATTAATTTCTGACAAATCATTTATATGAATTAAAATATCATTTTAAAATTAAATTGACTTTCAGTGTCAGAATTCTTTATTACAAAACCACAGGTGAAATACTGACGTTCTGTCAGGTAAAAGTTACATAGCTCTGGCATTCAATCGCCTTTCCCAGTCATGCAACTTACCGAAGGGCATAGGTTCATCATATGAACAATATCTAATGTAAAGAATAAACATGGCTCCTAATAAACTTTATTAAATGGTCCATTTATATCTAAAGTTTTGTTGAAATGATTGCATTTGAAACCTATGTAGCAGTTTAATTTTAAATTTTACGATATGCATTTCTTGAAAGCGATAGCTGCGTGCCATCTTGTGTGACGTCGTAGTTGTCAAACGCTCAAACGTTTAGCATAAAATGTGTTTTATACCTATTTATAATGAGAATGAAACCTTTTCTCAACTTAGCATTTGTTTAAACATATAAATAAAACTAATGAATGATAATTTCAACTTATAATTTTAATTTTTTTTTAACGATAATTGAATTAAATAGTGTAAAGTTTGTTTCAAAAGTTTGCTTAGTAGTTTTGTCATTTCGTATTCCGTATACCGTAAATCCTTAGTGTTTTTCTGAGCAATTGTCTTCATCAAAAAACTTTACTCATTTTACCGATATCAGCAATAAGCAAGAGGCCTACGGGCTTTGGCGGTCAAGTGAATATCATAGCCTAGTGTTAAAGCACTACCGGACAAGGCGGGACCAACGTCAATTGGTTTCCCATGTGACCACCCCTCCGCCCCCGCCCCCCCCCCGAAAAAAAGCCCACCAAAAACAAAACTAACTAGTGGATATATTAATTGTTCTCTAACAGTTAAAGGTCTTTCCATCTCATACTTTATATGTTTAAAATCCTTTTATTTTAATAAAACCGAGAAAAAAATCAAAAAGTCACTATCTCTTACGGTTTTTAGAGCAGTAGCGATAACAATCATTTTGCACAAAAGGGGCAAAAAACCCCTAAACTTTATTAAGGTGGGGGCTAAATAGCAACATTTAAAACTGTCTTATAAATTTCAATTATAGTCAGGTAAAGGTTTATATATACCACCTTAAACATAAGAGATATTAAATTCATTAAAACAAAGGCTGTCAAATGACCTTGACTTTTGAACCATATGTCCTTTCAATCGGCTAAGGGAGTCGCTTCAATCACATATGATCCAATGTTCAGTACTAGTGTTTCTATGATTTTTGTTTCATAAGTTCTTGGTGTTCATATTAAATGTTTGAAACTTTCAGGGGCAATAACTGATGGAAGGTAGCCGGGAGTCTTGGGCCCTCTCGGTATGAATAGATTGAAAGAGTCTGTAAGTGAACTGAAGACATTGGTTAAAGTTTCAAATCTCTATCTCTAACTTTTTTAAGAATTAGTGATAAGTGATAACAAGCATTTTGTATATTAGAGGCAGTAAGTCTTCTATTATTTTAATGCTGTAGCTCAATGGTCATAAATATTTTGAAATTTCTTAAAAAATCCTACTACATCCATTAAAGAGTTCCTTCATATCCTCTTAACCTTGACCTTCACCTTTATGTCGATTTGAGTGGCCAAGGTAGACGCTTCAATTCCAAGTGAATATATGTCGCTACATGTACGAGGTATAGTAAAAAAGTTGTAAGTGTTTTTATTGAATGTTCAATACAGTCTATATTTTTAGATTATATTGTACATGTACGGCTTCAAATTTCTCGGATGACATTACCATAACGTTTGTCGTTGGTGATTGAAGAGTCCAGGGTGTTGAAATAAAACAAAAGATATCATTTTTTTAACATGAACAAACAAATTTAGATATTTTAAACCTATTTTAAACCTTCCTCGAAACTAAAAAAAAAACCTTTAGCGTGTTGTAAATGATCTTCAGGGACGCCTTTTCTAGAACGATCACCTACGTGAAACGGTCGTCTAATGACTGTTACAATAGAACACAAGTGCAGAGTGCTGTTTTTAAATTCAAACATGTCATGTAAAATTTAGAAGGTTTATAATGTAGAATAGCCGTTTATCATATGAAATAATGAACTTTTGAAAAATTATGGTGTTCAAAAGTAAAACAAATTTAAAAGAGAAAAGAAAAATTCAGAGTTGGGTCAGCACATAAATATTGAGTATCTTTTCCGACAATTCAAAATTTCCGCCTTGGACATCCCTTCTTTTGGAAAATTTTCTAAATTCACGCATGCTATAAAATATCCAATATACGTAAAATAGGAACATGGAAAATGTTATTTACGTGTATATCCATTTTCCGAATTTTATGGTACAAGAACACATGCAGATTCAGATCGGTTTGGGAAAGAACCAAAGAAAAAATGTCTCACTGTTTTTGTTTTTTTATAAAATGTCAAAATAAAAATAGTTCATAAATGTTAAAATGTCTTACAATTCCCTAATGACTAATTTTGATTTTCCATATTTACGGCATTGCGGGACATATAAAAGCTACTGCAGTTAATTAATAGTAAACATAATTATTTGACCAGAACAAGCTTGGACGTTCACGTCATTCTAAGTGGGTGCTATTGTTTTACACGCACTTGCTGGATCCAGAGTGAGTTTGTTTCGTATCACCGCTGCAATAACATTCCACATTCTAACTGTGCATGGTTCTTTATACAAGTATTCGTTACACATTAAACAAACAAAATTGATGTACTGGCTTTATTTTTAAAACAATTACAATACTGCATTTAATCATGTGTGGTTTACACACGTGTGTTTAGAGAAAATTCGGATGACACAGACTTTGATGTTAAATAGTTTTTGATAGCTTGGATTAATTTTCGTACAAAATCGCTGCATATAGACATTTAGAACAATAAGATATTCCAACAAAGATCAAATTGACTATTTATTTATTTCCTGTGTATTCCTTTGCTTCCTGTGTATAGAGATTTGCAGCGTTCACGGCCTCTGGTAGAATGCAAGTCCCTGAAATGTTCTTCTGAAACAAATTGCTCCTGTAATTTGTAATTATGGAGAAAAAATATTCCAATACTTGAAAAACGTTTGGTAATGTGGCAGTAAAACACATCGATTACTGAAATAAGGCTGAATAATTTTTAGGTATATATGAAGACATACATGTTTTTGGTCAATTTTTTAAAGTTACAGAAAGACAAAAACAATGACATATATCACTTTTCTCATATTTTATTTTTCACATCAATTATGTACCTACAGGTTTATCCTTATCAATTACACTACTTCACAATAAAATGTCCACATAGGAAACAGGTAGTGTTAATACATTAAAAACAACTGGCTATATACTAAATATATTAAACTCTGTTCATTCATTTGAAACACATCCCAAACAAAATTGTTGGTAAATGTTATTTGCATTTTAGAATAACGCAAAAAAGTTTAATTTCAAGTCTAAAATTAAAAAAAAATATAAAGCAATTGTTGTTAATGAGAGTAAATATATCAGCAAAAGAAAATACCTTAGTAAATACATTATTCAGTAAAAATGAAACAAACAAATCATGCATTGTACTAGAGGTTTTATACTTTTAAAATAAACAAAACGACACGATCTTGTCCTACACAACTCTTTAAAAACAATACATACATACATGTGCATTTTTTAAAGTATTTTTTTCAACATCGAGTTCTAAGCATTGCATAGTATATGTTCGCCATGTTTATTGACCTTGGTCTCTTTTTTTCCGGGACAGCTAATGATAATTCAGGAGCTGTTTTCTATTTCCCCCTTTCAAACGTACGACAGAGGAAGACTCAGGTGACATAGATATGTTATTAGGAACATATCAGCCTTATTGTTTGATATTTAACATTTTGGAAACATTTCCAACAATCATTAGGCATTTTCGGTTTATGTTGAACACTACATTAGACGTGCATGACATCTATAAACCACCATAACATTCGGATAAAGAATGGTGACACTAACAAATACTTAAATCTTATGCGAATTTGTCAAATTTAGGGATACAGAGTAAGAAAACAAAATTAGAGATATGCGTTTTGCAGCCTCAGGAAAGCCCAGAACTACCTAGATCTTTCAAACCAACAGTTTCTATGATGTATTACGTAAAGACATCTAACCACAAATAGAAAATATCATTGGCACAATCATAGTGGTCCTTTTTTCTTTTTTATTAAATGTTAATCGAGAAAGTGCACAACATCCACATGAACAAAGTACCGAATCTTCAAAAAAAAAATTAAAGACACTTAGAAGTACTTAGATCTTATGGTCAATTGTTGCCAAAGGAGACTCAATGGGAAGAATCTTGTCATACCTTCTACACAAGATAAAAAAGATTGAAGACGGTATCTGTAGAAGTCGTACCCGGGAGAACCTGAACCCTTGAAAACTCGCGCCTTCATGACAGATGTAGGGTACATGTCTCAAAAAGAAGACTTGGGAATACATGAAATTTATTTAATTCCTTTAAATAAAACCATTCTGTGAAACAAACGAAAAAGACAAGCATCCACTATCTGTTCCGTCAAATTATTGAAATGATTAATTAAACTAAAAATCATATGTAAACAGAAAAATCAGTGTATGACCATAACTATCTCATGTTATTTTTATCTCTTTTCAGTAAAAAAAATAAATTGTAATTATTTAGCACTTATATGAACTTCATAAGAATGTTGGTAAGTCGTATTGCTTCATAATTGTTTTTCATTTTTAGAAAACAAAAACATAAAAGTAAACAATGAGATGTAAGACCTAATTACTTCGCACGAATGACGATTGTACTGATTGCTTCGCACGAATGACGAATGTACATTACATCTACAAACCACCGATACATTAGAATGATAAAATTTAAATCAAAGGCTCTCGGGAGTACTTAGATCTTATTGAGAATTGTTTCCCACACACAGTTGTTCAAAGAAAACTACAGTCACAGTCATGTGTTTTGCAAGTTAAAAAATGATTAAAGATTAAAGATACTCATAAGTACTTAGATCTTATGGTCAATTGTTGCCAAAGGAGACTCAATGGGAAGAATCTCGTCATACCTTCTTCACAAGATAAAACAAAAAAATTGAAGACGGTATCAGGAGAAATCATACCCGGGAGAATCCGTACCCTTGACAACTCGGGCCTTCATGACAGCTGTAAGGTACAGGTCTCAAAGAGAAGATTGGGAATACATAAAATTTATTTTAATTCCTTTAAATAAAACCATTCTGTGAAACGAACGAAAAATACAAACATCCACTATCTATTCTGTCATATTAAATAAATGATTAATTAAACCAAAAATTATATGTAAACAGTAAAATCAGACTTTGACCATTACTATCTCATGTTATTTTTATCTCTTTTCTGTAATAAAAAACAACAAATTGTAATATTTAGAACTTATTTGGACTTCATAAGAATATTGGTAAGCCGTATTGTTTTATAATTGTTTTTCATTTTTAGAAAAAAAAAAAGAGAAACATCAAAGTAAACAATGAGATGTAGGACCTGATTACTTCGCACGAATGACGAATGTACTGATTGCTTCGCACAAATGACGAATGTACATTACATCTACAAACCACCGATACATTAGAATGATAAAATTTAAATCAAAGGCTCTCGGGAGTACTTAGATCTTATTGAGAATTGTTTCCCACACACAGTTGTTCAAAGAAAACTACATTCACATTCATGTGTTTTGCAAGATAAAAAATGTTTAAAAATTGAAGACACTCATAAGTACTTAGATCTTATGGTCAATTGTTGCCAAAGGAGACTCTATGGGAAGAATCTTGTCATACCTTCTACACAAGATAAAACAAAAAGATTGAAGACGGTATCAGGAGAAGTCATACCCGGGAGAACCCGTACCCTTGAAAACTCGTGCTTTAATGACAGATGTAAGGTACAGGTCCTGGAAAAAAAGACTTGGGAATACATAAAAATTGTTCAATTCCTTAAAAGAAAAACCTTAAGCATCCAAAAAAGTCAAAGATCCAATATCTGTTCTCTCAATAATAAAATGATTAATGAAACTAAAGATTATATGTTAACAGTATAATTTGTTTTTGATTATAACTACTTAGTTTGATTCTTATCACTTTTTTCGAGACCGGAAGTGTAATGATTCAGCATTTTTACGGACTTCATATGAATATTGGTAAGCCGTACTGTTTTGTAATTAATTTTTTTTACAAAAAAGAGAACCATCGTATAAATTAAACATTGAAATTTAAGATCTGATTGCTTTGGACAAATGACGAATGTACATTACATCTACAATATTAATCCACCGATTCATCAGGTTGATAAGAAATTCAAAGGCTCTCGGGAGTACTTAGATCTTATTGAGAATTGTTTGCCAGACATGGTTGTTCAGAGGAAACTACTGTGTTTTGCAAGATAAAAAATGTTTGCTGACGTAGTACGACCAAAGACTTTCAAAATTTTGTTGAGGATTTACTAGACATCATAACCTAGAGCCCCACCCCACCTACCCCCCCCCCCCCCCACACACACACACACACACACATGTTATGGACTAGAGAGTTTGTTTGGTTGTTTTTTTTAATTTGACATTTTTTGCATATTTGGTCCAGCTAAATAATACCCGGGGTGGTATAGTCATAGACTATATATTCTAGAGACGTTCCAAACCAACATTGGTAGCAAATGGACTTGTAATTTTTACAAAATCAATAAAACAAGAGGCCCACAGGCCTTTACGTTCACCTATACATTACTCTTCGTATTGACATGTCTGAGATTCTCATGTTTACATTTTAAGCTTCGTTTCGAAGTGTAAACCCTTATCTGAGACTCCTCTGATTGTTACCCTGCATGTATTACTTAATGTTTAAACATATTCATTAAAGAAAATAAGGGATGGGAGGCAGGGTTTACAAATGTAAGAGTCGGACGAATCTCGAATTATCTATAATTTAGCCAATTGTAAACTTTTCGTCATAAGACACCTGCAGTCTTGTAAAGGTCAATCTTCTGTAATAGTCAGTTTCGTTTATAATGCACACCAAATGCAAATGCAACTGTCCTATGGCACCGCAGTGTATTTCACAATTGGATATTAGGATATTATGAATATAGTGCATGAGATTATCTCCCATGACTGTGATAGTACAGAAGAAAATATTAATAATTTATTCTTACTATGTGACCATATTAGCCCAACCGTCGGACCTGAATCTTTGTCTTAAGTCATTAAGTCATTAATTAACGTAGAGGGGTCCATGGGCATCATAACAATACATTAAGTTTTTTCTCAAATCTATGTTGAAGTAGAGAAAAGTTTACATTTTTACTATAGGGCCATATTGGCCCCACCCTAGAGTCTGAACCCCTGACCCGGTGGTTATGAGTTTTACATTTTAACAGCTCTAGAGATTTGTGGACATCATAACGAGTCATTTACTTTTTTTCCCATATATCTAGTAGTAGAAGGAACAATTTTGAAAATGTTTATTTGCTTATTTGACCCAGTCTGTGAGGTCCTTGGAGTAATGAATCCATTAATATCACAATTTAGATCCCTCTTACCATAGAGATGCTTCATATCAAACATGGTAACAAATGGTTTTCAAGAACTTAAAAAAAAAAACTTTTAAACCTACGATGGAAAACGCAAGAGGCACCGCGACGGACTAAGACCAACTGCAATATGCCACTTAACGCCTGAGTAACTTAGGTGACATAAAATAGAGTGAAATTGTAAACGGCAAACGCATGAGAATGGATGCAGAATTCGGTGACATAAATATGTTATTAGGAAAACAAGAAATCAAGCAAGCGTCAAATGGGCCGCAAAAAATATAATTGTTAAATGAATCATCATTGGTTGCTTACTTAAAAACACACCACAAAGAAGAAAATAGCGAATTGGTTGCACTAATTTTTATGGTAAATTTTATTACCGGTATATTTTCAGCAACGCTTTATGAAGTTTAACAGTTTACTATTATTATTATTAAGAATCAAGTTCGTTACTGACGGTAATTGTATGACCATTGCCATAGAATGAAGGAATGAAAAAGACAATGATTTATACAATATTATAATACAAAGTTCAACTCATCATTATTCTCTTAAATATTATGTATTTTCAAACACTTTGATTTTTTTTTTTTTGCATTGTATTGAATTAAAACTTAATGCATTAGTTTATAAGATTTCAAGGGACCACTTATTAAAACAGAAATGGATTAATTATTTTAAAGGCACATGTAAGATTATGCGCATCCGGTAGAATATTGACAATTTTAAAAGTAAAAAATAAGCCGTTTTTTTTCCTGATTGGAATCATAAATCTTATCTACACTTAAGTTTATGACGATAAACATTATTTTTTAATTGCATGAGGTTCTCAAAAGAATTCTAAAAAATCAAGTAAATTTTCAGGTCAATTAAAATGTGCAGTTCTTTACCATTTGGGCGTAAAAATTGATATGGATGTCATTTTTCTACTACATTTCACATGGAAATATAATATATACACATACAAAGTCATTTTTTTTTTTAAGCAGCACATAGAAATTAAAATATATCATTCATATAAAAGTTCATATTATTCAGGTCTTTAGTATTTAAGGTCTTTAGTTTGTCTCGTATACCGATCCCTATACATTGTTTTGAAAAGAATGAAAAACTCCGAAATTTTCCGAATATACTACAGTCCTTATAAAAAATGCCTAACACTGCAGTATTTGACCTACTTTGCATTTACAAGTAAAACAAAAAAATGTTAATATTTTCAAAAGGCATAAAGACATGTTTCTACATGCAGATTAACTTTTCATTCATAAAAATAAGCATCATATTAATTCTATACAAAAAAAACTATCCCGCAGAAATGCAGTTTCAGAATTAAAAGGTATGTCGAATAACAGACCGCCTTCTGTCGGCCCGTTATAACTGTGTGGCTAATGTGAGAGGACATGGTACATGTATAAAAACATCTTTTATCCGTTTACATGTGTCCTTGGTGTTTAACAGCTAAAAGCACATTGCAATGACTCAACACTTAAATAGAACATGTCTTTTAACACAAATACACTACCATGCCTGATCGTATACTCTGTAAACTTATAAATTTCCTTTAGCAAATTATGTTGACACTTCAATTTATTTACATGGGCAAATGATAATCACTTAACTTAATTCATACATTACTTCCTCTTTTATATATTTTAGCAGGATGTCAGATGTCTCCGATTGTGCTGTCAAGATATGGAACTTGACCTGCCCACCTAAAAAAGGTAAGCAACTAATAAATTAGAAAAAAATGAAAAACTAAATAATTTAAAACAGTAGAATACAATTATAACTGTACGTTTAATTCACAATCATGGTAATTTCCATTGCCCTTACATTTGTTTAAAAAAATCCTCTTTTTTAAAGCATGGTGCTCATCAACTGTCTTTGTTCAAGTTTTGGAACACCTGTGAAAAATAAGAGATACATTTATCTTTTCAAAAAGATAACTTGCATGACAAATCCATCTATCAATATGTTAAATTGACATTAATTTAACCTCATTAGGATATCATTAGATAAAAAATGTCCCATATTTGTTAACTTTCAACATAACTTCAATGTTTATATGTTTTCATAGATAAATTAAAGATGACGGCATAGGACCTACATGTTTTAGCATACCCCCTGCAAACATAATTAGTGGGGGATATATAGGAATCACCTTGTCAGTCCGTCCGTCGGTCTGTGCAAAATTCGTGTCCAGTTTTTATCTCTCTTACGGAGAAACATTTGAAATTCATACTTTACACAAGATTGCTAATGACCTGGGGATGTGTCTGACCTTAAACAAGATCATTTTGGCAAGGTCAAGGTCATTAACATGAAAATTTGTGTCCGGTTTACATCTTTTATGTAGAAAAATTAAATTGTTAATGACCTGAAGATGTGTCATGACCTTGACCATGGCAATGTCAATGTCATTGTTTGAAAAATGCTTCTTTCATGTCTGGGTCGTGTCATGTCTTGTATCAATTGAATAATTAGAGGGTAAAATATGATTCAAAGCTTGCTTGGGTGTGGTCACATAAAATAAATTGTTAGATCTCATCCCAGTCTGCTCCGTTGAAAATGGCCCGTCCCAAGTTATTTTATCTTTTCTTTTTTTTAACATTATGTGGAAAGAAATCGAGCTCTGAATACCAAAAATTAAATTGCTTGGGTGTGGCCACATAAAATTAATTGTTAGATCTTATCCCAGTCTGACGCGTTAAAAATGGCCCACCCCAAGGTATTTTATCTTTTTTTTTAAATTATGTGGAAAGAAATCGAGCTCTTAATACCAAAAATTGAATAATAATACTAATGCCCTTTATTTAAACTGGATAGCACAATCAGCTTACAAAAACTAGTTCACAGTGTGGTCCTTAAAACGTACTAGTATTTACAGAAAGCAACTTCATACAAAAACTTTTTTTTTTAAATAGAGCAGTTGTTCTTGGTAGAACATTGACGGATAAATCCTTGAGTTATGATTTTTTTCTTAGCAGGGGGGGGGGGTATCATTTGTGAGCTTGCTCACAGTACCTCTAGTGAAAACTACAACAACAACAATCAATCTGTCCATCGTCAGGGGCAAGAAAGACAACCCCCCAGAACATTTTTACGAAAACAAAAACCACTGATAAGTTATTTTGTTGTATCAATTCTCATATTTTACCTGTTCTGTTATCAACCATTCATTCAATGACACCATCTGGTATTTATTCCGTTATTTTATATACATTTAGATAGTGTAACTGCGTTTCTAAAGGATGGTTTATTTTTTTATCGAATTAATGTGATGTTTATTTTTATGAATTTAAAGTAAATTTGCATGTAGAAATATGTTTTAAGCCTTGAGAAAATATTACTTATTTTTTGTTTTATTTCTAAATGTAAAGTAGATAATAGACTGTCGTGTCAGGTGCGTTTTTAATCGAGACTAAAGTCTATTTGAACAATTTTGGAACTGTTCATTCTTTTCAAAGTAATGTATCGAGATCTGTATACGGGACATACTTAAGACCTGAAATACTAACACTACTGGCTCTAAAAACCCCTGTCCGTATGAAAATCCACTGTCTTCCCCAGTCATCCCGTGTTTTCACTGTCGTTCCATGTACATTCCCTGTGTGCCACTGCACAGAGCCCCTGTATACCCTGGCATCCCCTGTGCGCCCCTGTACACAACCCCTGTGTGCCACTGTAAGCCCTTGTCACCCCCTGTACACCCCTCTCATCCCCTGTAAGCCACTGTTTACCCATGTGAATGCCCCTAACATCCCCTGTACGGTCTTTAACTGCTCGCTAAGTAAATAAATAGCTTTTAATTAATTCGGAATTTTAAAAATTTATATTTAGCATTCATGTATTAGACGGTGCTTGGTTTTTTTTGCATTTCATAAAGGGCAATATTATTACAAACGTGGATAATTTTGATTCAACATTGACACAAATCAAGATATACATGTATACCGATAAACCGCTCATTTTATTACATGCATTTAAACAAATGACCGTGTTATGTAATTTGTAAAAAAAAAAAAAAAAAAAAAAAAAAAAAGGAAAAAAGAAAGAAAGAAAAATAAGTGGAGGAGTATGTGAAATCTGCAATGTTCTGTGCAATGTAACCTGACCGAGATAAAGCGCATAATAACACAACATGATCAGCACGTGCAGATAACCACACACCGATCGAAATGATGAAATGATGACCAATATTTTGACTGTTTTGACCAGTGTAATGATGCATAGAATTAAACAGCCTTTATGAAGTTCATGTAGATCGCGAATAATTGCTGTCAGTATTGTTTTTTTTATAAATCATGAGAGAGAGAGAGAGAGAGAGAGAAAGAGAGAGAGAGAGTTGATTTTTTTCGGAAAGGGGGATTAGACCGGTCCATTGACACTTTCAACTTCTATCAGCTAGTGTGCATTTTCCAGTTTAGTTATTTATATGCATTATTGTATAGAATTGTCCACATGCATATACACTGTTGAGCAATGATACCGTTAATGAATTATTTAATGCATGACTGTATGTAAATGCCGGTAACGGGGTACCATTTAATTATACACACATGCATTATCTTAAACAATGGTCAGGGTTTCGGATCAGAAAAATGAAATATAAATAATAGCAATGTACAGTTTTAATAAATATCACTGTGCCAAATAATGTTTTGAATTTAAAGCTCTTCAATCTTTTCATGTTTGATATTCTCAGAACTGAAAAAGTGAAATTTTCAATTTCTTGTTTCTTTCTTTGACAGACTGGGAAAAAGGTCATAAGGGTTATTTAAATTATTGCATTATTGTGTAGCATTACCGAGCATCCAGACCTGAGGACGTGTGTGTATATACAAGTACACGTATGTCTGTCACCTCATTGTTCTTAATCTCGCTACCGTGCACTGCAAATTGTAAAGAAGGGCTGTATACAGTATATAGCTATCATATGATCACTGACCGACCATTCAGATCTGAGGAAGTGTGTGTATATATACATGTACACGTGTGTCTATCATCTCTTTTTCCCTATCTCGATACCGTGAACTGCATGTTGTCAAGAAGGGCTGTGTACAGTAGCTATTATATAATCACTGACCGAGTGAAATAATGTCAACATCCTCTCCTTTGAAAACTGTAGCTTCAATCAGCTAGTATGTTAATCATGTGTCTTCAAGTTTTTTGATCAAATGATCTGGTGAAGTATAAAACATTGATGAATTAAAAATCAATTTGACAGCTCTAAGTTAATCTAAATAATTATAGAAATTTGATTATGAAAATTAATTTGGATTGCATGTTTACTTATTAGGAAATTAATTCCCGGGTAAAATATATAATTAATAAATTTAATTCAAAATCAACCCAAACTCTCTCTCTCTCTCTCTCTCTCTCTCTCTCTCTCTCTCTCTCTCTCTCTCTCTCTCTCTCTCTCTCTCTCCTACATGTATACAAAACACATTTATATTTTCTGACCTTGGCGGGCAATTAATTAAATTATCTTTGATATCATCCACTTTGCAGTAAAAAGAGTTAATATGACAATTAGAGTTTGGAAATTAATGAAATTGATTGTTAGGGTAAATCATCAGTTTAAATTCAATTCAAGTGTCCAATAAGCCGGTCAGAAACGTATTGAACAAACATGCTAAAATAATTTCTTAGGCAAACTTATATAAGCTATTGAAACTTTATTTTGCTATGCACGGGAAATTAATAAAGGTATAACCAAGAACTTAAAAAAAGGAGGAAAAGTGTACACTATCGTCACATAGCTGATTATGAATTCTACATTCCAACTGATTTGGTTTTAATCGCTCATATATGTTTAGATGTATACAAAATCCAAAACCATGTGCCGCGCTTGATCTTAGTTTCTAGTGTGTTGTTTATTATCAAGAATCATATGATTCATAGGATTTTAAAAGATATTCATAAGTAAATTGTACATATATCTGTAGACAATTTACAAAAATGAATAATTCACTCAATGTTGTATTTGTTATGTCTGTTTTTCAAACATTAGGGAGTTGCGATGTTCCCGAGCTCTAAAGGACTACATGCCCTGAGGGCTTGCACACCTAATATAAAAAATATTTTTACCACCCGGTGCATCTCAAATGTTTAGTTGCTAGCATGATTATTGAAGTATCAAAAAATTATCAACTAAAACATGTGATTTCTAAATTACGATAACAGTGTGTCTTGTGATTCGGCGCTGTTGTTGAGTTCAAATATTGACTTATAGCTCAAAATATAACACATGTGATTTCAATAGTTGAAATAAGACGATAATATTAAAAAAAACAACAGTCAAAAGCCGTACAGGGGATGTCAGGGGCACGCACAGGGGTATACAGTGGCTTACAGGGGATGACAGGGGCGTACAGGGGGTGACAGGGACTTACAGTGGCACACAGTGGGATGTGTACAGGAGCGCACAGGGGATGCCAGGGTATACAGGGGCTCTGTACAGTGACACACAGGGGATGTACAGGGGATGACAGTGAAAACACAGGGGGTGACAGGGGAAGACAGGGGATTTTCATACGGACAGGGGTTTTTAGAGCCAGTAGTGTAAAGACCTGAATGGCATGAATTTATTTTAAATAATATATTTGAATTTCTATGTTCTGCGTCAAATAAAATGACTTTGTATGTGTCTCCAAGGTAATAATGATGAGTTGAACTTTGTATTAGATAAATGTACAAATCAATGTGTTCTCCATTACTTTATACTACATATATGGCGATGGTCATACACTTACCGTAAGAAATGCTTACAGTAAATAACGAACTCGGTTCCTAATACTAATATTAAAATGTTAAACTTCGAGACGTGTTGCTAAATATATATTAAAATGTCCATAAAAAATAGTACACCCAACTTTTTAATTTCTTCTTTGTGGTGAGTTTTTAGCTCACCTGAGCTGAAAGCTCTGGTGAGCTTTTCTGACCACATTTTGTCTGTCGTCCGTGTCCGTCTGTCTGTCTGTCTGTCCGTCTGTCCATAAACTTTTCACATTTTCAACATCTTCTCAGGAACGAACTACTGGGCCAATTTCAACCAAACTTGGCACAAATCATCTCAAACGTGATTCATGGTTGTGATAATTAACCACACCCTTTTGCAAGGGGAGATAATTAGAAATTAATGAAAAAATTTAAGAAATTTTCAAAACTCTTCTTCTCAAGAACTATAAAGCCAGGAATGCTGAAACTTGTGTGGAAGCATCCTCACGTAGTGTAGATTCAAAGTTGTGAAAATCATGACCCCCAGGGGTAGTGTGGGGCCACAGTGGGGAGGGGGTCGAAATTTTACATAAGAATATATAGAGTAAATCTTTAAAAAAATATTCTCAGAAACTAATCAGCCAGGAAAGCTGAACTTTGTGTGGAAGCATCCTCAGGTAGTGTAGATTCAAAGTTGTGAAAATCATGACCCCTGGGGTAGTGTGGGGCCAAAATGGGGAGGGGTCGAAGTTTTACATAAGAATATATAGAGTAAATCTTTTAAAATCTTCTTAAAAACTAATCAGCCAAGAAAAATGAAACCAGTGTGGAAGCATCCTCCGGTAGTGTTGATTCAAAATTGTGAAAATCATAACCCTCGGGGGTAGTGTGGGGCCACAATGGGGGGGGGGGGGTCGAAGTTTTACATAAGAATATATAGAGTAAATATTTAAAAACCTTCTTCTTATAAACTAATCAGCAAGGAAAGCTGACACTTGTGGGGAAGCATCCTCCGGTAGTGTTGATTCAAAGTTGTGAAAACCATGACCCCGGGGGTAGGGTGGGGCCACAATTGGGGGTCGAAGTTTTACATAGAAATATATAGAGTTAATATAGAGTAAATCTTTTTCTCAGAAACTGATCAACCAGGAAAACTGAAACTTGTGTGGAAGTATTATCAGGTAGTGTAGATTCAAAGTTGTGAAAATCGTGATCCCTGGGGGTACGGTGGGACCAAAAAGGGGGGTCAAAGTTTAACATAGGATTATATAGAGTAAATCTTTAAAAATCTTCTTCTCAGAAACTAATCAGCCAGGAAAGCTGCCACTTGTGTGGAAGCATCCTCAGGTAGTGTAGATTCAAAGTGAAAATCGTGATCCCTGGGGGTAGGGTAAGGTCACATTGTGGAGTCAAAGTTTAATATGAGAATATATAGAGTAAATCTTTAAAAAGCTTCTTCTCAAAAACTAATCAGCCGGGAAAGCTGAACTTAATGTGAATACATCCTCAGGTAGTGTAGACAACTGGGCCAATGTCAACAAAACTTGGCACAAATCATCTTAAACGTGATTCATGGTTGTGAAAATTAAGGGCCATACCCTTTTTCAAAGGGATATAATTAGAAATTAATGAAACATTTTAAGAAATTTTCAAAACTCTTCTTCTCAAGAACCATAAAGCCAGGAAAGGTGACACTTGTGTGGAAACATCCTCACGTAGTGTAGATTCAAAGTTGTGAAAATCATGACTACAATGGGGGGGGTCGAAGTTTTACATAAGAATATATAGAGTAAATATTTAAAAACCTTCTTCTTATAAACTAATCAGCAAGGAAAGCTGACACTTGTGGGGAAGCATCCTCCGGTAGTGCAGGAAAACTGAAACTTGTGCGGAAGCATTCACAGGTAGTGTAGATTCAAAGTTGTGAAAATCATAACCTCTGGGGATAGGGTGCCACAATGGGAGGGGGGGTCCGAAGTTTTACATAAGAATATATAGAGTAAATATTTAAAAACCTTCTTCATATAAACTTATCAGCCAGGAAAGCTGACACTTGTGGGGAAGCATCCTCCGGTGGTGTAGATTCAAAGTTGTGAAAATCGTGATCCCTGGGGGTACGGTGGGACCACAATGGGGGGGGGGGGGGTCAAAGCTTTACATAGGAATTTACGGAGTAAATCTTTAAAAATCTTCTTCTCAGAAACTAATCAGCCACGAAAGTTGAATCTTTAGTGGAAGCATTGTCAGGTAGTGTAGATGCAAAGTTGTGAAAATCGTAATTACTGGGGGTAGGGTAAGGCCACAATGGGGAGTCAAAGTCTTATATGGGAATATACATGTATAGGGTAAATATTTAAAACCCTTCTTCTCAGAAACTAATAAGAAAGGAAAGCTGAAACTTGTGTGGAAGAATTCTCAGGTAGAGTAGATGCAAAATTGTGAAAATCCTAATCCCAAGGGGTAGGGTGGGGCCACAATAGGGGGTCTAAATTTAACATTGGAATGTATTGAGTAAATCTTTAAAAACCTTCTTCTCAGAAACTAATCAGCCAGATGATTCTTTATAATTGTTATAAGACTTTGGCCCTAGGACAATTCTTTATCCTCCCAAGAAGATTAAGAGTTTGATGTAGGTTTATATCCCATATATAAACAATCGTTAAGGATCTTTTCGAGAACTGCAATACTCAACATGTGCTATGACTATAAAATAATCCTGTTAGAAAAGGGACTAATAATTATATACATAAGAATATCCAGGGGGAAAATGAATTTTATTTATACAGGATCTACATGTACAGACCCTGAAACGTACTACTACACCAAAAAAGCGTGCGACTTTCGTGCGAGAAACGTTTCGTGTAAACCGTTTAGCGTTTCGTGTAAACCGTTTAGCGTTTCGTGTGAATCGTGAAGCGTTTCGTGTAAACCGTTTAGCGTTTCGTGCAAAGCGTGCAGCGTTTCGGGCAAAGCGTGTAAATCGTTTCGGGCAAAGCGTGCGAGAACCGTGTGAAACGTTCATCAGATTTCATTCGGAACTCTCTGACAATTTAATTGTTTGAAAATAGCGCTCGTGTTAAACATTACTTTAAACTGATTAGCAAAACTCCTTTGAGATATTCTCGTGAAAAAAATATATAAGAAATTATATACTTATCTTTTTACAAAATTGAATTAATTTTTAACAAACAAAAGAAAAGTACGCGTATTGAAAGAAGACTAGTTACTGAGACTATTCGGCCGTGTACAACCAGTACACATAACCTCTGACATCGGGTAAGACCTGCACCTGGCTGAACCTGTCAATCAAACTCTGTGTATTCGTTTTCATTGGATGGTCACGCGTCTCTTTTTTTGTCAATAGCCAATAGAAATTTAATGACTTCAAGGTAGTCGGAATCAGTATTTGATGATGCACACAATTTCAATGATAGATTATTTAACATTAATTTAAACAAAATTAAATGTAAACATAGAAAGAAAATATTCTGTTCATTTCTATGAAATGCGGGAAGTAAATTCTTCTGAATCCCGATTAAAAATATTTCTACAAGTTATTATTTTAATTATTTAAACACTGATAACGGAAAACAACAAGTTATTAACACACTGAAATTTTCCTAAAATGTACACATGCAATTAATTATTATGGGAATATATATGCATGGAATTTAATTCAAATAGATTATGATAGAAATATTGTACGCCGTTATGCGGGGCGCCGGTTATGTATACGAATATTTTTTAATTTTTGTTCTTTCCGAAATCCAAAATAGTAATGACAACTTTCTTTATTGTTTCATACATTGATTTTCTCTGTGATATTATGTACGGAACATTTATTTACGCGAATGATTCGACATAAAAAAAATCAATCGGTTGTTTTATAGCATTTTTCTAACTTATGTGACTAATTTTATTTTACATAACTTTCAAAATTATCAATGTAAATAATTACAGGTTTATTTACAGTTAGTATTTTTACATCGTATTCTATGAAACCAATAAAAATATTAATGTGAGAAGAAAAAACAAATCCCGCCGAATACTGAAAAACCAAATTATCAATGTAAATAATTACAGGTTTATTTACAGTTAGTATTTTTACATCGTATTCTCTGAAACCAATAAAAATATTAATGTGAGAAGAAAAAACAAATCCCGCCGAATACTGAAATACCGATTTCAGTTTGTAATCATACGGATTTTATTTTTCGTATTTAAATATTGTGTTACGGTAACTTTTTTCTCTGGAATTTTTATTATTTACGGGACTAATAAGAATCATGGATATTTCTTTTGAGCAATAAATATATTTATAGAAGTAATATTTTTGGCTAATTCTGTGAATAAATAATTTTTTGCTTTAAATATAAGTACCAAATTAATTAATAAATCAATTCAATACGTATGTACATATATGTTTCTAATATCAGTATTTCTATTATTTCATGTTTTCTTGAAATTGATTTTTACTAACAGAGGCAGGGTAAAAATCCGAGAGGACCCGAATCGATCAGGATAAAAGCGTGTCCAAAGCGTGTGAAAAGCGAGCAAATCGTTTCGTGCGAGAATCGTTTCGTGTAAACCGTTCAGCGTTTCGTGTAAATCGTTTAGCGTTTCGGGCAAAGCGTGCAGCGTTTCGTGTAAACCGTTCAGCGTTTCGTGTGAACCGTTTAGCGAGCGTGTAGCGAGCGTGCAGCGAGCGTGTGGTGTAGTAGTACGTTTCAGGGTCTGTATTATTGTATATTGACCAGATAGTTTGTATCATGACTCCATTAAGCTGATTTTATCATACCTATTTTTCCTCATGTGATCGATGTGGCCCATGGGCCTCTTGTTCACGTAAACAACGAATGATGATTCATTCAAAAATTATCTTTTTTGCGGCCTATTTGATGTTTACATCAATATGTTTTCTTCTTCCAAAATTATTGTACACATACCAAACCACAATATTTTGGCTAGCCAATCTTTAATTTACTGATTTAAAAACTTTATAATTGTCTTTAAAAAGTCTTAAAAACTGGTTTATTTCTTTTTAAATAGCTAAAAAACTTGCCTTACTCTTTTAACTTCTTAATAACATTATTTTACAATGATTTATAACATTATTTTACATTTTGATTAATTGTTAAATATGAATAAGCAAGGGACGATACCTTCATTAATTGACTGTTACAATCCTTTACCTATACTCTTGTTAAAGGCTTTCATGATATCTTTAATCTGGGGACCACACATCTAACCATTTAACTTCATGGCATTAAGGACAGAATAATGATGCATGATTTTTTTCCCCAAAACTGTGATAGTACAGAAGAACCATGAATTTTACAATTCTGGTAAAGGGCTTCATGAACATTATTACCATTAATTTTACCCACACACACACACATACACACACACACACACACACACACACACACACACACACACACACACACACACACACACACACACACACACACACACACACACACACACACACACACACACTGGGGATTAAGAACATTTTTTATAAATTATAGATTTAATATATTTTTACTGAATGACCATCTTAGCCCCACCTAATGGGGTGAACTTCTGTCTCTGGGGTCATGAATTTTACAATTTAATTAGAGGGATTCAAAACATTATAACATGCATTTAGTTTTTTATCAAATGTATATGGGAGTAGAGAAGATTCTCTAATATTTAATTTATTTTTAGTAACTGGCCATTTTGGTCCCACCCAATACATTTGTAGCCAGGCCCTAAAACCCTGACCCAGGGGCCATGAATTTCACAATTTTGGTAGAGGGCTTCATAAACATCATTGCAATGCATTCAGTTTTTCAACACATGTGTAGAAGTTTATTTGGCTCCGCCTATGGCACTCGGGGTGGTAGATCCATGAACTTTACATTTTTTTATTTATATATATCTAGTACATGGATATTGTGATTTTAACGAAATGCACGTGGATTTTTTTTTCAAATAATCAATCAATAATATTCAGTAGTCCTAATCATCCTGAAATATGGGAGTCGCTTTTCTTAAATTATACAATGTAGCAAA
The DNA here is from genome assembly GCF_025612915.1 of Magallana angulata. Classification (NCBI taxonomy): domain Eukaryota; kingdom Metazoa; phylum Mollusca; class Bivalvia; order Ostreida; family Ostreidae; genus Magallana; species Magallana angulata. The sequence goes on along the minus strand of NC_069118.1, from coordinate 26,297,091 downwards.
TCTAGATTTGTGTAAACTGTAATACAGGTATACATGTAGCACTTCAACACTTGAATATTTACCCAATTTCTTGTTGACAAAAGACATTTGTAGCGAATTTTAATCGGTGTCGTCAAATATTCAGAACGTTATGTTGACTTTGAAATAACATTGCATATATTTAATTGTGATAAGTTCAAATACTATTTTATCAAATTAAACTTGGAACAGACACAGATACATTCAACTGACTCTACATGTAGTTTCTGGATTTTTGTTTTCAGTAAATTACCGTAACCAAAAAGAGGCCCATGGGGCCACATCGCTCACCTGAGCAACAATGACAATGACTTTGTGCCATATTGTGCCGTATGGCCCCTCGGTAGAATAACAAAAAAAAATTCTGTAAAGTATCCGAATTTTACACTTATTTTTGCAAACAAATTTAATATGAAAATCCCTTGTGCAAGATAAAAAACTAAACTTTTGTTAGGGGTACACTGTTAGAGTTAACTTCCGATTTGTTTTATTTTCGTGCTGCCCCCCCCCCCCCCCCCCCCCCCAATTTTATAAAGCGGTCGGAATTTAAGAGAGCATATACCTCAGCTACTAGTTATTGTATTCTTTTAATATATCATAATAGTTACTGCATTTTATTTCTTTAAACCAAATAAAGCCCGAAGGGCTTTATAATAGATTTGATCACGCCCTGACCGAAATGATCACCTCATAATATTCCTTATTACTTATATTTATATAATTTTAAGCCATCGTACAATTTAATCTTTAATTATAAATAAGCAAACCCCGCCGGCGCCTCAATTTGCCTTCATTTGTATTATGGGTTATATAGTACAAAATCGATACCCAGTGTTATCGATCACAGACAAAGACACTGGATGATGTAAATATACCTGAATAACCTCATAACCTGAATCCACTCGATTGCAAAATATTGTCACGCGATATGTTAAAGAGCTATTATAATCAATGTATTGAATATTTTACTAAGGCCCGACTCATTTTTTTTCATTTTTATCTAAAAAACAAATGGCTACAAATCAGAATGATTTTCCGCTCTAATATTTTCTTAATGTATCCCCGTAGAAGAAATGTGTCAGAACTGGAAACTGTTTTAACGGTGTCGTCTATTTTACTCGTGTCTGAAAACCTATCAAAATTGATAAAGAATTTATACAATTCATCGTATAAGGAAGGGGCGTCATATATTAGTTAATGTCTAATGATCGACCAAAATTTCAGTGTCAATCGTAGAATTATAAACAAGACACAGAGCTCACAATTCTGCTAGGTTTGAGTCATTTTTTGTTCACCTTTGTGAGATTATTACATTCAACAAAGTCTAGAACATTCCATTCAGACGAAACGTTCACCGCTTCAATGCGCTTCATTGTATAGTGTGCTTTTACATGTAGGCTATTAAATATGATGAACGTTGCAATTCAAGTTCATTTGAGGTCAAGAAGAAGGTTTTTAGGTCACTTGCATCAATCGGGTGACCTAAAAAGTCACTGGATCAGAGTTTGGCTTTTAAATGTATGGGTTATGGCACTGAAGCGGCAAGAGAAATCCCCTCTGACAATGAAATGACATGGCTAGAATTTACAAAAGTACTGTTTTTTGCCTACTGACTCACTTGCAGTATTCTCTAAAAGTTGTGTACTCATTATAGACCATTGGATTCTCCTGCGTTGCATCATTTCTCATAGAAGAGGCAGATTTCGCATCCTGAAAGTTTCTCGAAGAATATTGAAGTTTCACTTTACTGTTGTTGGATAGATCAGTTACATTTTCTGGTGTTGTTCTTTGTATTCTTGAAATTTCTTGAGCTAATCGTTCGTAGTCAATATTTTAAGCCATTGAATTTGACTTTTTGGCACAATCACTGGGTTGAGTTTTCGCGGATCAGGTTGCGTCAATAAAATAACTAAATATGTATAAATTTATACAAAAATTCAAATAAAGCTTGTAAAGTTCTGGCAGTCGAACAGCAAAGCATAATTATCCTCATGTGCGAATAGTCCTTCATCAAAAATCCCACACGGTGCCTTGGTAAAGAAAACACCTGCAACAGTAATAGAACTAATTAAAGGTTTATGATAAAAAAAAAAAAACTTACTGCCTAGACTTCAAAACTGACAAAGAATTTTATTATTATTTCTAACATAATGAAAATACTACAGAAATTGGTTTAATTGCATTTGTTTATATTCATGGAAAAGTGGGTAATTAAGTCCAGTGATGAACCTGCCTGCGCCGAAATTATCAATAAAATGCTACGGCTGACCAGGGTGCGTCAGAACATTGATATGGACTTGAGCTCATGTACTTATAAGGTTCGGAGATTTGAGATACAGTATCCGTGCGTATAAAAAGGAGGTGCGGGAAAAGCAGCTATCCAGTATTCTTCTGGAAGCTGTCTTTTGCCTCCTCTTTTTGTGCAGGTAAGATCATATTAAGATACTTGCGCGTTTCTAATAAAAGTTAACAGGAATGATTCAGGGAGCTCAAGTAATTATAATATTTTATTTTCAGAGTTTTTGTAAGCAATGTTTATTGTTATTCATTTACATTATATTATATTGTGGAGTTTTAATCCGAATGAATTGTTATATCTGAATAAAATAGTAGTCATCTGGAAGCTGTCTCTTGTCTACTCTTTCTGTACAGGGAAAAGCGCGACAGGAAGAGGAGGAGATAATTCAGGGTTATAAAACGTGGCAAATGCAACGTCAAATGTCTGGTCAAGGACAAATAAGTTCTTTGAGCGCAATCATAGTATGATATTTCTATTGAAAAAATTTTGTAAAAATACTTTCAGATTCGTAAACAATTTGTCAAAATCTAATCCGCTATCAATATTTAATATTTCACAAAATAATTTAGTGATACGGCTATACTGTGATGTACCATACGCTAATGGCCGACTGGTTTATATAAACAAAGACTTATTTTAGATACATGAGCAAAAAGAATAAAAAAAAGTTACTATGGGTAGGACCTTTTCTTATAGGTGAAAGATGGACCTTAAATGTTAACAGTAAAGGTCCGGCCGGACCATTTTACGGACCGGACCTTAACTTATACGACACCGTTCACAAAGCGAACTGTACCCTTCACAAAACAAACCGTACCGTACAAAAAGTGTGCGAGATTATTTATGCAAGACCCGCCCAAAAACTGCCAAAAACTCCCTACCGCACCGTGCAAATGTGTGCAACTTCCATTTACGGTTAATTTACTAATGTATATTGATGGATACGGAGGAAGTTATCGCTGATCAGATAAATGCAATATTTTGCCAAATATTTTTATAAGAGAATAAATAACACATGCTAAAATGTACCAATGATATCACACAATTCGTGGTAACACTATTTTGATTATTTTCATGAAATGTCATGAACATTGTGTTCATACTGGACTTTTCATAGCATCAAGTGATGAGAGAGAGAGAGAGAGAGAGAGAGAGAGAGAGAGAGAGAGAGAGAGAGAGAGAGAGAGAGAGAGAGAGAGAAACCTGTGTGTTAATTATAAGGTTGAACTTCATTATTTCGCTGAAGGTTTCTATTTGAGAAGGATTTTATTTCAGGTCTCTACGTGCTTCACATGTCAATCAGTTTAAGTATAACAGTACAGGTCACGCCTAGAAAGAATAACCTTACCGTGACCAGGCTACACTCAGGTCACAGTAAGAATTCGTTCCATATGCTTGCAATGTAGCAGCCGCGAAGCGGATCAGCTTCCCGTTGATTTTAAGTCTGTTAAAAGTCGATTTTAAGTCTGTTAAAATAATCTGCAGAGGAAAAACACAATTTTATACATTACAAACCTTTTTGAGCATGCATAAGTAGTTTAGTCAACAAAATATCCATTTAATGAGTCGTACCAGAGCATTTTGTTAAAATACGCGTTTGAATTTGCCTGCCATTTTGTCAGAAATCTCACTTGGAATATCTATGATTTTATCGTTAACATGGCGACAGCGAATTTTCAAACGTGATTAAAAGTAGCAGCGATTTCGTTGCAAAAACCGTTAATGTGGTAAAATGGGATTATGAAAGAGTAACATTGTAGGTATTTGAGACCAATCATATGGAAATTTAGGCAAGATACAGCACGATATAACTGTCATGTTGATTGCTTCTAGCTATCAATATATCATCAGTGCCGATCATTCCTTTAAAAGGAATCATTGTTTTATTTGCTTCGAAGCGAGGACGAATTCTATCGTTAAACCGGGTCCGTAGGAGTCCGTGTCATTTTAACGATAGAACATTTTATCTAAGGTCACGCCATGCGCCGCGTGTTACTTTGTTCCTCCTTTATAGCTAGAAGTAAATTATCGAATGAAAACGTTTTAGTTTTATGTTTTCTTAAATCCTTCTTAGAAGAGTGTTCCTATTTAAAAATTATTCAACAATATTTTTCTTCCGACTTCATGGTTATAACTGATGTGCTGGCGATCAGAGTCTCTTTCCCTCGCTGTCCTATATCTTTGTTACTAGATGGATTCTTAATATATTTGTTACTTTAACATTCATTTGTTGATTGCCGGGTATGTTTCCATGTCCTGTTTACAACAGGTATGTGAGTAAAAAGGTAAATGAAATATAAACAGGAAAGTCAGCATTTGCAAAACGTCAGCTAAATCGCATGCATACAGTTGTGTGCGGACTCTTGTCAAACAAAATGATAAATATCGCAATTAAAATTAAAGCTATTAACTTATTGTGTGTATCCAGGTGTGTGAATATCGTAAGAAATATGTTACCTGTACATGTATAATGTAACGGAATAACGAAAACCAATAGTCATATTTTGACTATAGACGCGTAGGTGTGATCTATGTATCGAACAAGTGCAGAAAAATCATCAATATTTAAATGAATAAAAATCCGTGTCGGAAAACTTTATAACAGTTGATTTCAAAATTTCTAAGCTGAAATTCACTTTTTATCATATCATTAATTGCGTGTATATTAACATCGTCTACTCACCAGGGGTGTTTGATCGGCGACAGTACGCAATAAAGATTGATCATAAGCATAATGAATAAAAATTTTTAAAAAAATGCTTTTAATAATAATAACTAGCCTAAATCAAGACAACGACAAAGGAAACTAAAGAAATATCGGAATAAAGTCGTGGCAATTTTTCATACATCTAGCAATTGTAAATGGATTAGAAATATTTAGTGACTTTAAAACAAGTACATGTATAGAAATGAAGACCTAAGATGCCCGTAACAATTATTGACAGAGTAAAGTCAAACAGTCCTCTTAATCTACTGTATGTATTACATTTAACTAAAATTAAATACGAAGGATAACAGATTAATCAAAATTAAAACTATTCTCCGCTTCCCAGTTTTCAATGAGTACAAGTTTCACGCAACGTTTCAAAAACGGGGGAACAGATGGAAGTTCTGATTTTAATTAGATTGAAATACATTTGTAATATATCATATAAAACAAGAACATATGCCTGTCATAATATCATATAAATAAAGAAAAATACTTCTCATTATTGCGTGTATCACCTAACTGAAGTCAATCGGGCAAAATTTTAATTTTTAATGTATTTTTGAATTTATTAAAAAAGTGAGGTTGCATACAAAGATGAATCTGAATTTTTGAAAACTTTTATCCAAACATGTAATATGTTTTTCCATTTGTGTTACATATACTAAATTGAATTTTAAAAATCAAAAACGTCAAAAACAATATTGATTCATTTTAATTTTTTGTCAAGAAGTTAAGAATTAAGTTCATATTGGTTACAACTTTATTGTTCACAAGCCAATCGCGTAAAATAGTTCGTGAACTGTGGGTGGTCATTCTTGCAATGTGCGGGATCGTGCATGCATTACAAAAATTGTTTTGCGTATTTTATTTTTATTTTATTTTATTTTACAAATTGCCGTGTTTTATTCTAAAACAACAGCGAGTGTTTTCTAAAGCACTGCAACAATGCGTTTGAATTGTGTAACTGATTGTGAGTGTGTTTGTACTTATAGGTTTTATTTATTAATATACAATCCTCGAAATAAAGAACCAGTGCATAGCTGAAATCAGTACCAGGGATTTAGCGTTATTTATTCATACAAGACCCTGCGACATGATTTAAAACGTTTTACTTCAGAAGTAAACAGCAAATTCAAACGTTCAAAAGGCAGCGCGATCGTGAGATAGGTGCTTAATCGTTTTATAATGTTTGAATACATAAAGGGTACGCAGGTTTGTTTCTTTTTTATTAGGGCACTCGGACGACACACTGCTCAACGCTTTATCAGCCGAAGAAACACGGAGAAACACATTTCAAATGACCTTTGTGTTTAGGAATGGATATGTGAAAGGCACACACGCTCTATTTGCTTTTAAACACAGCGCGAATAGTTTCGACAAAGACCTGGCCTGGCATTTGATATAATCATGTTAATTTCCTGCCGTCATTTCGCAAAAGGTTATTTAGCGGGGCGGACAAAACGTTTTTTTTATGGATGAAAACGTAAGCAGCACGACATGTAATTAAGATGCTAGTTTATGTTATCTGCAATGTTTTGACCCCCCCAAAAATGGAAATTGATATTTTCTGTGAACTGAAATATGTTGGACAGTAGATATAATGTTATAATTTGTGTTAGTGAAATTTAAAGAAATGATTTTGATATGATGCTATGCAACTTGAATCAGAAAAAGAAATAATGATAAATATTGAAATCAATATGGATAATTCCTTATTTAAACATATTTTATTGAGTAATCAAATGGATTAGGCAACAGGCAAAGCCTATATAAACCCTCTCCAGAATACAAAGTAAAGAAGTGGTGTTATGAAATAATCATAGAATTTAGAATATAGTATAATTTACCAGTTTACAGAGTGATATATTATTGATATTGTTTGTATACAAGACAAAGGATAATTCGATAATAACAAATAGCTTGACTGTTGTTATATGATTATAAATTGTAAGTTAATTTGTTGTTTAGCATAAACATGAACACATTCATTCCTATACATTTATAAACCCATCACCTCATTCATTCATACCGACAGACAGACATAGAATATTTGTGTCATGATCCAGCCCCTTTGAAAGAAACAGTAATTTTAAAAAAAAAGAACTAATAAGTAAAAAAAGTCAAAAACGCTTAGAAACTATAACATAACTGTGAACATTAGAAACGATTTTACAATTTAAGTTGTATGAAAAGTCAGAACTACCACAAAGAATATAATTAATATGAAAAGGTACACTAATGTTATCAAATTGATTAAAAAGTATAACTCTTTGTTGAATGTATCTTGGACACTTAAGAAAAAACTGTATATTACCTTCAGATTCGGACCCACAGTTTGTACATTGACTATCATCAATTAAAAAATAATCCTTACATAAATGAGCATTTAAATTGCTAGCTTTATTACGTAATTGACATAAAATAATATTTTCTTTCCTATTGCCAAAGTGTTTGCAAGCTTTGGGTATATTTTGGTTTTGAGTTTTGACTTAAAAATAGACAAAGATGATGAATGTTTTATTTCTGTATCAAGATTATTCCATAACTTAATTGTAGACGGAATAAAGCTATTGTAATAAGAAGTAGTCCGACATAGTGGCAGAGAGTAAAAATTGCCATTAGACCTAAGATTATATGCATGTTCAGTTGGAAAGTATGGTTGAATTAAATCTAACAAGTACTGCATAGACACGATGCCTTTGGTTAAAAAAAACTAAAATAAAATTCAAAATAGCCTCCCATTTTAACGTATCAACATTTAACAATAAATTGATTAAAAATATCGAAATTGCCTGAAATGAAATGCGATCCTTATAATTGGAGACGTTGAAGTTCATATTTTTGTTCTTTTTGTAAAATATCACAGACAAAGCTTCTATTTCCCTTTGGTAAAACAAAAGATATTATCATTAAAACGATATAATGCCGTTACAATATATTTCTAAGATTTTTTTTTCTTCAAAATCCATACCATAACAATGTAAAAACTCAGTATATTCATGAATTATACGAATTTTGAAAGCATTTGAGTATTTTAAGTCCCTAGTTGTCTTTTATCAACAATAGCTGTTGACCGACGTATTATAAAGTGCTTAATTTAACCTTAAAAAGTTTTATCATACTTTGTCCATATGATTCAGTAGATCCAAACGAAAGTTAAGATTTGTTTCAAATATAAGGTGACAATAAACTTACTTGATTTCAGCTTTGTTTTAAGCTGAATCCGTCCTACTCCCCAAAGACCCGTCTCCCTCTTGTTTATTAAACTCTTATTAAACCCTTAAACAGATCGGGTACACTACCTTATATGAATAGCATTATTTAACACGTGACAATCAATCGCAAAGCATGACGGTCTACTACGTGTTTACGTTTCAACAGCCACACGTGGTTTTTCTCTATTTTTTACACAATATTACTTGCTTCTCGGAAAAATGTACAACAAAGGTAAAAAAGGAAAGATTACGTACCATAGACTTTGTTTCATGCTCACATTGAAAGATACCTGTTGTTTAAGTTCATCAATTGCGGTTTCAAAAGTCAGTCAATACTGCCGGTCAAAGTATTTTTGCGATGATTCAAATAATATCGTTTTCCAGCCGTATTTTAGCATCGGGACGCCTTAACATTGCTGCGAATCTTCGAAATAATGAACCAGTGCATAGCTGAAATCAGTACAAGGGATTTAGCGTTATTTATTCATACAGACCCTGCGACATGAATTAAAACGTTTTACCTCAGAAGTAAATAGCAAATTCAAAAGTTCAAAAGGAAGCGCGATTGTGAGAAAGGTGCTTTATCGTTTTATTTTGTTTGAATACATAAAGGGTACGCAGGTTTGTTTCTTTTGTATTAGGGCACTCGGACAACACACTGCTCAACGCGTCTATTCGGTTGTGATCGGACATTCGGTGGACAGCAATTTTTGACAGCTGAAGAAATTGATGCAAATGATTACCGTGGAGACATAAACAGATTTTTTTTCTGTACAAAAATGTATACGGATTAGAACTAAAGCGCCAGAATATCTTATTAGAGTATGTATGAGTCTTGGAAAAAACTTTAACTGTGAAATTTGCTATTTTTCACAAGTTTTTGTACAATACAATATGTATTATTGAAAAAAAAACACAGTGTATGAAATATTCAAGTTGAACTGAAATCAACCGAAGTAACACAGGGAAACTCAATTCAAAAGACCTTTGTGTTAAGGATTGGATATGTTAAAGGCACACACGCTCTAGTTGCTTTTTTAACCCAGCACAATTAGTTTCGACAAAGACCTGGCATTTGATATATATATGTTTCCGTTGAAGAGAAAAATTTCCTACCGTCATTTCGCAAATGAATGAGGTTATTTAACGGAATGGACAAAGCATTTTTTTGAGATGGACGAAAACGCAAGCGCGACATGTAAGACGCTAGTTTATGGTATCTGCATTGTTCTGAGCAAAAAAAAATATGGAAATTGATATTTTCTGTGAACTGAAATATGGTGGACAGTAGATTTAATGTTATGTGTTAAAATTTGTGTTAGAGAAATTTAATGATTTTAATATGTTGCTATGCAACTCGAATCAGAAAAAGAAATAATGATAAATATTTAAATCAATATGGATAATTTATTCTCAAATTTAATCAAATTTAAATGCTGACAAAAACTAGAAAATTGTTTTAAGGATAAAGAAATCATGCTTCGAGAATTGTGAGGAGAATAAAAACGGTCAAGAGGGATCAAATCCAATATAGCAAGAAAGGCTTCATGACAGATTTGAACACCCTGACCATATTTAATCACCTCAATACATTCAAATATTATATAATTATCTTTTAAATTTATAAATTTCTAGCAGATGTACGATTCAGTATTAAAATAATCATTGATAAAAAGAATTGGACAATACATTACAAATTGGAAAGATTGTGTTATAAGAGAAAACACACTTGAAAGCGTAAATGTGCCAAAAATATGTCTTATTTTGCTTAAAAATATGATTATTAATTAAATGAAAAATATATATTATGTGAAGGAACATAATAATTAGTAGGAAAATTGAATTTAAAAACATCTCATGTTCGAAATAGTAGTATTTTGTAATAATTTTAAGAATTTTAAATGAGAAAGGAACAATTACAAACTCGGCGACTTGTTATCGACAGACATAGTACAGTTCATAAAAGGCGCGTGAAAGGAATAGTTACTCAAAACTAGCCGTATAAACTAAGTAAGTTTCACTTATTATTAATAGCAATTTTTAATTTTTAAATATATGGCAATGCAGAGGGCTGATAAATCCGTCAAGTAATTAAAAAAACATGAACGAATAACTTAAGTAGATATGTTCATGTTACGATATTAGAAAGAGTGCAGATTTATGTTCTTCTGATTACATCGGAAAACGTAACTATTCATTTCAAAGTGCTCATTGTTATTCTCATCGACAGACTTATCATCCAAAAGATAAAAAGTGACATATTAATAAAAAAGAGACTAGATTAAAAATATTACAGCAAACCGAAATAAACAAATCCAGTGCTATATTACATTTACGGGCTTATAATTAGTGAACATTTTGTATACATCACACAAAACACAGTAATTTCTTCTATATATGGAGCGAATAAATTCAAAAATTTATTTACTTAAATGGTTTTCTAAATAATTGTACTTAAAATTACTTAACAGCATTCAAGTAAAAAAAAAAGATTCGTAAAATTTGTTATGATATTGTGTATAAACCAACCAATACAAAAATAGACTTAATAAAATGATGACATTCTTTAAATCGGAAAAGCTCTTTTATTTGGAGAAAAAAAAATTGAAAGCGGAGAGTGCGGCTTTTAATGGAATATTCTTTACGCAAATGAAAAAAAAGAAAACATAAACTCTACTTATATTGCAATTCAATCACTTATCCATCTATCTCGTACATAAAAGATATTTGAAATACCGGCAGCGAATTTTTATGGGAACAATTATATATCTGACCTTTCTCTCACATGGTTAAAAGACCCGCCCCACCCCCCCCCCTCCAAAAAAAGGGGGGGGGCGTTTGTATCTGCATAGCGAGCGCAAATTGGAAATATCAATATTTCTGTTGCATCAAAACTATCAGGAGATAATTTCTACGGAAGGTTCTTTTTACAGAAACAGACAAATCTGCGCATACAATTAACAAGTTCAAAATCTTGATTATATTTGTGTTTAATAAAATTTGCTTTGTTTTTTCATTCATGTATGTAATCTTTTAAGTCCCTAAATGGGAACCGGTTGTACCAAAATTTGATTAGTTTTTATAGCTCCCCAAAATGCTATTTTTGGGGGTTTTTTTTATTTTTTTTAGGGGGGTGGTTGTTTGATTTAATGTTTTAAGTTTTTTATTTCTATGTACCCGGGAAGGTACTGGCTCAAGATCTCTTTAAAATTTAACAATTTCAATTATTGTGTATAATGTTTATAAAACTTAGTGACACAAAATTAAACCAAAAAAACCATAACATTACAGCACGATTAGTTGTATACGGAGACCTGTTATTTGAAAACTGTTTCCACTGAAGAGAAAACTTTCCTGCCATTATTTCACAAATTAACGAGGCTATTGACCTGTACGGACAAAAAAAATCAGAAGAATGTAAGCGCAAGTGCGACATATATAAGACACTAGTTCATACCGACTACACCTGTTTGATCGAAAACTTAGAAATTTTTGTGACCTAAAATATGGTAGGCAATAGATATTATGTGTTATAGTTTGTGTTAGCGTTCAGAGGGTTTCAAAAAGAAAACTGATAAATATTTGATTCAATATGAATAATAAATGATTAAATTTAATCCAATTAAAATGCTGACAAAACTAGAACATTGTTTAAAAGGAATAAGGAATCATACATTGACCATTATGAGGAGATCAAGTACGGTCTATGATGATCAAATCCAATAAAGCAAGAAAGAAACCTAAATGGGTTCGGCCTTGTAAAAAAAATCGTTCACCGATTATTTTCTTAACATGTCTAGTGCAACGATATTGCGGTTCCGGAAGAGGGCGTGTGATGTCTGCTTTACTCTCGTATTTTAATCTCATGTAGTAACGGGGGCAACGAATTGGACTATAGTTTTTGTTACTTGTAGGATGAATTTTAAAATGGTTAGCCATCATAGCATGATGCTTATGTGTAATAAATTTGATAGTGATCCTCGCGTGCTCCATATTAATCTAATAAAAAAGAAGTACATTTTCATATACAACCTTTCCGCCTGGTGTCACTTTTCCCACTCTCAAAAATCCATAAAAGGCCATTGTAAATATTGCTTTGAACATGGCTGATTCAAATGTATTAAAAACTGTAACTGATAATATATAAAGACTGAGTTGTGCAAAATATGCTTACGGGTTGAGCACAACAATTTTTGTATCAGAAAAGATGAACATGATCCTTAAGGTTGTAAAGTTAATGAATGTAACTAACAACAGAAAAGCAAGCTATAACGGTTGTTGCCATATAGTCCCTGGAAAACAGGTTTGCAATATAATTTACCAATACCTGTTGCTTAACTGGAACCTGAACCAAGAAAACTCATAATTTCTGCGAAATCGTTATAAACAGTCCATACGTGGGAGTAAGAAGTAGTAGAGGAATTTGTAAGGCTTGCATCTCGTAATTCTGTTTGTTGCCTCTTCATTCGGAAATGGCAGAGGTACTATTGGAGGTATGTAAGGCTCGCATCTCGTAATTCTGTTTGTTGCCTCTTAATTCGAAAATGGCAGAGGTACTATTGGATGTATGACTGGATTTATGTTGGCTCATGGTGTCAGTATTAAAAAAACTGATTTGCCTTCAAATTAACAAGAAAGACAAATGTTGTGCTTTAAAATATATATTAAAATTAAGGAATGTCTAGATCAATGTTCTTACAAGAAACATGAAATATCTGTTCTTAGAAATTTGCTTATTTATAACATTTATAACATGAATCAATGATTGATTGATTTTCTGTGTAAAATGAAACTTGGATTGCACAAAATAGAACAAACCATCAATTCCCCGAAACAAAACTGAGATATTGGGGAGTTCGATCTTTAACTAGAGTTAAACCACGGTAAAAAGGAAAACTTACGGTGTGCATGTCTGTGTTCGAACGCACATTGGTCGATCTCTGGTTAAAGAACAAAAACCACTTTCTATCAAATATGGCCTATTAACTGGGTGAAAAATGAAGTACATTTCACCACCCATTGTAAACTCGGACACTTACCCTAATCGAATGTGTATTAACTTTTGGTCAAACCGGACATTGGACGTACATAACAAAAGTCAAACCAATATAAGTTTGTAGTTTTCCCGGAAATTTCGGCTTTTTTCAACATTAGAGACATTTTTTTCTTATACAGCGCATTCCTCGCTTAAAAATGAATATTTTAAGTGTAATTAAAAGAAAAAGTCAAAAGAAAATTTTTCTAACGAAAAAAATTATCAGCGAGGAATGCGCTGTCATCGAAATAATACCGTTTGACTTATCGCGGGAAGAGGAGAAATTGTCGTCTGTCAGCTTAATTGTGATGAACTGATCAGCATGATGAGTGTTGATGTCTGCATATGAGATATCCTGATGTCATTTCGCTATAATACCATGCGTACGTATATACAAAACTTTAGTTTAAACATCTTTTTCACACTTGTATCTCTTTTTCCATACGTTTAAAACACCAACTTTTTAATAACCATGCAAACAAGTAGTTTATTAGAAAATGTCAAGGTACTGCAACTGTTTGACGTTTCTAATGTACAGTAAGCATATAAAACGAGTAAAAATACGTGCTCATTAAAATCAAAAGTGTTTTTTTTTTACTTTTATGGATATAATTTGTACATCGTACACAGTTTGTTTACAATCGGTGAATTCGACTTGAAAGTATGTCATTACTGGCGTGCGACCAGTTCTCGCCGAGTACCATTTCTCGCCAGTACATTGTGACGTCATTTTATCAAGACATAAAATTATAGACGAAAAATGACGTCACAATGTACTGGCGAGAAATGGTAGTCGGTGAGAACTGGTTGCACGCCAGTAGGTGTTTAAGGAATATTTAGTTGAAACACGTAGAATAAAACTACTTTGAGAACAGATGGGTAGTTTTATTATTTTGAAAGGTAATTTGATATTTTCAATAATCATTGTTGTTAAATATTTTTAGCTAGTTATCATAAATAAATGTCGTACGTAAAGAATTGAATGTGCTATTCTAAATATTTGCAAGGGGGACAACTCTAACAAAGTTGCAGTGGTGGATCGTGCATTTTGTACACCTGCATTAATTAGGAAATTGTATTTACTTTGTGGAAAAAATGAATAATTAATAGATAAATTGTAACTTTGTGCTAGTTCATTATTTTTTACCATATATTGCCACTATATTTAAAAGAAAATTCACAAATCTACAAATTCAATGTTCTTAAAAAAAAATTATTTCCGTTTTAAAATCATTTCATCAAATTGCTATTTTTTTCATCAAAGATTGTTTAACAAAGTGATAAAGATTATTCTAATAAATTTTGAACTTGATATCAAATGTGTTTGCTACTCTTTATAATAATTTTTTTTTTAATTTAATTTTTCAATTCAAATATGCTGTGTGCATGTACAAATCTTGATATACATTACACATGTATAATGCTTAATCCCAAATTCTAAAACATGTCTTAAATAAACTATAATAAGGGAATTTATTTTCCTGGTATTCTTAGAAATTGATAGTCTTAAACTTATGATTTTAATGTTAACATATACATTAGTCTGTGCAACTACTCAATAATATTTAGTAGGGATATTGTATATACAACATACTTGTGTACTGTTATTTATACCCCTGCTCTGAATCGAAGGAGATAGGGAGTATAATTAGGCTATTTTGCCCTTGTGTGTCTGTGCATAACATATTTTTGTCACATTTATCTTAACTATTGGTAATTGGTAATAACAAAAAAGAAGTCTTAGCCATAATAACTAAAAAGAGATTTATATATGTATGTATACATTAAATAAAAAGTTGGAAGAAGGAAAATTCAAAACTCTATAATTATATACATGTACATGTAGTCTTTGAATAATCTTATTAGGTTTTCAATTATTTCGCTACAGATGCCTGGTAAAAAGTCCTACAAGTGCTTCCTTTGTCTCTCATAACAAAAAGGACTGACAGATTTACCATATCCAAAAGTCACAGACTTGTGGTTAACAGAATTTAAGGACAAACACCAAGTGATGGGGATTTTCTCTGCAACAAGTGTCGTCATGTGTGCAAGTCATATGTTAAGGGATCTGAGAATGCAAAGAAAAAAGTGCAGGCATGTAATTTTTCTACATGTACTCCTCAGCCATCCACATCTGTAACAACTGTTAGCCCACCTTCAGTGCAGCTGCCATTCCCTAGCTCAGTTAGAGGACACTCCTCCTGTTGCATCTGCAAGAGGCCTGGACCAAAACTCATTGTTGTTCCTGGGGATATCAGACACCAGATATTTATATCCAAGGAAATCATTATTCCAGCTGGTGCCAGGTGTTGTCCAAACCATCTGCATGGAAATATTGGGGATCTTGAACCCACAGCTGATACAACAACAGTGAATAGATCAACAATCACCCAACTGATCAAGTTTTTAAGGTCAGAAATTCAGGCAAGAGAAAACAAGACTTGATTTTAACAGCGAAAAAACTCTCAGTGATGCCGAGTACCGTGATCTCATGGGAATTTCCAAGGACTCTTTCAAAGGTCTTCTGCTCTTCGTGGAGGGAAAAGTTCAGCCTACTCCAACAAGATCTGTACGGACTAGCTTAGCTATTTTCCTGATGAAATTAAGGGGAGGTGAATCAAACAGAGTACTTTCAACTCTTTTCAATGTATCAAAGTCCAGTATTCGAAGATGCATTAGTTCTGTACGCTCAGCCCTTTCTGGAAGATTTGTCCATGAGAATCTTGGTTTCCAGCACAGCTCACGTGCAGAGATTATACAGCACCATACAAGACAGTTAGCTCAAACACTGTTCGAAACCAGCCCAGGCAGTCAAGCAATTTTGGTAATGGATGGTACCTACATCTACATTAACAAAAGCGGAAACTTTCAATTCCAAAGGCAATCATATAATGTGCACAAGGGACGTCCTTTGGTAAAGCCATTGATAATTGATTCAACGACTGGCTACTACTTATCAGTTATGGGCCCCTACCTTGCAAAGAACAATGACGCAAGTATCCTAAAGCACGTCATGAAGTCCAACATAAAGGACATTTGCAACTGGGTGGAGAAAGATGATATTTTCGTGGTTGATCGTGGGGTTTCGAGACTCACTGGATTTTTTGGAAGAGCTTGGGATCCAAGCCCCCATGCCTTCTTTTATGTCCAAAGGAGAGAAACAGATGACAACAGAGAGTGCCAATACAAGTCGTCTTGTTACAAAGGTGAAAAATAAAGACTCAGTAGTGTGTAAGAGAGAGAGAGAGAGAGAGAGAGAGAGAGAGAGAGAGAGAGAGAGAGAGAGAGAGAGAGAGAGAGAGAGAGTATATGTACCAAGATCTGCATATGAAATGATATATCACATTTTTAAATGTAAGCATTGATTAAAATTGAATTCTCTATTTTTTTACAGATCAGGTGGGTTGTGGAATCCGCGAACTCCCGGATCAAGCAATGGAAATACCTTCGGCATGTATTGCCAACAAGTCAGATTCCATACATAGGGGATTTCATAAGGATTGTCTGTGCTATTTGCAATAGGTAAAAATAGAACAATATAATTTATTTATACTAATACTCTGTACTATTTGATATTTTTACTATTTTAACACTTCTGTTTTTGTTGGTTACAGATACATGAAACCCCTTTTTAACGGAAATGCTACTGAGGACGAGTCCCTTGGATGTAAAATGCTTTTTCTATCCAAGCAAGTCAACGCCTTACAACAACATGTGGAGGAACATCACCTAGATCGACCCTCTGTGTGTTGGGAACCAGTAGATGATCTAAAAGGTATGTATGAATAACTATATGTACCCCCTAGTTAACACAGAATTTTGCTTGTCCTGCTTCAAATGTTTGAATTGAATTTATTTAATAAATCAAAAGGGTAAGACACAAGTTTAAAACAGGTTAGATAGTCTTCTCCAAATGTTTGAAAACATAAACAGTTTATAGTATTTTATAACTTGATATATTTTTTTTCATTTATGAAAAATAAAAATGTATAAATTATCAAATAATCACAAAGTTTTGTATTGAGTGTTCATAATAACATTTTTTAATCCAAATCAAATGCTAATCTTTGATTTTATGTACAGTGGATTAGCCTAGCATATATTTTTCTCTGCCTGTATTTATTTGACTTTAATTACTTTGATATGTTTTTTATTAGGCTTTCCGTATCTTGATGAAGAGCAGCTTCGAAATCTCACAGCTTTGACTCTCACCCAGTTATGCACAGGAACACTTGGAAGGCAACTGCCAGATACATGTCCACAAAGAGGAGCCAGGTCTTATCAGGGTACGGTTACAGAGTCGACATGTATCATCTCGATCATACCAGTTATGGAAAAGATATGATGAAGCAAGTGTTACAGCATGGTACTGTAAATGCAGAGCCGGGGCAAGAGTTGTTGGGATGTGTTCCCACATTGCAGCCATTTTATTGTTTTTGGGAAATGCGTGGCACAGGATCACAAGTGGATTTGGAGTTCGAAACTGGGGAGACTTTGTTGACGATGCAAACAACATTCCAACTCCAGTTGATGAAAGCGAGTCCTCTGAGGGAGAACTTAGCGGGACGGAAGAATGACATTCAACTGTAAACATTGTTAGATTAAATATTACTTGTATATCAACTGCTTAGCCTCAGATCCTAAAATCCATGCAATAATAAAAAAAAAATTTCAATAGTTTGGATTGCTAATTTTTTCTATTATTCACAATGAAATTATTTGTATTTGCGCAAGTTTAAATTGCTTATTTTTCTACTATCCATAATTAAATTATTTGTATGTGCACAAACCTTTACAGTATCTTAAAAAAAAACTGAAGGATCTCTCATCATGCATGCATGTAACAACATGTTTGATGAATGGTGTTAAAATTGTAGTGAATATTTGAATCTTATTTGAGTGTAATGCATTTTGTATGAATAAGTTTGTGTTGTCATGGAAACTTAATTGTGTGTGTATTTTAATCTCTTGAACTACATTTATTTATTGATCATATTTCATTTGTTGATATAATACTTTTGGAATATAGATTAAAAGAATACCATTCACAATCTTCAACTTCAGCTGCTATTAACATTGAAAAAATTTGTAACTTTTTGTTGTCATGGAAACTATTCTTTTTTTTACAGATGTATACATAAATGATGTACATGTAATGTAATGATGTAAAAACATTTTAAAGACAATACTCTGTTTGAAAATATTTAATATTTAACTTGATTTTGATAAAGGCGAAAAGAACTACTCTATCAAGCTTGCTTTTCAAGAAGGTGGAGATTTTGTGCTATCTGGTTGCCATAGAAACACTTTTATAGATGCTCACAAATGTGTTTTTTGCCCTTTTTTAAGAGGAGACAATTAGAAATTAATGAAAAATTGTGAGAAATTAAAAAAAAATGATTTTCTCAAGAACCATTAGGCCAGGAAAGCTGGAATTTGTGTGGAAGCATTCTCAGGTAGTGTTGATTCAAAGTTGTGAAAATCATGACACCCAGGGGTAGGGTGGGGCCACAATGGGAGGGGGTCGACTTTTTACATAGGAATATATAGAGTAAATATTAAAATAATTTCTTCTCATAAACTCATGCGCAAAGAAAGCTGAAACTTGTGTGGAAGCATCCTCAGGTAGTGTAGATTCGAAGTTGTGACAATTATGACCCATGGAGGTAGGGTAAGGCCACAATGGGGGGTCGAAGTTTTAAAGAGGAATATATAGGTAAATCTTTAAAAATCTTCTTCTAATAAACTCATGAGCCAGGAAAGCTGAATCTTGTGTGGAAGCATCCTCAGGTAGTATAGAATCAAAGTTGTGAAAATCATGATCCCCAAGGGATAGGGTGGGGCTACAATGGAGGGTCGATGTTTTACATAGAACTGTATATAGTTAATCTTTAAAAATCTTCTTCTCAGAAACTATTCAGTCAGAAAAGCTGAAACTTGTTTGGAAGCATTCTCAGGTAGTGTAAATTCCAAGTTGTGAAAATCATGACCCCTTGGGATAGGTTGGGGCCACAATCGGGGGGGGGGGTCAAAGTTTAACATAGGAATATATGGAGTAAATCTTTAAAAATCTTCTTCTCAGAAAGTAATCTGCCAGGAAAGCTGAAACTTGAGTGGGAGCATCCTCAGGCAGTGTAGATCCAAAGTTGTGAAAATAATGACACCCCAAGGAGTAGGTGGGGCCACAATGGGGGGGGTCAAAGTTTTACAGAGGAAAATATAGGGTAAATCTTTATAAATTTTCTTCTCAGAAACGAATCAGTCAGGAAAAATAAAACTTGTGTGGGAGCATCATCAGATAGTATTGTTAATTCAAAGATGTGATAATCATGACCCCCCCCCCCCCCGGGAGTACGGTGGGGCCACAATAAGGAATCAAAGTTTTACATAGGACTATATTGAGTAAATTCCTAAAAAATCCTCTTCTCAAACACTACTCCGCAAGGAAAGCTGAAATTTGTGTAGAATTATTCTCAGGTAGTGTAGATTCAACGTTGTGATAATCATGGCCCCTGGGGGTAGGGTGGGGCCACAAAAGTGCGGGGGGTGTCGAATTTTACATAGGATTATATAGAGTAAATCTTTAAAAATCTTCTTCTCAGAAACTAATCAGCTAGGAAAGCTGAAATTTGTATGGAAGCATCCTCAGGTAGTGTAGATTTAAAGTTGTGAAAATAATAACACCCCCAGGAGTAGGGTGGGGCCACAATTGGGGGGGGGGGGTTAAAGTTTTACATAGGAATATGTAGAGTAAATCTTTAAAAATCTTCTTCTCAGAAACTAATCAACCAAATGATTGTTTATAATTGTTAAGACTTTGGCCCCATCACAATTCTTCGGCCTCACAAGAAGGTTCAGAGGTTGATGTAGGTTTATATCTCATAAATAAACAAATGTTAAGGATCTTTTTGAGAACTGCAATACTCAACATATGATATGACTATAAAATCATCCTGTTAGAAAAGGAACTAATGATTATAAACATATATATAATACCCAAGGGGGAATGGACTTTATTTGTACAGGATCTACATGTATCATTGTACATTGTCCAGATAGTTTGTATTATGACTCCATTAAGCTGATTTTATCATACCTATTGTTCCGCAGATGAGCGATGTGGCCAATGGGCCTCTTGTTTTAGGATGTATAACTTTGAAACACATGCCATTATTAGTTTCAGAGCCTTTTGCGTGCACAGGATTGGCTATATTTTTGGAAACAGACAAATAAGTTTTATAACTCTGTACCGGAACATTAAGATATTAAGAAACTGTATTTCTAATATAACCTGAAAATTTGAACGTATTAGGACAATAAACAAGCGAGAATTGTAAGTCCTGAAAAACGTCTAGAAAAAAAAATTACAAACAAATTTAATACAAGGTCTTTAATGGAAAACGGAAGAACTTAGTAAGGAAAATAAACAAAGCAATAACAAGAAGGTCTTCCGTTGGAAATCTTTATTAAATCGAAAAATTACAAGGTTCTGTGAAACGTCATATATCCATAAAATCAAGAACGATAAGCGGGGAACAATGTTTTACGGGTGCTGAGATTTTAGAGTTATTTGTCAGTAAAGCGAAGGCAAACAATCTTACTTTACGTATTTGAAAATTCGTTTATACATGTACATTTACCAAGCTTTGTTAAACATCGTTAAACATGGCCTTTAAAAAACCATGAAGCTGTCAAAAAAGGCTACGACAGATGGCCTTGTGAAACCATCCAGAAACTTTAGCATTATCCAGTTTAATAAATGATTAATATTTAATCAAATCCTGCGTAACACATCAAAATAAACTATCCTTTAGGCTACTTAAAAAATATAAAAAAAAAATTGCAATTCAAATGAATTAGTTTACAATACAAATAAAAATTATACAATGCAACAAGAATTTATGCAATACAAATAAAAAATTAAACAATACAAATGAAATATACACAAAACATATGAAAACATACAGAAAAAATCTATTTAAAAAAATGTAGATCCAAACTAGAGATACTGTGAGAAATTTCACAAATGATACCCCTCTCTAAGAAAAAAATCATAACTCAAGTATTATCCTATTATAGAAAATGATGGATGCTATCTATTTAACCGTTCATATTCTATCAATAACAACTGCTCTATTTTTTTTGGAATTGTCAATGCTAATATGAGTACACAAACCAATTTCTATTTAAATTCCATTTAATTTCAACTTAACTCTAAATGCATGAAGACAATTGCATCCCTTTAATAACAAACGTAACTAAAATCAAACGATAATCCACATGTTAAGCAGTAATTTGACAACTTGAATGTTTGGTATACCGAGCCTGATTTTTTCCCAGATTATTTTGGCATGCAATTTTTTTTTCATCAAAAAAACTTCAGGCCGGGCCATTGTCAAGGGGTGGGTGGGGATGATAATCTAACAATGAATTTTATGTGGCCTGACACAAGCAAGCTTTGTGTCGAATTTTACATTAATTAACACAAGACAGACACAGACAGGAATGAAGATTTTTTTTAATCACCTTGAACTTGCCCTAATGACCTTTAGTCAAGTGACTGACACACCCTCAGGTCATAAGCAATCTTCGTATTAAAAAAACCTTCTAATGTTTCCCCATAAGAAAGATATAGACTGGACACACGTATTATTCTATTTCTGTTAGTGACCTTGACTTTGCCCAAATGACCTTGGGTCAAGGTCATGACAAATCCACGTGTCATAAGCAATCTTTGTGTGAAGTAAGAACTTCCAGGAAGATATGGACCGGACACGAATTTAGCAGGTTTTTTTCAGTGACCTTGACCTTTCCGAAATGACTTTGGGTCAAGGTCATGACACACCATTATGTCATAATCAATGTTTTAGTGAAGTAAATACTTCCAATTATTCTCCATAAGAAATTAATGGACTGGACACGAATTTTAGACGGACAGACGGAGGGAAAGACGAACAATATGATTCCTATATACCCCCCCCCCCCCAAACACCAAACTTTGTTTGCGGGGGGGGGGGGGTATTTTGAAAGTTATAGAATACAATAGAAAATACAAATTGAAATTATCGAATATTGCAACCTTTGACTAGAGACTAAAGAAAAATGTTTTCACTTAATGCCGATATTGGCTGCGCCCAGTACCGGAATCCCAGTCCCAGAAACCGTGATTTCACAATTTGAGTTGGAACTTTGGGGCCTGAACCCTTGTCCTAGAGGTCATGAATTTTACTAAATAGGTAGACGACATCGTAACCAAGGATTTAGTTTTTCTCAAACATATACATGGAAGTACTAAGATTGAATACATTTACAATATATGACCATATAGACCCCAATTTATGGTCTGAACCTCTCACTCAATGGTCATGAATTTCACAATGTTAGTAGAGGGCTGTACTCAAAGCAATATAATTAGAGGTAGACATCCGATTTTGGCGATATGAAGAGTTAAATTCACAGTGGTTTGAAATCTTTATGTTGTAACAAACTGTCATTGAAATGACGGGGTGTTGAAGACCGTCAAATAATTTAACATCTAAATATGCATCGTGTCTACTGACATATTTTACATACACATACCTGGATTACAAACTAGCCAAATTTCTATAAAACTATAGATACACACACAAACATAACTTATGGATTGCTGATTTCCATGTGCAAACACTGCATGCAGTCTTGTTGTTGTCTCCAATTTCTTATACAAAGAAAACAAATATCTTAGTTGCAATTTCTTCCTGTACATAAGGAATCTTGCATATGTGATTATCAGTTATAAAACATTGCATATCTTTGATATCAAGAAAATCAATTTGCTTATATTGCTAGGAAAAAATCTGTCAAATTTAGAAAGGAAAAAAAACTATTACCTTTCTATTTAGAGGGATATTATACCTTCAGTTATAAAATGTTTTACTAATTGATATGTAATCTGAAAATAACATAAATATAATATAAATATGTGTCCCAATAATAGACTTTTTATTCTGTGGATCAGGAATCACATGTTGAAAAAAGGTTAAATTTTAAAAAATAATGAATCGGAAAGCTACATTAAACGGCAATGCAAGTAAATGGCGCATGTATGATAAGGGGTGTGTACAACGTTGAATTAAATGGAATAAATGAATTCTAATTGTTCATTAAAACTACAAATGTAATAATACCAAAAAAATATTATGATATTCATACGGGGTTCATAAAATATTCTCACAGTTATAGTTTTTAAAAGCTATACGTGATTCAATAAGTTCACGGAATTGTGGATGACTTGGTATTCTTAAATTGTACTACAATTTGCAACTTTGTGAGTAAAGTCCTCAAAAAGGTATTTTATAAAATGCAAGAGAGGCATCCTGATCATCCATAATATCCACATTTTAAACTTTAAATAAGTATCTTATATCGTTCAGAGACTCATCACCATCGTCTTCCCATTGTGTATGTTGATCACTGCATTCCATGTCGTTTGCATGAATACTCTTAATTGTTTCTGGTAATATTGTTTCAGGATTGATACTCAAATTCTTTTTGTAATGGTTATCTTCAATTTTATCATCATTCTGGCTGTAAGAATTATCAAACTTTCTATCAATTAAGTCCATCTTATTCATCTGCTGATTTGTCTCGTCAGCTTCAGCAGATTTCGTGAAAAGATTATCTGTATCTCGCGATGCCATAATTGACACACTGTCTGTCAAGAGTTTATCATCAGGAAACCCGTCTTTATTATCGTTCGGTAGATTCTTGTGACCAAATGAATTATTCATTTTCCTATTTTTTTCTAGTTGATCGCCATCATCAAGTTTCTTCTGATTTAAATTGGTGTCGACTGCCGCATTTCCTCCACAAGAAGCAGTACCAATTGCTTTAACCTTTTCATCTGAATCTGTTAATCGTTTTGCATCATGAAAATTGTCATTACAGTCAGTACTATTCTCCTTTCCTAATTGATTTCTGTCTTTTATTTCATCAAGTAGACCACTTTTAAACAGTTTGTTCTGCTCTGCACCATTTTCGAATGCCACTTTTTTTACATCTGAATCTTCGTGTGTTGCTGCACCATTGTCATTTGAAGTTTTAAGTTGACTATTTATATCTTCAATGGACATTTCAGTGGAGATTTCTTCATTTGAATCGTTTATACAATCTTCAGTCCTTTGTTTAGTTGATTCATCTTTTTCTAAGGATGCATTATCTCCCGATTTCTCGAGGTCGTGTATTGTATTCCGTTTTTTTCTCCCCTTTCTTTTTGAACTTTTTATTGATGAGCAAATGTTTGTACCATCTATTTTGGGTTTAGGAAACTCTTCATGAAATAGTTGTGGATTTTCACCAAGAATATAATGTTCTTCATATTTTTTAGAATCTGTACTGATTTCTGCCTTTGTAATTGCGGTGCGGGTTTCAGGTTTGATTGAAATGTCCTTAAAATAGTGATTTTCTTTCTCTGTTGTATGACTTAATCCATTTTCAGAATCCCAACTGCACCACAGAAGTTTGTGCTCTCCTGAATTTAGCAGTTCATGTAATGGTTTATGAAAATCAATTAAAAACTTTGCCTCCGACATAGCCTCTAGGATTTTTTCTTGCCCTTTTCGCTTCAAATGTTTGTTTATTTCCCTTGCTAAATTTGATTCTACTTCAGTACAATCTGGTGTTGTTAAAATGCCTCCTAAGTTACACAGTACTGTAAAACCTAAAGCCAGTATTCTATCTTCCGTTTGTTTTTTGCTTTTGTTTTTTAACAAATGCAGTTTGCAAGAGAACCCGCATAGTATGTGTACCAAATGCTTTAGAAAGAAGTCTGTTTCTGGTTCGGATTTGCTATCATGGCTTATCTTTTTTAATACGGAAATTTTCTTAAGAAATAAATTTTCAACATGGCTCAAACTGTCCAAATAGATTTGTGGTACAACAAACCAACATGTCCTACGATGACTGCGCGCAATAATGTAAAATGCAGTAGTAAGAAACATTTCACAGAACAGCATAAAAAGGTCACATGGAAAAGGAATTGAATTTTCTTTGCTTATCAAGTAGCAGAAATGATCAAATTCACACACGGCTCTTTTAAGCTCAATCCGCACCAATGAATCAAAAAAATGTTTGAAGGAAATCGACAAATCAGAATGTGATATGTGGCATTCGAGTTGCTCGCCTAAAATATCTTTAAAGTCCAATAGGTGTGCCATCAGTAAAAATCTTATGAAATCAGCAATTCCCCTTTCATTCCATGAATTAATGTTCTCCAAATTTTCCTTAAGGTTTCTTTTTATACGGCTCCTGATAAATCCGTAGTCACGGTCTTGTAAAAACGCAGATACATTTTCACACCGTCTGCTGACACTGGTGCTAAGGAAGACTGCACCGTACAGATCCGATAGAAAAATTTCACATTGCTTTTTTACATCGCAAAACAAAAGTTTGCTAAGACAAATTGCAGCTTTAATGGATATGATGTTGAAATGCGTCATCATTTCAATATTGTTCAACCATTCAAAATGTTTTCGTTTTTCAGCAAATGCAGCAATCAGTTTGTTTTTCCAGCATTGGAATTTTGTTTTCAAATATGTTTTGCAATAATGTTCAAGAGCAGGTTTATCGAAATATATTTCAAATTGCTGACATTCTTGCTTTTCTTCGATTATCTTCAAACCAAGCGGAAATTGTCTTGGATATAATTTAAATAAATTCCCTTTATGATAATAAAAGTCAAAAAAAGCACACATTGCATCAAACCTTCCTTGTCCAAATGATGAATCAGGATTTAGGAAAAGTCTTATTTCTGATGCTTTGGCAGTTGGGAGAAATTTTTCAAGATATTGAGTAATTTTTTCTAGTATATCTCCCTTTGATAAATTGCATTTTGTTATCATCCAATCTATGCATTCAATCTGAACGAACATTCCGCGGTGCCTGTCATTTTGAAGCAATTCAAAAGCATTCCCAATATGCTGTTCCAAATGCATCAACTGACCAATCAATAAATGTGCTTTTGCAACAGTAACTGAATTTGAATGATTATGAATTATTTGCTTTAATTTCTCCTCGATTTCGTCGAGGTTTTTCTTATCTTTCTTATGAAGAGCAATCTGACTCATAATTAATATGCACTGAAACCTTTTGTCTTTGTTTCTTTGAGTGTTGTCTTTCAGGATATGCAATGCATTCTGTACTGCTCCACATTGCATGTAAAAATCTACTCTTTTGTCTTCTGTACCTGCAATAATTATCAATCATTTAAAGTTATTTGGTCCGATTTTATGCGAAACTATATGTAGTCGCTTTTAAACTTGGGTTTGTTTCATAATTATATTTTATCATTCAAAGATCTCTTTTTGCTTCAAATACTAGTAATCCGACAACTGAACTGCTCAATATGAATATCGATCACAGACGACATGGATGTAAAGCATGTTAAATAACATCCTCACCCTAGTCCGAGGTAATAAGTAACAATTAGCGCACGTGTTCTCCAAAGTAGCTTCATTAGGACAACAGATGGGCGTTAAAAGATTAACTCATGAAGTTAAGCAATTTCGGTCATAATTGGTTGTTAATTAATAATTGTGTTTTATCATATTCAAGATTATCATTTTTAACTGATGTTGAAATAACCACAAGAAACAGGAAACTTATGCCCCGATAATGCACTAATCTATTAATGACAACTGTTATGGCGACCAACACGGAGATGGTGAATACACAGTTCAATCTTTACGGTGAATTGTCTGGATAATTGTGAGATTAAAATCACAGTAATGTTTAATACCGTAACACTAACCTTTGGGCCAATTCAGTTCAAATGCTTCATCAAAGAAGTTGTATTTCAAGTACATAACAAATCGCTCATTTTGACATTCAATGTTTTTTGCAAACTTCAAAAACTGTGCATTATTCTGCATTTTCCCAAAGCAATCGGCAGCCTTTGCACAAATCTTTGAATCCGAGTCAAGCGATTCCGGGATTTTGTCCTTAAAAATAAAACAAAAAAATATCAGAAACTGTTAAATATTAAATATTACACCATGGATCGTCTAAATAAATTTAAAACTAGTACTCAAAATATTTTTGCAAATCAGGTTTTTTTTTATGAAAATTGTAATCATATTTGTTTATCCAGATTGACACATGAAAAGATATAAATTTACAGGGAAGTGACAATACCATAAAACTTTGATTTTCATGTACATGTGACACCCTATCTCACGGCTGGTTTGTATTTGTTTTGGGCATATATAATATCAAACAATCATTTTCGCTTTGTCGTAGAAATTCTATGATGAAACAAAAAAAAACCTAACAGATCCACCGCTGAGCTATGACCAAAACCTAACTTATTGAAATAGTTTATATAAAAAAAAACTCTTATTGTTTGTAATTTTATTAACTATCAATTTAATTTGTACAATAATCTTGTATATACATTTGTTTAAAAATCAGATTTGATTTTATGTAAATGTATGTTGATCTGTATTTATGATTAACTAAAGCTGTTTTCTTCAAACAATTAAACAAATGAAATAATATCCATGCATGTACATGAGAGCATGTACATATCATGTATATGTGTATTTCAAAACAACCAGACACAAAGTAGAAGCATTCATTAAAATATTTTTAGACAATCAAAAGACTTTAGATAAATAACTTTAAAAATAACTTTAAAAGAAAAATGTTTATTAGGGTCCCAAACTCTTTATACTGTGAACAAACTAAATTTTGTGGAGGCCAGTTTTCGTTGTTTGTGGGTTTTTGCTTATTCGTAGGAATGTAATTTCGTGGTTGCATGGGTTTTCAATTTCAGTTTGATTGACAATTAACACATAAAGAACAACTCAGGAAATTAGAATTATTCAAAATATGGAATTGCATTGGTTAGTAACTATCCTTTTCTTTTATATATATGCAGCATAATTACTTCTCATCTGGTACACTGGGCAATGCCAGAAAGAGGGAAAAATTTTCAACGAATATTGATAATGGAGATTTATGAATAACATATTATAATGACTTCAAATCACGTGCTTATAAACAAAAATGATATAAAAAATGATATAAAAAACAAAATGATAGTTATGTTTATCAATACAATATGGTCTTTTAAACATATGTGCAATAAGAACCCACACCCTAATGCTCTATTTGTCAAAGTAACTTTTTTTTTAAAAAGAAAGTGATTAATTTGATTGGAATTTGAAAAGATGATTAAAGAAGGTTTGAAGGTAGGGGTCATTTTTTAGTTTATATTAATCTGTTTAAGAAGAAGAGCTCTATATCATAAAATTGGAAGATAACCAAAGTAAAGTGATAAAATTTGCGGATTTTTTCTCTTGTCAGAGGTAAATACATCATAATCTATAATTTTAAGTAGATCCGATAGTTCTTTTGTTGACCAGCGATCCTTCCTAAGTTGAAACGACTCAAATTATTAAACATAGCGTTTGAGAAATTATTGTCTGTCAGCTCGTTTGTTCAAAATCACCGTACAATGAACTTTATTTACAAGAAAACGAAACTTAAAAATGTTTCTGTAAGAGACAATCTTTGATAATAGTAAAGGGTCAACTTGTGTGAAAAAATGACAAGAAATTGAAATAAATTTTTCAATCTTATTGTCTTTTATTGTTTTTTTATGGACCGACATATCAAAAATGCAAATGCTCATCGAACTTTTAGACATCAGTAACTATAACTAAATTAATAAAATATTCCTAATCTAATATTCACTAATAAAGAACCAGGTTGTTTGACAAAAAATATTAAAAACATAGAAAAAAATGCTCAATTCTTGACTTGACAAGAAAAAGAAACCAAGAGAGGACAAAAATGTTTGAAGAATGTTAAACTAAAAGAAAAATAACTTCATGTCGTGAGGTATACCGGTCAATTAACTTGAAACAAACTCAACTTTTCCATCTTATTTCATCTTGTTTACGCCCCTGATAGTATAGCGGAAAAAACAGTTTCCAACCTCTTGAAAAATATGTGTCAAAGTTATTTTGTCTGAAAACTTTGGTGATGCATAGAACCAATGAACATGTAAATCTGATGCACTTAATAGACCACGATTTTGTCACTGCAAATAAGGACTACTGATGTGTTTTTTTTATATATGGATATTGTCTAATAACTTGGTGTACCTGGAAAACTTATAGCTTCGGATTTTGGCATCACGCATGAAAGAGACAAACAATGTACATGTTTATTTTGAGTAACTTGAATATTCTTTGTTAGACATGGAAAATAAATTTAAAAACCCACCGTGGACCGAAAATTCAAGTTGCATTTTCCCGAGTTGATTGATTAAATGTAATTAAGAAGAATTTGATAATCGTGGTCATTTTTAGTCTGTATTGATCTCCTTTAAAAGGAAAGCTCTCTCTCTCTCTCTCTCTCTCTCTCTCTCTCTCTCTCTCTCTCTCTCTCTCTCTCTCTCTCTCTCTTAGATTATAAGAAAATGCCCAAATTGAAAAGGTAAAATATATGGAGTCTTCCTTCACAAGTTGATGGCTTAAGAAATAATATCTTAAAATTTAACGAAGATCTTATTGCTAATTTGTTGACCACACAGCCACATTAACAGAATCATTCATTATTCTTAATGTAGGATAGAAACAATCCTTTTGATACAAGATTCCCAATATTGGACAAAGCTTTGTCGAGTCCTATACCGTGAATTCTGGCACCGATGTGGAATGTCCCTATCTCATACGAGTATACTGTATAATGAATTATTGTTTTTCGACAATTTATTTTACATACAGAAACAACGTCTGGCAACTCTCTGTTATGACGTTGAAAATTTAGTTTCGGTATATCATTCCGCGTGTTACATATAGTGCAAGTCAAGAGGAGAGCATACGACAATTTTGTTTAACGAATATATGTTAAAGGGCGATATTCAGTATAATATATTTCTCGCCCCTAATATTAAAGTTTTATTAAAAGCTTTAAAGTTAAAGTGGAAGATAGTTGAATTCATATTGAAAAAAGTTTTTAAAAATAATCACTTCAGTGACGTCATTAAAAATAAAAGATGTCATGAAGATTGTTTAATGTTGATAAATTATTGTTTTAGTAACAAAATATGGATGTTTTCCGAAGGATATTATACTAGAAAACATCGAGCACAGGCTTGCTCAATTACCATTTTTAAGTATGCTGAATAACAGCATAAGTAAAAATCGTATTTCAGCTGAACTGCGCTTAATGTTTCCAAATGCAATATATTTTTTTAAAAAGACAATATTTTGTGATAGGATGGTATTTAACTTTCAGTAATTTAAAAATATTCTGGTAATTTAGAAAAAGATAGCTTGAAAATCTGGTAAAGAAAGGGTTAGTGAATTGGAATAGATTCTGCTGAGGTAGATAGTGTAGGGAATGTGATAATTGTGTCAGAGGTACACTGGTCCTGGTTTCACCAAGTCCCCATTACAACAATCCTTAATTGGTTGGCCTTTAGACCAAATTGGAACAAATATTGTTGGTCATTGCCCTATAACAGGCAATGAGAGTAAATAAATCATATTCATTTGTTTGCAAAATTGCCGACATTAGGTCATTTAGCTTACGTCATAGATCATCAGCTAATGAACAATGATGACTAATTCCAAAATTAAAGCTAAAGGCATCCTCTTTACAATGATTTATCAAGATTTTTTTTATAGGATACTATCTAAAAATGGTTAAAATTGAAGGCGGATATTTGACCATATTAAATATAGTCCTTTTTATAAGTAAACAAAACAATTACTTCACGGATTTTAATATTCTATCATTAAAAATTTCTTACGCAGACAATATCTGTTTACTTTTTTCGGTGTTGTATTATACAGTGTAAGATTGAAAAATCTCAGAACCTAAAATATACAAGAAATAATTTAATTCTGGTTGTAACGCGGCATTTGATTGGATAGAAAAATTAAGTTAAATTTGTATAACCTGGCATGAGTTTTACTAAGCTTCTTAAGTTTAAGATTTCATCGTAACCGTAAGTTACGATGAATATCTGTTTTACCAAACTTCTTAACTTTAAGTTACGTCAAAAATATCGTCGTAACTTACGACAGCCTATGGGCTACTCTAAGTTAAGAATGTTTCGTATTTTTCTAAATAAATGAATAAAAATGGCCGCCTGCTTATTGTTTATTGAAGTTTTGAGAGAAAATGAAGACAAGGCATTGCGTCGTGAACGCGTTTTCAGAGACAGGAGTCAAGTTCTTTTAAAATATGTTGACCGACAGCGAGCTAATTGGGCGATATAGGTTTCCAAGGCGAGTTATTCTGCAGCTGACAGACGATGTCAAAGACCACATACAACCACAACCTTTGAGGTCGCATGCCATTCCAGCTCACATCCAGATAATTTTATGGATATGACCTTTAAAAAAAATAATAGAGGAAATTCTAAATGAAGCTGGACTTATAAAGCATCCTATCAATCAAATTCTTACAAAATATTAATATCATAAAACATCACACTCATGATATTGATAAAAACAAATACACTTACTATGTTGGTTATGTTCAAAGAATGATTCCGAATGATATCCTTACAAACATTTCTATTTGTCCACTATTTTGAAAGAAGGATTAAGAGTAAACAAAAGGGCCACAACTGTATTATTACTTCATCGAGTTGTTCCCCTTTAACAAGATTGTGTGTGAACCATACAAATTTAAAATAAAATTTAAAATAAATATTGCCTAAAAGATATATAAATAATTTTTTGATTTATTGTGTAAAATTCATATCATTTCTTGTTGACAGTCAAGTATAGTTAGAATATATTTCCATACCCATACTAAGCAATATTATAGTTCAAGTATTTATCATAATATAGCAAAATGGTGATCAAGGAAATAAATGAATACATTATTAAAGAATTAAAGAAATAAAAGAAGGTTTTTTTGTCATGGTTTTTTTTTTAACTAAATGAATAGACCTATAAAATTGTGTTAAGCCTAATGGGGTAGCCGATATAAATGTATATGACACTTTTATCCGCTACTTGTGTTAATGTCTGGTTAAAAAATTCTGAACCTTTTCGCCCCCCCCCCCCCCCACCCTCCCCCGCATCAAATAATGTGTTTTATCTTTGAAAAGTCTTTATTTCATTTAATTATTAGTACATGTATTGTAACCAGGTCTTGATGCAGATGACATAATAACACCAAGTCGATTTTATAGGGTTCGATTCCTTTTTCAATAAATTGTAGGAATATGGTAATTGCAGGAAATCACAATAGAACAACACATACATAAAACATATAAGTACACGACAAAGACAATACAAACACAAACATCGCACAGACATTGACATAAAACATATATTTACTTAAGTCACCTATTAATATTATCAGCAAAGAGCGATAATTTGATAATTTATATTTAAACTATAAATTCCAAATGATCAGAAATATTTACGGTAATAAATATCAATAAACCCATTTACAGCAATGACAGAAACATATAGTTACCAATTTATGGAACTGAGTGCAGGTCCTATTTACTGGATTTCATATCATGAATCGATCACCATATTCAGTATACAATGAATATCGTAAATTAATTTTACTCCATTTAATTATATTCCTTTTTAGCTCACCTGAGCTGAAAGCTCAAGTGAGCTATTCTGATCACTTTTTGTCGGTCGTCCGTCTGTCCGTCCGTCCGTCCGTCCGTCCGTCTGTCCGTCTGTCTGTCCGTCTGTAAACTTTTTACATTTTGAACTTCTTCTCTAAAACCGCTTATCCAATTTCAACCAAATTTGGCACAAAGCATCCTTATGGGAGGGCGAATATAAATTGCAGAAATAAAAGTCTGATCTGTATTCAAAGCGGAGAAAACCTTGAAACTGTAGAAAAAGGGGGGTGCATTTTTAAAAATCTTCTTCTCAAGAACTACTGATTCCAATTCAACGTAGTTTAGCATAAATTATCCTTATGGGAAGGAAAATATAAATTGCAAAAATTAATGTCTAATTCTGTTTCAAATCTGAGTTATTACGAAAATAATAATAAAGGAAAGGCGTGTTTCAATCAGTTTAATAGCCTCGGATTCGGCATCCGGTAAAATGGGTAGACAAGACTTGGCCTGGGCAAAACAAAAGATAAGCAGTTATTAATCTGCCAATCTCATTAAAATTTCAGGATATTTGATGGACCAGTATATTTGTATTTGCTGTAAATATTGCTGCAAAATAATGCGTATTTGGAATTGACGATTGCCGATCTGCCCCGGCTTTTATTTTGCCACGGCCCGGTTTTGCTTACCCATTTTACCAAGACTCGTATTCCATACTTCTAAAACGAGGTTCTTTGTTTAAAGCAGCCATGAAATTATACGAAAAAGGGTCGATCTGACTATGATGAATTTGCTTGTTGTGCAACAGTTCGCGTATGAAGGGAAATTTTTGAAACATGAAAAATATATTGGTGCCGATTTTGTGAAGTAAATTGAGGCTAAATATTTCAATGCGTTGACAGTTTTCACACATGACATTGATGTTAGCTTGTTCTGATTTTCGTTTCGTTTTCATTATTTATGCTTTGTAACCTGGAAACTGTCGTCTGTATTTCGTGATTTTTACGTATCAAATCAAACAGAGACTTCGGTAAATCAAACAGTTACGTTAACTGTTTACCTGCGCAAATTAAGCAAAATCTGATGTAGGAGTACTGAAATACAATTCATTCTATCGGTAATTCGGCATTATTTTTTGCGTAATGGTAGATTAATGCAATAGGTTTTTGTTGAGATGCTCGGCATTTTCTCTAGTTTATTCAGTTTAAATAGAGTTTGATATCGCTTACGGAAATATGTAGGTATATACATGTATATATATGATTCATTTCGAAAAAATAAATTGTGTTCTTTATTTGTTATACATGAAGTGCATGTTTCTTGTGTTTAATTGTTAACAATCTCTATTTACTAACCATTTTTGGGTGTTTGCTTCGAATTATAAGCAAGATACAGAGATTTGCTAACAATTCTATGTTTGTACACAGATCTTAAAAGCTAACGATTAAATCAAAGTACTGATAGTACTGAAAAGCGCTAACCCAGCTTCTGTATGTATATAACAGATATATGTATATAGCATTTCAGCTTCTGTATACGCACTATATTTCCTCATCACTGCATGACAGTCCCTGCAATGATGTATGTAAGCCCCGTACATTAATTTCACAATAACCCGTAAATTAGATTCACAATAGCCCGTGCAGTTATGTGCATAAACCCCTGAAACTGGTTCCCTAACCAGTTTAAATGATGTATACTTTTGCTTAGAGGGGGCGGTTATTCGATGCACCGGAAGTTGAAGTCTAACGACAATAAAGGGCTGAGCTATGCTTAGCGCTTTAAAAAGTAAAAAAAATTGTCAATATTTATTACGAAAATTTTCAAAATCTGTTCTTCCAGAAACCAACTTATTGAATTGTAAACTTAACCTTTTTAGCTCACCTGAGAATGCGGCCACAATGGGGGGTCGAAGTTTAACAAATGAATATATAGAGTAAATCTTTAGAAATCCTCTTCTCAGAAACTAATCGGCCAGGAAAGCTGAAACTTGTGTGGAAGCATCCTCAGGTAGTGTAGATTCAAAGATGTGAAAATCATGACCCCTGGGGATAGGGTGGGGCCACAATGGGAGATCGACGTTTTACATAGGAATATACACAGTTAATCTTTAAAAATCTTCTTCTCAGAAACTAATCAGCCAGGAAAGCTGACACTTGTGTGGATGCATCCTCAGGTAGTGTAAATTCAAAGTTGTAAAAATCATGACCCCCAGGGGTAGGGTTGGGCCACAATGGGGGATCGAAGTTTAACATAGGAATATATACAGTAAATCTTTAAAAATCTTCTTCTCAGTAACTAATTCGAAGGCAAAGCTGGAACTTGTGTGGAAGCATCCTCAGGTAGTGAAGATTCAAAGTTGTGAAAATCATGACCCCTGGGGGTAAGTTGGGGCCACAATGGGGGATTGAAGTTAAACATATGATTATATACAGTAAATCTTTAAAAATCTTCTTCTCAGAAACTAATTAGCCAGGAAAGCTAAAACTTGTGTGGAAGCATCCTCAGTTGGTGTAGATTCAAATTTGTGAAAAGCAAGACCCCTGGGGGTAGGTTTGGGCCACAATGGGAGGTCGATGTTTTACATAGGAATAAACAGAGTCATCTTTAAAAATCTTCTTATCAGAAACTAATCAGCCAGGAAAGCTGGAACTTGTGTGAAAGCATCCTCAGGTAGTGTAGATTCAAAGTTGTGAAAATAATGATCCCCAGGGGTAGGGTGGGGCCACAATGGGGGGGGGGTCAAAGTTTAACAAAGGAATTTATAGGGTAAATCTTTAAAAATCTTCTCAGAAACTAATCAGCCAGATGATTCTTTATAATTGTTAAGACTTTGGCCCCAGGACAATTCTTTGGCCTCACGAGAAGGTTGAGAGTTTACTGTACGTTTATATCCCATATATAAACTATTGTTAGGGATCTTTTTGAGAACTGCAATACTCAACACATGATATGACTATAAAATCATCCTGTTAGAAAAGGGACTAATGATTATAAACATAAGAATATCCAGGGGAAAATGGATTTTATTTATACAGAATTTACATGAATTATTGTATATTGTCCAGATAGTTTGTATTATGACTCCATTGAGCTGATTTTATCATACCTATTGTTCCTCAGGTGAGCGATGTGGCCCATGGGCCTCTTGTTTCACTATAACTTCTATCAACTTTGTAACTCATGTGCTGTATTTATTATTTGTGTTAAAATGTTATTCTTCATGCAATCTCCTATGGGAGGAAATAAAGATAATTAGAATGAATGAATGAACAGTCTGGGCAATTTAATGAATAAAACATTTACATGTAGCTTTTCATGATAATTCATTACAAAGTTACACACATATACTTTATTAAAAACATTCACTCTCCACACTCATACGGGTTAAACATATTTATTTATCATTTCTTTATATCGTAAACCTATTCTTTCTCCATTGTTCAAAACAGTTTCGCAGAGGATGAAATGTAAATAGCCGCGAAAACGAAAGTGCCCTCTGCGCTTGCGCAGCGTTCATAACTACGAATATTCACACCTCCGTTATCAGAGAGTTCCATTACGGAAACTTGCGAACGTTTCGTAAGTTAAGGTTACGAATAAAACTTACGAACACGTTAGTAAAACAGAACATTCTTATCTTAAGTTAAAACGTACGAAGTTCTTAAGTAATAATATTTTTGCGTAAGATAAGAAGCTTAGTAAAACTCATGCCTGGTTTACATGTCACAAGACACGTCACAATGCACCAACGTCAAAAACGTACTAATCCGCTTGACGTTACGTTTGAATTTTGAACAGATTAATATCATTTTTAAAAGTAAAACGGACTCAATTTGTACAGCAAATTACAGAAAATTAAATTATAAGGAATGAACTCAATGTCTACCCAAGTTATACTCGTATAACCTGGGTTGGGGCAATTTACTTAAATATTCATGTACACAAAAAACGTAGTACTTCTACACTCACCTCACTTTTCTGGTGTTGCGTAAACTTTTTCAGACTCGCACGAGCAAAATCGAAGCATGCATTATCAACTAATACACTTATTGCTTTTCCAAAATATCCCAAGTATTCAAGACATCGACTTTGATCAAATGGAAGGATGGCTTTTCTGTACATGTCTGCAGCATCATGCATCTAATAATAATTAAACTTATTATACATGTTACCATTGAAATAATAAACCAACATTAGATGTGATCTCTTTGCGAGCAACAAGATATTTTCCAATTTAATGTATCTTAAAAAGGCTATAGGGATAGTTGTTCTTCGCTATCATTTCATAACACTTCTACAAATTCTATTAAACCCTTTCTATGGATTTCAAAAGACATATTTATTCTAACATTTAAAAAAGGTCATTTTGATTAAATCAGATCAACGATTCGCTTTTTTATCATCGGTATAAGGAATCAGAAGGACCCCCGCTTAAGGTTAATCAGCTGAATTTTAATCAGATTGAAAATATCTTGAAACTTTTCCTGAAACTAAGATCTGAAAGTTTCATCGAATTCGGATGAAGCTTTTTTGAGAAAGCGCTATACAAAAAAATAAAAGTATGGGAAAAGAAACAAAAAATATTAAATTAAGGCCTTTCCTTGAAGCAAAAGAACCTAATAATAGAAAAAAAAACAAAAAGAAAACAAGAGGCCAATTGGCCTTAACGGTTACCTGACTAGCATATACATGTACATGTAATCCATACACAAACTTGTCGAGGAGTCTCAAATATGCATTTAATTAATTAGGTTTCATTCTGGAGTTGAAACAATTATAAATTTGTAATGACGATTACCTCCCTGCCTGACATCATTCAAAAAGAACTGTGAAACCTATAATTTTGACAAGAAACTTAAAGATCTGGTCTACAAAATCATGAATTCAGTTTTCCTTTCAAATGTGTGGGAGTAAAGAAAATATTTTTAACATTATATGCAATAACATCTATACATCCATTTTGGCCCTGTCCTAGAGTCAAAACCCATACTCCAGGGGACATGAAAATTAAAATTTCAGTAGAGAACTTTCTGGTTAAAATAATTATAAGTCAGTTTTATATACAGATGTGTGAGAATAGAGAAGAAAATTTTTAAACTTTATATGCATTAGCACTATATTGCCATATTGCCCCCCCCCCCCCCCTCTCATGTCCTGAACCCCTGATCCAGGGGCCATGAATTTCACAGTTTAGGTAGAGGAGTTAGTGGACATCAAAACCATGTATTCCATTTTTTGCCCACATGAGTGGGAGTAGAGAAGAAGATTTTTTTAAGATTTAAATCATTTTTACTAATTGGCCATATTGGCCACACCCTAGAGCCTGAACCCCTATCCCAGGGGTCACGAATTTCACAATTTAGGTAAAGGGCCTCATGGAAATCATAATAATGCATTTAGTTTTTAACAAGTATATATGGGAGTAGAAAGGACATTTTCTTAAATTTAATACATTTTAACTATATGGTCATATTGGCCACACCCTAGAGCCTGAACCCCTGACCTAGGGGTCATGAATTTCACAATTTTGGTAGAGGGTCTCATGGAAATCATAATCATGCATTTAGTTTTCAACAAATGTATATGGGAGTAGAGAAGAAGATTTTCTAAGATTTAATACATTTTAACTATATGGTCATATTGGCCACACCCTAGAGCCAGAACCCCTGACCTAGGGATCATGAATTTCACAATTTTGGTAAAGGGCCTCAAGGAGATCAAAATCATGCATTTAGTTTTTAACAAATATGTATGGGAGTAGAGAAGAAGATTTTCAAAGATTTAATACATTTTAACTATATGGCCATATTGGCCAAACCCTAGAGCCTGAACTACTGACCCAGGGGTCATGAATTTTACAATTTAGGTAGAGGGCTTCAAGGACATCATGATCATGCATTTAGTTTTTAACAAATATATATGGGAGTAGAGAAGAAGATTTTCTAAGATTTAATACATTTTAACTATATGACTATATCGGCCACAACTTGAGCCCGAACCCTTAACCCAGCTCAGGGGTCATGAATTTTACAATTTTGGTAGAGGATTTCATGGACATCATAATCATGCATTTAGTTTTTAACAAATATATGTTAGGAGAGAAGAGGATTTTCAAAGATTTAATACATTTTAACTATATAGCCTAATTGGCCACACCCTAAAGCCTGAACCCCTGAGCCAGGGGGCCATACATTTCACAATTTATGTAGAGGACCTCATGGACATCATAATCATGCATTTAGTTTTTTACAAATATATATGGGAGTAGAGAAGAAGATTTTCTAAGATTTAATACATTTTTACTATATGGCCATATTGGCCTCACCCTAGAGCCAGAACCCCTGACCAAGGGGCCATAAATTTCACAATTTTGGTAGAGGGCTTCATGAACATCATAACTATGCAACCATTTTTTTCCTCACATGTGTGGTAGTAGAGAAGATTTTTGAAAATTTGGCTTTTTTGGGCATATTTGGCCCCACATGAGGCGCCCCGGGGGTGGTAGAGCCATGAATTTCACAATTTAGATTTATCTTACTATAGAGATGCCTCACACCAAAATAAGTAACAATCAGCCTTGTAGTTTTTAAGAAGAACTTATAAATGTAAAATTGTTAACGCACGACGACGGACGAAAACGGATAGCAATAGTCACATGAGTTCACTCAGGTGACCTAACAATAACAAGAAAGTATTCGGGGCCGGTTAAAGAAGCATATGAACAATTTAGCGTCTTATTTTGATTGTAATACACAAAATCGTACCTTTAAATTACTGTTTTTAATCGGACCAAAAAAAATTGTTTCCAATGAAACAGACGTTTTTGCAATAAAATTTGGTAGTTCATTCCTGCCACCTCGGTGCATTATCACGTGATAACTATAAATAGCTTACATATATTCCTTAATATATAATGAAATGGAACAAAACTACCCCGCCGCTTCTACAAATCAATAAACATATAAAGTAAAAGAAAAACATCTGTTTTATAAAAACTAATGCTAAAATTTTATTTGATTTTAATCAAATCGTACTTTGCCCTTTTCTCTGAAAAATTTTCTAACTCTTATAAAGTTTGCACCGAAAACTCGGCATGTTGTAATAAGGCAAAAGATAAGCAAACTCTTGATACATGCTAAATGTAAATATTCAAAATATATGGGGTAGCGTT
Source organism: Magallana angulata (assembly GCF_025612915.1). Classification (NCBI taxonomy): domain Eukaryota; kingdom Metazoa; phylum Mollusca; class Bivalvia; order Ostreida; family Ostreidae; genus Magallana; species Magallana angulata. The sequence goes on along the minus strand of NC_069118.1, from coordinate 26,257,046 downwards.
GTACTAGTAGGGATTTAATATCGTAATAAACAAAGGCAGAAGAAATGATGGTCGAGCAATTAAAGCAAAATTTCATACTTTTTTAGGAAATATTTTATTATCTTCTCTCGTTAAATTCTCAACAAATCACAGTAGAATATGTTATTTAAGTTCTTAGATTCTAAAATTTACACATTTCACTTTCAGTCATACATGTAACATCATCAATGTGTTAATCTACGTAATAAGTCTAATTCATGAAAAACATGTATCTGTTGGATTATTTTGCATATGATTTTGGTCTACGTTTTGATGTTTTAACATTTGAATAAGTATCAAATATTAATATCTAATAACCAAAATTGGTTATTTCGCAGAGTTACATGCATCTTTGATTCCATATGCTTCCTTGTCTACCTTGCGTCCTGTTGAAATGGATGACCTTGACAATAGTGGGAAAAAATGAAGAAAACAACAAAAGCAATATCAAGATCTTCTGTTTAAACGGAAGACGACAGAATTCTGGTATTCGTAAACTGTATGCTTTACAGAAGACCAAAATGGGTGACTCTATGACATGGTTGTACGATTCTAACACTTTTTAAGTAAAGTTTACGTTTAAAGTTTAAATTTATTCAGCTGAGTTGAATACTAGTTTTCTGCGACGCCACAACGCCACTCCAAAAATTGTTCATACAATTTAATAAATTGTGCATCTGACAAAATATATTAAATTTTGGCTTTTAATGTAACGTTTAATAGTTTGAAGTTTTGTCTTAATGGCAAAACTCAATCTTTTTTAATATATGACATGGTAATTTAGATTCCTCAAATAATACTCATTCATTATATAATCTTTCACTAAATGCAGACCTAAACCATTTAAATGCCGATGTGAAGAAGAATAATGACCAATGAAGAAGAACGACCGGGGATCATTTTTCGAGGGTGAAAAATTACCGTTTTCCCTGCAGAAAAAGTGTCATTTCCATAACAAGAGGCCAATGGGGCAACATCGCTCATCTGAGCAACAATGATTTTATGTTGGCGTTCAAAGGATATTGTGCCATATGACCCTTCGGTAGAATAACAAAAGATAAATACTGTAAAGTATTCGGATTTAACACTTATTTTTGCATACTCTCAATTTTTGACATTGTACCTTTATGGAATACCATTTTTACCGAAGATAAGAACATACTATTCAAGCTATAAAAGTATACTTTTGATATAGGGGTAAATTCTTAAATTCCAATTGCCTATATTTTCGTTCTGCCCCCCCCCCCTTCCCGCACTTTATAAAGGAATCAAAAAAATTGAGAGCATATAGGTACATTTTCTTCCTAGCTTACTTGTTAGTTTTTGTATTTTTGTAAAAAAAAAAAAAACATATATATAATAATAGGTATTGTATTTTATTTAAAAAATTCCTATAGATGTGAAGAAGAAAATTGTACCTCAATGCCCTCAAATCAAAAACATCCAAAAATTTAATTGGTCTTCCCTATCATAAACAACTGTTGTTTATCTGATTTAAGCTCTTGCAAGTTTTATAACCTTACTAACTTGATTGATGAATACACTCGAATGAAAAATGTTGTCGAGTGACATGTTAAAGAGGTATTATAATCGATGTATTGACAGGCATACATGTACCACTCTATTTTACTAAGGCCCATCCATTATTTTCATCTTTATTAAAAACAACAAATGAATAAAAACCAGGATAATTTTCAGCTGTAACATTTTCTTAGGAATAGTGATAATGCATTTATCCCCATAACAGAAATGTGTCATAACTATGGAAACTTTTTTAACAGTGTCGTTTTTATTTACTCAAGTCTGAAAATTATAAAAATTGATGTAGATTTGATATTGTTCATCGTATAAAGAGGGGACCCTAGTAAGTAGTTACAGCTTATCATCCTCATTTTTTGTACAAGTATTCAACATTTAGCGAGACATTTCTAATGATCAACCAAATTTTCAGCGTCAATCGTAGAATTATATGCAAGATACAAAGCTCACAATTCTGCTAGGTTTGAGTCATATTTTGTTCATATGAGTTTATTATATCAGCTTAAAATTTTCAACCTTGGTATTTCCTTTTCAGCATTTAAAAAAATGGCCTCATATCTGTGTACTTATATAGAAGTGAGAACAAAGCTCTGTATCTTGCTTACAATTCAAAGCTTAACACTCAAATATGGTAAGTATCTAGAAATTGTAAACAGTTTCACAGAAGAAACATGCACTAAAACAAATAAAGAGCACAATTTATTTTACAAAATGAATCATATATATCCCTACATATTTCCGTCAGCGATATTGAACTCTGTTAAACCTGATTAAACCCGAAAAAATGCTTTGCATCTCAACAAAACACATTGCATTAATCAAGCATTACGCAAAAGATCATATCGAATCACCAAATGAATATAATTAATTGTATTTTAGTACCTGTGAATACATCCGATTTTGCTTCTTCTGCGCAGACAAACAGTCAAGTTACCGAAGTCTGTGTTTGATTTGATACGTAAAAAATTACAAAATACAGGCGACAGTTCCCCAGTTTACAAAGCATAAATAATGAAAGTGAAACGAAATCCAGTCAAGCTTACACCACCGTCAAATGTAAAAACTATAAACGCATTGAAATATTTAACCTCACTTTACTTCACAAAATCGATACCAATGTATCTTGCATGTTTCAAACATTCCCTTTGCATACGAACTGTTGCACAACAAACAAATTCATCTTTGTCAGATCGACACGTTTATCATGCGTCCAACATGGCTACCTCGTTTTTGAAGTATGGAATACTGAACCCAAAGTTATAAACTGATCGAAATACGGCTTTCCTTTATTATTATTTTCGTTATACAGTAATTTCATGCATATCTTTTACAATTTAATGCTATGCTATGGTATGCGATTTTAATGATATGCTATGAGATTTGTATGCTATGCTATGAGATTTGTATGCTATGCTATGAGAAATTGAAATAAAGGGCTTAATGATATGGTATGCTATGATATGCTATGGTATGCTATGAGATTTTAACAAAATCGCCTCCATACACAGAAGAGTTCCCCCCATTTCGAATAAAATAATAAGAAGCCAAAGTTTACCACAAATCTGTCATGTAAACATTTATTTTTTCAAATAAAAACATTTAAAACCGAGTTAAAATAATGCTGTATGCTATGCTATGGTATGCTATCGTATGATATGACGAATGCGATTATATGAGATTGTATGCTATGGTATGAGATTCCAATGCTATGCTATGAGATTTCAATGCTATGCTATGAGATTTCAATGCTATGCTATGCTATGGTGTATGTTGTAAAAGATATGCTTGAACTGACTGTAACCAAGATTTGATACAGAATTAGCCCATACATTTTGCAATTTATATTTCCCATTCTATAAAGATTTATTAATGCTAAATTATTTTGAATTTGACTCAGCGTTAAAGATTTCTAAAAATGCACCCCCTTTTCTTTTTCTACAGTTTCGAGGTTTTTCTCTGCTTTGAATAAAGATCTATCTTTCATTCCTGCAATTTATAATAATAACTCCGAGTTTAATGCAGTATCCCCTTCCCTGAATTTTAATGTTTATTTTCGATTTGAACGTATTAAGATATTTTGATATTTTATGAAAAACCTAATACCTAACTGCAGAAACAATTGCTTACGAAAAAAAATCAGGTTAGCTTTATCTTAAGTCAAATCAATCAAATGTATGATCATTCATTTGTACTAACTAATAAAACAAAGTGCACACATACTGCACGAAAGAAATGCATAGATCGTAGTTAACATTATATAACGGTATTAAACTTTCTTTGAATTTTTGCGATGACGAAGATGGGAAAAAAACAAAAACAAAGGACATACATTGCTAAGTTATGTTTCGTATTTGTAATGAATGTTAATAAGAATACATGTACCTGTTGTGTCCTTTCATAAAAACGTCCCAGACATTTGTATTGTGAGGCAATGCGCAGACACTTTTCAGCTTTCATTGCTTTCTTACATTGAAAAAACAAATGAGCTGCCCTCATTAAATGATATTTTTGGGATTTCTCGTCCATTGATCTACAACACATAAGATTATTTGTTATATTCAGAAGTATATTCTTGCTAGTTAACTATACATACAGTTACAAAGAAACTGTCAATAGAGAGGTTTAGCAAACCAATGTGTACGCGTACGTGTAGAAAGGAAGATATGTGCATTACGTCATCAGTTTTTGTAATAACGAATTTCTACACGTATGTATCCGAATGAGCTTACGTGTAATTGCAAAGTACCCGTAAAGTCAAACTTGTACCTTCTGTTTTCCTTTTGGCTATTTATTTTAACAAATATGTTTATTTTTATTAAGCCTGAATATTTAATGCGAATACTGATATCTACAAACATAAATTTTCATTAAAATTTAATTTGATACTAAAATTTTAATACATGTATCTCTACCTCAGGAACATGCAATGGCGCTGTTATCTTATTAATCTGTGATAAATAAGAATATAAAGATATAAACAATGAAGTATAATAAAATTTACATATGCAGAATTCTCAATTTTCGACTGACTTAAATTCTCAGCTTAGTAGGAGAGGATATCTAGAATTACATTTAACATTGACACGTACAGGTACACGTTACAACTGCTAAACAAGAACAATAATGTGAGCTAGTACGCGTAGTTCTTACTTGTAACCTACACGTGCAAGTAAACGTATTCGTTGGTCTGCTAAACCTCTCTAATAATTGAGATGTAAGCTCGTCGGGAAAAAAATAATAATAAAGTAAATAATATACACTTATTTAACTGGCATTAAGGATGATAGCAAGTTTATTGTTCCCGTAGACAGCAAAAATTTTACACGGTGAGGTCAAAGAAAATAGTTACTCTCGATGGGAACAATAAATTTGTTACCGTTCGAATAGTCAGTAAAGAGGTATTTTATTGTACCGAAAAAATCTTTATTTGTCGGCAATGAATATTTTCTTGGTAGTAAACACATGAGAGTTATCGGACCTAAAAGTTAAGGTAGCGACGTGGACCACATCAGATGTGTTCCAAAATCAAAACGAAGGATATCGAATGATGCTTGTAATTAGCTTTGTTGGTCATTCACTTAAAGCAGCTAGAATGGAAACTATCTCACGATTAGATAGAATAGCAAGTTTATTCCATGTAATTTTACATTTCATATTCAGAGAGGTATAATGATTTTTAAAGTTGACTGACTATGAATAAAATTGGGAGAATACCTGGGTATTCCCACCATTTCAATAAATCTTATTTGAACATGTACATGTAGGTCTATTGTCTGTGACGTAAATAACCCTTCGTGACTTCAAAACAATGTGACGTCATGACATGCTTCAAGTAATGGCAAGTAAACAATGGACGCACAATGCAGTAGCTCACTCTAACTATAGATATGTTTGCAAATAAATGAGTAGAAAAAAGTAGAAAAAATGAAGCATAATTTCTACTAGAGGCAAAATGTAATTTGACAGTTTAATGCCGATGACATTTCGGAAAAGGACTGGGCGCAATATCAAACTCGTGTATTCTATACAGCAAAAATAATACAGCCAATTATATCCTTGCCCTAATTTAATTTTTAGTTTGCTTCTCCATATAACATTAAAGAAATGTTTACTGTGATTATATTAGTCCTCTGTGGACGAAATATTGCCTTCCGCAAAGCTGTTGCTTTCAACCTCAGCATATATTGATATAATATTTAAAGAAATAATCACGAGTTAAACATATGGACAAACATCTTCAACTTCAAGATAGTTTTCAATATAGTTCTACATTGTATATATGTGGAGCTGTCTGTATCAAAAGTGTAGAACGCATATTAATTCGTTTAAAAAAGAAAAAAATAATCCCAAGTAAATCAATACTCTATATGTTAAATTTCAAAAGCCTAATTTTGTTTTACTTTTTCTTTATTTTATTTCTCATAACATACTCCTAAAAGCTTCATTTTATCATAACTTCATAAAAGCACAATGACAACGCTCACTTATCGTACAACGGAACAATCGTTTCAATATAAAAATTTCCTTTAAAAATCATAATATTTTCATATGCAATTTGTTAATTGTGTACAATTTTAATTAATGTTATCAAAATAATTTCATAAAAGGAATTTTACAAAAATGGGCAAAAACATGCGCAATGAAAACTAAAGTCGCCCTCTTTTATAAAGTGCTTCTGCATACTTTTTTATTTGTTTGCTCTATTTTAACGTGGAATAGTGCATCATTGTACTGTATTACATAGTTTTGTCGATATGTATATTTTATCACGTGCCAGCAATAGATCTGAGTAAGATATGAACGCAGTCATAAAATAGTGGAGTTAATATTCATATTTCTTGAAGAGGAACGGCAACCATGTGCAAAAAACAGTCATATACTTATTTTACATAAGAATTTGTCTTAATAAGAAAGTAGGAGTAGTTGGGGTTTTTGCACATCTAATTAGAAATAAAATCATGCATTACTTCTCATGTCAATATAGAAAGTTCTTTCTTCATTAGTTGTTGTAAGTTATACTTTACCTAGCTAATTGTTTTTCGTGATATGCTCCTGCTAAACGGGCCTTAAATATATCAGATCCCTCTTTGAAGCAATCTGCCGCCAAATCAAATCGTTTTTTCCGAAAAAAAAATTCACCCTGTTTACACCAGTCTTTACATTCCGATTGTTTTGAAAATCTTATTAGAGATGCATCTTAAAATAAGAATGTAAAAAAGATATTAAGACATGTAAACAACAAAAATTCTTCAAATCGAATTGAAATCACCCACTGTTAAAACATCAAGTTCTAGCACTGTAAAACGCAACAAATCCCAAACATTCTACATTTTAAAAAATTAGGTCTTTATGAAAAAACTGCAATTTACCGTCTTTAACTTCTACAAGATTTCTCTTAATGAAATAATCAAACATTGGTAATCTACATTCTTCATCTTCATCGAAAATCCAAACGTTTGTTCTTGCTCTCGTTAGAGCAGTATACAAGCGTTTTAATTCAGTGTTTAATATTTTGTGCTTTCTAGGGTCAAATTCAAGAGGTCTCGGGTATAGATTTGTTGATATGTCACCTGTTATAATAAAAAATATGTATGTTCAATTAAGCATTAAATATGGGTTTTGCAACATAATTTCAGGTATATTTATTAAAAATAGCTATATGACGTACTATGAATAAAACTTCTCTTGTCTTTTGATTTATACGGGTCGTGTTCTTTGGTCAACATTTCTAAAAAAGATGTCACCACTCTCCACTCTTTATTTGCCTACAACCATAGTGATTAAAAAATTAAAACAAGTACGGCACACTTTCGTCATCAAAATTTCGATTTTCTGATTATCCTCTTGCAGGATTTCAAATCATTTCGAAAAACCAACTATATACCTTAACACAGACTTTTTGGTAAAAAAAAAGAGTTTTTTTTTTCTAAATTATACTAAAAAGATATAATAATAATGATGTACGAAATGATCAGTTTTGAATTTCAGTATGCACCACCACGTTGTATTTAAAAACAAATTTAAAATGTTATCGTACATGTGAATCTTTAAAAAAGTTGAAAAGAAGAACATCATCAAACTCTAGTCCCTTGGCACAATCAATGGTCAAAACAAGGCATTTCTGGAATGTCGACTTTACTGTTTTTTTCGTTTCATCTTTAGTCACTAGAACAACCTGATGGGCCCCAAGATCAATTTTCGACGTCTCTCTTTCGTTTCCACTCAATAATAAATGAAGATTTCTGCAAATGAGCAGATGAATAAACAGAAAAAAAAATATTTTCTTGATGCATTAAAAAACACTATTTTTCCATTTACAAAAAGGACTTTTATATGGGTGTTGTCATGATATCATTTTTTGAATAAAAATACAAAAAAGTTGGAAAATGAAAAAAAAAAATTATAGTTATGTTATGTGATAGGTATTTATTTACTCTTTCCGACTTGTTCGTAAAATGACTGGTTTTGGACCTATCATCATTCCTTTGTCATCACCAAGGTCATCGAAGGAATCCGGGAAAAAATACTTCAGAATATCAAGAACAGATGTTGCCAAGTTCAGAATACCAGCATGTGACCGATAATTATGCGGTAGATGATACAACTGTAATAGTGTTTGAATCAATGAAGCTTTTATATATTTGCAAACAATTTTTGTTTAAAAAACACTTCGTATTTATTCATACGTATTTTCATATGTATTATCTTAAATTTGTTACACTGACAATAATTTCCTTTAATCTAAATTAAGTCACGTAATATAAATATTAAGGGCAACACAAAGGCTTTGACATCAACACTGCACCGGATAATTATACCAGTCCCAAAGTGGCATTTTTCATTCTCTAAGCAACATATATCGGAAAATCAAAATATGTCGTATGAAAGACCATTGCTGAAAAAATTTATAACGACAATTTGAAAAAAAATTCTCATAAGATTTTAATATCAGATAGGAAATCTTAAGTTTCTGGTGGAAAAACTACCTGACTGAATCAAATTCTTATAGGAAATACTTTCTCTACAAGAAATACAACTCCTAAAGGATTTTTTTAAATTTTCTATTATTTGTTTTTTTTTATATTTGCTGTAGGAAAACTATTTCTCCTATAAGAATAAGTGTTTTTCTACGATTTAATTTTTAAAGATGAAAAACTCAACTGTCAGGTGAGATACACAATAAACAAAAGGGGTTATAAACTCTTTAGAAAATGGTCTATTTCATAATTTAGATTGATTTCTTTTTTACAAGACTTCAGCCTAAGCGGGTGCAAAATGTACCCTTGGCACTGGCATAATTATCTGGCACATCGTTCATACTTTAATGAATTTCTTTAAGCTTAAAACAATATAGGTTAAAACTAATTTTTGTTATTGTATTTTTTTAAAATTGGTCAAAATCAAAATGCGACTACCTTTTCTGGAACATTAACCGTGTCTCTTCCATTCTCTTTGATTTTGAATAAAAGAGCTTGAAGGTCTTTAAATCTAAAAGAGATTCCTTGCATGATACACTGGGCCGTATCTCCGGTAAGAAATATTCTATTGGGTATTGAACATAGTTGCATTAGGATGCAAAGCTCTGCATTAGTGAAATCCTGAGTTTCATCTACATATACCTCGTGAAAATATACGTCTTTTCTTAAATTTCTCATTCTAAAAAAAACCCAGAAAATCATATGAATATATCTAATCACGAACCTCTAATGCATAAAGGTAGTTTTGCCATGTCATGTCCTGTCAATTTATGTTATGTAATGTTTGTAAATAATATTTACCCGACAAACTTTATAAATGAAATAAAATAAAAAGACATATTTTGAGATTGATCTATGCATTTTACGAAGTTATTGCAATTTTGGCAATAATGAATATAATGCACACAAGTTGAGATCAAATTAGAAAAAAAAAGATTGTATCGGTGCAACAGTGGGTCGAACCCTCTCACCTATAACGAGCTATTAGCAGTTCATTGAATGTCTTAGATTAGTATTAACATTTCAAGCTAAAATAGATTTGTCTATACAAAAGGCAGTTTTATGGTACGGGTAAAAAAATTCAGGATAATTTAGAGTAATCGAGAATTGCTGAGGATTGGAGAACGTTAATTTCTTTTTAAATGATAAAAAAAGATATTGCATGCTCTGTGCATTTTGAAGTAAAAAACGGTGCAAAAAATTGTGTATTTAAACAGAGAGAGAGAGAGAGAGAGAGAGAGAGAGAGAGAGAGAGAGAGAGAGAGAGAGAAGTAATAGTTTTTTTAATTATACCTGTGAAATAAATTAAATGTCACATCTCCTTCGTCAATATAATGACTGTGTTTCTTCACACGTTCATACGATTTAAACATTTCGTAGATGAGTTCTCTATCATCTTGAAATAATGGTGCCACTTTTTTCCCGATCTCTTTGTATTGCTCAAGAGTCAAATGCCCTTTCGAAGAATTAAGGGCAGCAAAAGATCCCTTGATAAATGATCTTACTTCTGTCCAGACAAGTGAAGCATGACATGTTGTGCTTTTTTTTATTTTCATCCAAATGTCTCTTTCAAAGATCTCATAGGTTAGTAGCTTTCGCTGTGTATGTTTTTTGAATTTCAGTTTATTTCTTGATTTGAATTTCTCAGAAGGTCCTTCTGATTGAAACTCATCATCCTCAGATGAAAAATCAGAAAAGTTGTCATCATTGTTGTGAAACTGGGCAAGATCTTCAGTATTGTTTTTATCGGACCAATCCTGGAGAAAATTTGAAAAAATAAAAAATTGAACAAAAATATAAAATTTCAAAATTTCACTGTATGTCTGTACAAAACGTCCCTTCAAATACATAAGGAGACTGACGTACGTATTTGTCATTCTTCATCTATTCATTAAGCTTTATCTTATCAAAGTTTCTTTTGAACTGAAGACTAGTAGTTCAAGTATTAATATTTTCAATCAACCGATTTTTGTTTTGTTTCTTTGAAAAACATGCTTTGCTTTTTTTTTGCATATTCATGCTTAACCATTAAAACAGTCAAGTCTTCAAATTCAATAGTTAACATAATTAGAATGCAAATGTTTGTAAAGCAGATAAAAATTTTGTTTTGTAATGATACTTTTTTCATTATTATTTTGTTGTTGTTTTTTAATGACACGTGTACATTGTTATTATTGATGAAAATATTAACCCAGTGAATAGATTCATAACGATGAATTTGTTCTCAATTAAAGAAGGAGTAATACTTCTTATATTAAGGAATTCATGACATAACCTATAACCCTTTATTGAGATTATACCAATTACTTGAAAATCATTAATGTGTCATAACAAAATGCTCTTGTTTACATTTTTAGCATTTAGGATCAATTTACTTTCATATTTTTAACAGAAAACCTTTTCTCAAAAATTAGAAAATATATATATCATGTACTGTATGTAAAACCTTAATGTAAAACCATTAACAGTTTATGATGAAGAAATATAACGTTTGCTAATTAAAGCAGATTTTGTAACAAACCTAAACAACAAAGTGCTTTTCTGAACTAAAAAGCATATGTTTTGTAACATAAATTAACATTGTATATAACTATATAGTATTTTCATATACATTTGATATTCTTAATTTTATGCTGCTATGGTAAAATTTGGGGTTTTTTAACTACTATGTCTAATTTGAATTTCTTTGTATTGACTGATGAAAATAAATTTGTATTGACTGATGAAAATAAATACGATTTTTTTTAATACATGTATATGGTTAAATTAATACCAGAGGGATATTACACATTTAGTGTCCCCGTAACAAACTTCCTGCATGACACACTGTTTTTGTTTTTTTTTTTTTTGGTTTTTTTTTTTATCTTTTTTTTTTTGACAATCGTTTATCAAAAAATTGTGTTTGGTATCCGTAAAATGTAAAATGGAAAGAGTTTTGCTCTGATGTCATCATTTTCATTAGAAAGGTAATGCAGGATACGATTCTCGCAACAGAACTTCTCCCTTGTCTCAGTTATATATCAATACTATAAAATTTGTTCCAATCAAATAAATTTAACTTTTTCATATTGATCATAATCTTGTTTATTTTATAAATTGACAATAAGAAATACTACTTACGACTAAGTTTTCATTTGCCAGATAAAAAGGTGGACCAATAGAAACATCCAATAGTTCTATTAGCTGTTTGTACGTTAAAAATAACGGATACCCTTTTTCGCCGATCTCCTGCAGCGTTTCATAAGATGTTTTAATTTCTGATGGAGAAAAGTTTTTTTCAACTGAACTTGACTTCCTTAATTCAATAAAGTTTCGTTCAGCTTCTGAACAAAGAATCGGATTTTTTGTAACAAATAATTGCCTCAATCCCTCTTCAGGATCAATTTGTCGTAATTGATTTTCCTCTGAATATTCTGAGTCATCCATTCGCTTTCCTTAAAAAAAAAATGGTATCATATTTGAACAAGATATTTTACTTTTAAAGAAATCATGAATGCATATGAAGTGTCTTAATATTGATATTGATATATGTTCATACCATCCGAATGCTTTGAAGCGGCCAAGTTAGAATTAGAACTACACTTTGTCTCCTGATGTCTCCAATATTCTTCAAATATTGCCCACAGCTTGTATATGCAGCAGGTTGTTTTTCCAGTACCACTTCGTCCAAGCAAGAGAATCGGCGCATCAAATTTCATTTTGATAAATAGGTATTCAAGATCAGTTACCTTGAATGGTAGATCTACATCATTGTTCAAATATTTCAATGCATGAGAAACAAGATCTGGTGATACGTCATAAAACTTTGTGACATTAGGATTCACTGAAATATAAAAGTTCCGTTCGGTTTCTTTGAATTCAACGAGTTTGTTTGTGTTGCGTTTTGTGAAAAGTTTTGGCAACTCCAATTCAGTAGATCCTTTGATACCGTAATTTTCCTTAGGGCTATATGATAGACGAAAAATGTTGCATTGTTTATAGGATTCTGTAATGTTTTCAACGCAAGCATGTATTCTGTCATGATTTAAAACAATATCCCATATCCTTATTACTTCAGAGAAGATGACATCACATTCAATGTCAGTAACGGCACTCATATTATTACATCGTGGAGAAAAGTTGATTGCATTTTCCCAGATTATTCGTACGGCTTTATCAAGTTTGATTTCGAATAGCTTTATATCTTGGTTTCCGTTATGATGAAGAGCCTTGCAAAGGTGTGGTTCTCTGTAACCTTCTGCTAGCTTCTTGATACATTCAAACGCCCTTTTCTTTGTATGCACAGGAACATGTCTGCTATTAATAGCCTTTTTAAATCCAGATGTACATTCAATTTCCCAAGGCAAAGATTCAAAACTCTTCAAATCGACCTTAATGTAAAAACAAATATTGAGTAAAGTGGTTTTATATTTACATATATTTGTTTTTTAAGTATTGACAAGAAGAACAAATATCTGAATGAAACGATTTCCAGATATGAAATACTCGTAAATAATAAGAATAAAATACAAGACGGTTGAAATTTAGTTTAAAGCATAGATCAAACAGTATTTATTTTTATGTCTCAATAGATAGTAGTAGAAGTAGCAGCTTTATTTATTTCTCATTTATAAAAAAAATCAGACTTCTTAATTACTGGTTATCAGTAATTGGTCATTTTTTCAAAGAGGCTATGCATTTCTGTTGAGCTAATATGGCAAGTCTCGTTTAACCAGGCACTTTATACTTGTCTATTCAACGCTTTAAATCTTAACGCACAAAGAAAGCGTCGACTTTAACTGAATTGAAAATGTACACATGTAGATTTATGAGCTTCTTATGGATCTGATATTTCTTTCCTCATCTCTATTTTAATGTGTATTACACACTTGTGATGTTAAAACTATATAAATATAAGTAAAAAATAATATGAAAGACACTGTTAATAAACTTTGAATTTGCATAATCAACCAACAGAGGTATGGCCACAATTTGAGCTGAAAATTTTCAATTTTTTATTTTCTACTTTTTGAAGTTTACAATGCTTCATCACGTCTTGAATGGTCAACAAAACTATTCATAATGTCAATATCAATTCGAGATACTAAGCTTTTACAATTCTTTGCAATCTGATTAATTAAGAATGTTTACATTTGCCCAAAGCGCAGAGAAATCTGACAACAACCAACTAAGAAACTGTTTTGTGCCGTTAGAAAGAACTTTATTATTCGCATGAATGATTCTCTCTTCTCTACTAGAACCCCTTAGAAATGCCATTGGAACACGTACATTATGCGTTCTGCACCAATAAAACATCGCACTGCAAGAAAAGCGTTTTTTGTTATTGTAAAAACATTATACCACGCAAAAAGTGTTTGAGAAACGTACAACTTTTGTTAAGTGTGTTTAAGAGCGATTCTGTATAGATTGAATCAATACAATGTAAATAGCCAATACCTCATCAAAACTGGACCCCGTTTCATTTCTTTCGCATTCCATTTCACTCTGGTTTTGTTGGTTTGTTTTCTGAAATAGTCATTCAGATATTTTAACAAAAGCTAAAAGTGATTAAGATATTTCATCAAATTGTTTTAAAGTATGTATTTGAATTTTTATGAACGAGAGATTTTGAATTTAAAATAAAATGAAATGGATAGTAATGATAATATTCAATGGGAACCTTTATCAAAGTGAAAAAAAAATATTTCAAATCTTAATCTTTATAAACAGATTCTCAATTGTTTCAGTTATTGCAAACAGAAACCGGTATGGATAATAGAAATATAGAAAAAAAACGTTATATAAACCACGAAGCAGTTTTATGAAAAGCGTAAATATTTCCAAGAAAATGTTGAAGGTACTAATTGAAGTTTTTCCGTAAAACTAATATTTTATTGGTATCAGATATAGAGAATAGGACGATCTGTTATTAAGATTAATTAAGATATAAAATCTTAAATATGTCACTTAGAACAGATTCCTCGGTTCTGACGTATGTGTCACAGTGTATTCACAACTAAGTAATATTTTCCGTCAGTGAAAAAGACACAGTAAACTATGAATTATCTATTCGTATTATAAAATGTCGAAAAGTAAAAGTAAAAAACTAAGCAAAATTTTGGAAAATAAAATGTGTCGTAAAGTGAATGTGCGATTTACCTCTGAAGAAAATTTGACGATGGGGCGTAGTTCTGATTTGTTAAAAATTCCAGGTGATAATTTTGAGATCTCGTCTAATAAGTGCTGTTCCAGTCTCTCGATTTTCACATTTATTGACATCTTTTCGTCTTGATAATCGTACGTCTGAAAACAGAAGACCATTTGCGCATTGCTTAGCTGAGCAACTATGAAAAACTTTGATCCAAATTAATTAGCTTAATAATTTAAATTTAATACAACATTTTGCTTTTTTCTTAATATAATAGGGTTTTATCTTCGATCTTTTATTTCTTAGAATGGTTTTTCTAAAGTTATTTTTTGAATTAGCCTGACTAAAAGAAAATAATTCTTGACAAACGGACGGGAAATACAAGGAAATAAACACTAAGAAACAGAGACAGCGAGCAAAGAGTGATCAAAAAGCTTATTTGATGTATCTTCATAGATAAGCTTTACCGTATTTTCATCATTTGTAACGTTACTTTTCTCTGGTACACGTAAATCCTTTAATGTTTCCATTAATTTTCGTTTTCGAGGTGTTTCTGGTTCATTTGAGATCATATCAACAAGACTGTCGCCATTATCATCAAGTTGACAAGGGTTTAAACATTTGTAATTCATTTTGTCCCTGTTGTACATTTCAACGAAGTCTCCGAAAATGGCAAAATTTTCTGCAATAAAATGTGTTGATATAAAAAGTAAACTAAATAATCAAATAGGGCACGTTATGACTGTTAATATTTAAAGATTAATTAATTGGAAACCCATCACTTGAAGAATTTAGTGTTTATTATCATTTTTGTAAGGATATCATTATTAAAAAAATCACGGCTTCAAATATCGTAGCATATTGTGTAAATAAGAAATAGTGAAAAATGCAGAGAGCAAATAAAGCTGTGTTTCAAATGTTTTAAAAGGAAATAGAAATAACTCACCATGTTCGAACTGGAAACCAATACAAACTGCAGCATGAATTGCTGTGTCACCAGGATAAATACGTAATAGTGTCGGGTCGACATCATGATGAAATAACACTCTAAGTACCCTGAACATCTTGCGCTTCAACAAGTCGTTCACTAGTATACCATCGTCTGCATAAAAAAAAGATATAGATATATATTTCTTATTTTTTTAATTGTCTTTTATAGAAAGGTCCCATGTGCGGGGTTGTTTTTTAGCGTTTTATATTACGATACAAACCTTTAATAATTATGTTTTTTCCTTCCAAAAAAATTTCTAGCAATTCAGCAATTGTTTCTTCTTTATCAACTGCTTCTATTAGAGTGTAAATTGAACAACTTCTGGCCAGCATTTGCAACGAACTGTTGGATAATTTACCTCGATAGGACTTGAGAATTTTATGCAATTCCTCCCACCTTTTTAAGTGACATAATTCGTGTAGATATGCTTCGTAAACTGGTTCACTTATCTCCAGCATTGTCTTCATGATTTCTTTAAAAATAATGAAAATAAATTTATAGAAATATAAGTGAAACTCAAAATTGATTCTGTATAAAAAAAAAAACTACACATATTCTCTTTCAACATGCTTAGTACATAAAACAACATTGTTTTCTAAAAACTAAATACTTGTTAAAGAAAATAGTAATGACCAATTTATTCATGCCGAAAGAATATCAGGTAACATTCTAATTTCAATTATTGCCTCTGAAAGGATTCAAATTTCGATTAAATCACTTCCAATGTTTTAATATCTATCATAGAGACTTAGGGCCACCTGTAATGGGAGCATCTACAATGGCATAACAGAATGCTATAAAAGTCAAATGAGTTTTTATATCTCGTTTGATTAGGATGGTAGAGAATTTTTTCATTTTTTTTGGTAGTAGGGCATCATTAGAGATTACATAACATAGCTCTTTAGCTCCTATTTTAAAATAGTCACTAAGATATTGCCCCTATTATATGAATACGTGTTATCGCTTTCGTTCTAAAACCATCAAAAATAGAGACTTTGAAGTTTTACCAATGTTTTAAGTACACTTTGAGGAATTTTTCAGTATATCGTACCAAAGAGATCAAACCCCCCTTCTTTCAGTTATTGCCCTTGAAATATCTAAATTTACCTAAAACATTAGATTTTACTATTCGCCGTAACTACTTTATACAATTTAGTATAGAGGCGTATGCATGTACATTTGCCGATCAAAATGACAGAAAGGTCAAATGGCAAGTTCAAATATAAAGGTAATACAGGGGAAATATTTCATAAATTCCATTATAATAGAAATGCTTCACAGCGAATTACAGATTACTGATTGAGTTTTCAATAGTTTGCTGGAATAATCAGTTCGGTGTACACTTGAGTCAGTCAGTTTTTACATCAAGGTCATGTGGTTACTTAAGTGTTAAGTGTTATTTTACATTCTTGAATAAGCTTGAAATTAAAAAGTAGTTTTTTCTGGAAAAAATATGATAATCATTGATGGCTTTGTGGTTTTCTTCAATTCTACAACATACATCAGTAGTATAATAGTTTTATTGAGCTTTTACTGTTTAAGTAGCTCAAACCTAAGCAACAATGTTTGATAAGATAAGGTAATCAAAGTACTGAAGTACTGACGGGAGTTGATTTTATCGATTATCATATATTCAAAATCAAGGATATGTGATTTTGCATTGCAATTAGTATCAGTAATTGAAATATTTCTGAGAAATTGAATGGATCCAGGCAAGATTAAAATCTTGTCTTGTTCAACCAAACGCGTGGCTGTCTCCGTTTATCTCCGACAAACAAGACAGACTCTGTTTCGTCGGATATTAACGGAGACAAACAAGCGTCTGGTTGAACGAGACTACATTGAACTCTAGCGTAGGAATACATACGACTTTTAAAAATCTCTTAACTGTTTGTACAATTTAAAATCTTATTATTTTCATGGTATTATTAAATAAGTTTTCCTGAAAAACAATGCTTCAGAATACATAGCATTGAATTTATCGATTATTTTCAAGAACTAAGTGTTGTCAGCGGTATTGATTTGTGCTTAGGTCCAAACACTGTTTCACTTTCGCTTAGCCCGAGTAAGAGCATAGGTGAGTTGATTAAAATCAACTCCCAAAAAGTTTTTTAAAAAGTGGAAATGATGACTAAATATAGCTCTTTTTATTGATGTCATACCTGAGTTATCAAATGACCTGAATGAAGATCTAATTGTGATACCTGACAGTCTAAATTGTATACCCTATCTAGGAATCTAGAAAGCTATTTGATAAATCGAAATCGGTATCTTGAAGTAAAGATAAAAACTATTTAAGTGGAAAGACCTCTAATGTTTTTACGGTTTTAGAAGATATGATTTGATCATCTGAAAATACCTGGTGCGTCCTCCTTGGATACAGCATTGGCTATCAGCGACACACATTCATGTTGTACTTTATGATGTGTACTCAATCTGTGATCTTTTCTGATCACTTCTATCAGATGACCGATTTTTTGTTCTTCAGAAATGTTGCCGCTTTCCTTTATTTTTTGTAATGTGAATTTGCAGTCACATTTATAAATTGAATTTACTTTTTCAGAAGGTGTTTCGTCGACTTTAACAAAGACATATGTTTTGAAGCTACATAAAAATGAAAAAAAAACAAATAAAAAAATCAAATAAAATGCATATGAGTATAATTTTGACATAAGCTGTTTATCATATTAAGGGGGCTGGGGGTGGCTGCCATTTTTGACAATATTGATCTCCTTTAAAAGAAGAGCTCCATATAAAGATAATGGGAAGTGATGAAATTTTATATTAAAATATATGAAATTTTTCTTTATCAAATAGTAGTTGATAACTTCAGAAATCGCATATAAAATTTTCAAATAAATCTGATGGTTCTATGTTACATTATAATTTGACCCCCCAGCCTCCTTAAAAAATGAATTGAAAAACCGTGATTCTGATCTACATTCAGAAAAGTAAAAACTTACTTGTCTATTTTCTGGGGGTTTTCCTCATGTAATTTCCATATCTCAAATTTCCTTTTTCGCTCATTCATTTCCTCTTCTTTTGATATTTGTTTAATTAACCTCGCTGTTCAAATAAAAAGCAACTTCCTTATTCATATCTCGATTAATAATTTTGAAAACAAAAACCTTTTAACACCAACTATTAAGTTAAACTTCATTTAAAACTATCATTTGACAAAGTGTTATCTCAATGACAGTTTAAAATATTAGTTAACACTTTAACATACTAGGTATTTGAAAATAAGATTTTGAAAATAAATTACACGATTAACCTTGTTCTGTAGAAAATACCTCCACATAATGACTTTAAAAAGCATAAACTTTTGTAAAAGATTTAAAGATATTCAACATTATCGGCATGTACTTAATGCAAATATTTTACTGTTTATTTTGTTTTTGTCTTTTAATTTAATCATTATAAATATCTTTATTTCATAAAAGATAATTATAATTTTACCTTTAAGCATTTTCTACACTAACAAAATTCATGTGAACCTATTATATGATTGAAACATTTTGATATTTAAAACACAATCTTCAGAAATCTAAATGAAATAATCATACTTTCATATTTCAAAAGAATCTTTGATAATTCTTTGTTTGTTTCGGCGATGCAATTTCTCGCTGTGTTACTTTCATGATTTTTCAGCAAAGGATTAATTCCATTCATTAACAGACATTCTACAACGGTCTGTGCGATTGCATGTTCAGACAAATCCCGATATACAAATACTGCCAGATGAAGTGCCGTGTTTCCCTCCGAGTCTTGTTCATTATGCTGGAAGCACTCTTTAGCTTGTTTTGATACCAAATCAACAAGACTTGTATCTCCTAAACAACAAAGTGTTTAAATTCACTTGTAATTTAACGATATTTCAAAGCTCTTAAATCTTCACTTTTTAATGTATCAAAACATTTTATTAAATGAAAGTATTCATTATTCAAATCTTATCTTTAACATCTTCCTCTTTTTTAATATATACGACAAATTAAGACGTACCTGTTACAGATGATATCATTACACAAGCATGTAAGCCCTTGTAGGATTTCCTCCTTTGCGCTTTGTATTTGATATTTCGGAATTCGAGCATGCCATTCTTGATAAGACATGTGATAAAACATGAAAGCCATCGATGCTCCGAAAGAACAGCAAAAGTGCAGATTGGTTTTAAATCACTTATAATCATAACTGCGCATTCCCGTGAATTACTCCCGGTACCAGCAGTTTGTTTGAAAAACCGATGAGCAACATTCCAGTAAGCTCGTTTAACAAGTTCCCAAACAATATAGCATTTCATTCTATCACAAAGTCTTTCAACTTGTACTGTGTCAAGTTCTGAAAAAAATATTATCATTTTTTATTACAAGAAATCCGGGGACTATGAAAAATACGATTCCGCTTTAGTGTTTCATTTTTGATAAAATCGTACCATCGTCAAAGGTTGAATACTCAATGTATGTGTCAGCAATATTTACAACGATGTCCTTTTCAAAGATTCCTTTGTCCTGAAACTTAATTGCCACATTAAGAAAAGCGTAGAATGCTTCTGGCCAGTTCTTTAGTCCTTTCAACGCATATCCACGTAAAACATTTACCTAAAATAGACCGCTTATTTATAGTACATTTGTTTGTTGAATAGTTTCTGATGACAATATGATGTTACTTTGCTACGTTTACCGAACTTTTGGCATTTGTAATTCACTGCAAGAATTTTTAAATTAAAGGCAGTCATACGTCAGACAATAGCAGAGGTCAAAAATCTTCTCACGATTATTTTTGCAAGCTTTTAGAGTACAGAATGAAAATATATCATAATTTGAAGAAAAAAACAACTTACACAACTTATTGAGAACTAATATAAAGACCATGACAAGTGTTATAATGCAAATACCTTTTCTATTCCTGGTCCACATGAAGATTCGTTTACTGACAAACATAACTCAAGTGCCCGTTTATAATCCTTCATATTGAGGTAGCATTCTATAATATTGCATTGGATTTCAACATCATTTTCTTCGGAAGTTAGCATCTCCCTGGCCTTAATATATGACTCCAATGCATCATTAAATCTACTTTGGTCAAACAATTTGTTTGCATGTTGAATGATTTCTGCATTTGTCCAATCATCTATTATATTGTTGAGACTCGTTTGATCTATAAAAAAAATTGTACTTTGTAAGTATAAACAAGGAATAAATATAAATTCTACATCTATGTTATCTCACACTAGTACTATTTATTTACTCTAATTTACAAAATTTTTGTTGAATTCTAAATTTTTGGTTTACATTGTTATAATTCTGTATATTACCAATGAAGCAATATTTGACAGAATGTTCAAAAGAAAAACGACACATCCGTGAGCCAATGCTTACCAGTAATTCCCCCGTTCTTATGTGAATATACAAAATAAGCAAAGTCGTCATTTAATAGGGAGTTGACTTCTGATTGGTACATAAATATATTCCACATTATGCCATGGCTTAACAAAGAGTGTGTCAGCAATTTATAGTGGCGAAGACAAAAAACGAAAATTTGTAAAATATAGGCTAACAACAAACAAATTCGCCATTCAACAAGAAGTTGACATTCGATTGATACAAAACTGATCCCACCATATGACATGCCTAAACAAAGAGTGTTTTAAAATTTCAAGCACCTGCTATAAATAGTTGCTGAGAAAAAAATTTCCGTTGTTAAAATTTTTGGCAAAAAAACAAACATATTCGATATTTAACAGGAAGCTGACGTTTAATTGGTGTAATAACAAATCCCAATATATGGCATGTCTAAGCAAAGAGTGTTTTAAAATTTCAAGCAACCTGCGATAAATAGCTGCAAAGAAATCGTTAAAGAAAATTTGATTGAAAATTAAGGCTTAAGATATACAAAGTCTCATTTAACAGGATGTTGACGTCTGATAACAATGCAACAGAGAGTTTCGTTACGGACAGACAAACAGACGGACAAGCAGACGGACAGACACACAAAAGTAAAACAGTATACCCCTTTTTTAAGGAGAGGGGGTATAAAAAATCACAAATGTTATCAATCACATGTAATTAACTACATGAATAATTATGCTCCCGACCCCGCCAAAATACATGATGTTATTTTAGTTACCAATATGAGATGCTGTTGACTCTAGAATTTGAAAACAAGGATCATCTGCAGTGATGCAATCTTTTGGTAGTTTCCCATCCATATCACAAAGACCAGGAGAACAACCGTATTCCAGCAGACATTTTAGAACACGTTGCTTGAGCTTTATATCTTCAACTGTAGACTTAACCAGAGAATGAACAGCTGTATTACCGTTGACATCTCTTCTGTCTTTCATTGATTGCTCAGAAAGAAAATTTTTGAAGAGCCACAAAAGTAAAATGTCTTTTTCTGAAACACATAAAAAGTAGACCCCAAGTATAGACGACTTCTTGTATAACATGTTTTTTTTTTAAAAATTGAGCATAAAGTTTCCACCTACCTGTTTCTAAAAACATTCGTAAGCCAACATGCACGGCAGGTGTTTCGTAAACGTTTTCTATTTCTTTTACGGACGCTCCGTTGTTAAGAAAAGCTATGGCGAGCTGAAAACCGAATTTCTGCTTATTTTTTCTCGACAATTTGTTCAGCATTTTCCCAACGAAAATGTGAGAAGCAGGACATTGGCATGCTAACTTATCAAAATCAGTTTTAGGTCCAGGGTGCTTTCCTATTACTAATAAACAAAGACACTTCCAAGATTCTGTTTCGTTAAGTTTCTGTAGAGTACGTTTCAGCGTGTCAGTTGTGATTTCATTGACATTTAGGTCTCGATGTTGTCCGAAGAGATGAGTGAATTCCTCTTTTTCTAAAAGATAAGATAAATATTTATTTATGATCTTAGAAAAATATTATGCAAGAGGAAAAATTCGTTCTATATGCATAGAAATATACATTTGCAACATTGATATCAAACATTTGTGTTTAGTTTTAAATAGAATTTTGAAATAACATTGAACATGAAATTTAAATCAATGCTGTAAAGGTTATACAAGCACGTTTTTGTTTTGATCGCGATTTCGTGTGCATTAATATTCCTTATTCTATGAACGTTTTTATAGACTTTAATTATAGTATGCTACAATTTGATCGAATTTGTCACTTTTCAATTTCTGATAAGCGAAATATTATTGTCTTTTTAACCAATAAAATAAAGCATATGATTTAAATAAAGCGTAAAAATATTAGACTTGTTGAATGTTTTATTTTAAAATTTATTGTTTTAATTATATTATGTGTAAAGCTTTCAAAAGTTCTTTGAAAAGGATAACATTTTAAAGCAAACTTGAGATTCGTTTTGTTAAGATAACTTAACACTACAACTGAAATGCAAAATTATAATAAAGAATGTTAGAAAGAGTAGTTTTATGCATGTCGTCATCTTTGGTCATTGTCAAATTAACCAGCAAACATAGAAAAAATTGGAGCTTATACTCTTGAAATTTTCTCATCGCAATAACAAATGTATACCTTTTGTTGACCTAAGTGTGACTAAACAACGAACAATTTCCACCAAGAAAAGGCTTGGTTCCAGTGCTATTTTGAACCCTTTCAGGAAATAGCCCAACGCTAAATTCTTCTTCCCATGTTTTATATGCGACATAGCAGCAAGCCAATAACCCTGGAAAAGACACGTAACTAGCTAGTGCATCCTGTATAATTGACATATGTAATTCAATAGCACATTTCTAATGTTAAACTTTAGAAATGACACAAATCTAGAAAGTGGATCATTGTAGAATGTTTGTTGCAGATATACTACCCGATCCAAGCAATACGGGTGTATCGTAAGTACATTTCATTATTATAAACAAAATTATACGGTGTTTTTTTTTAATTATAAAACCGCCCATACCTGCTCAGTGCGCTGGTCTAACATGAAATATGATATGGAATCTAGCAAAGCTTCTTCGTTCCTTTGCAGCATGGTTGCCATCATTGATTTACAAGATAAAACCCTTTTATAATCTTCTTCAAGGTCATTTTTCAAACATATCGACGCAGCTTCCGAATACAACTCCCAAGCATTCTGGGCATCATTTGCATAGAGAGCAATCGCTGCTCTCTCTTCTATTTCCTTAAGTCTAGTTGTTTCATCCATGCTAGATCAAATCAACGGCATAATGATTAATTAAAAACAAAGTATTTGTTTTTTAAGAGTAACGTTATGAAGAGCATTGTTTATATAAAAGCGGTATCATATTTAAATGTGCTACTTTCTGCTAAAACGTTTATGACGTAAAGAAGCCTATTTTTGTCCACCAGTTGACTTAATAAAACATGTTGTAGATGATTGTCGTAAATAAAAAAGGAAAACTCTTAACACACAAAATATAACTTTGACATAAACAGATATAAAACAAGTCTTAATGCTATATCAATTAATAATGTGCAACAACCAGCTTATGGTAAACTCTTTTATCATAAATAAGAACTTAAGGACGTTTGATCCTGCGATCAAAAGTCTCTAAGTTTTTTTCTAAAGTAATTTTTTAACATCTACACATATATCTAAACCAAAATTCAAAACAAAATGTTGGGGTCTATATGCTCCTTTCGGTGCTACGTTGTAATATGACCTAATATGACCTTTCTGCACTGAAAGTGCAAATTGCACATAAATTGCTTTTCCCCCTATAACTTTTTATTGAAATGATCCATGGTATCAAATACAAATTTACATTATTTAGAATTAATAAAATTAAAATTATCATAATGAAAAAGTTTGCATTTACTTCACCTTATGGATATTTTGACCTTTTTGCACTGAAAAAATACTATTTTTCTTCATAAATTATTCACCATGCAATTAAATAATTAAAAAGTCTCAAACTTTTTCTCAAATTCTGACAGACTTGTCAAAAAAACTTAAATATTCAGAAAATAAAACCAAAAGTATGGGTCTATAATGTAAATTTTGAGATATGGCATGAAATAAGCTAATTTTAAGGGAAAATTGGAGTGGATTTTTTCTTTACTTTTATGAAATATCACTTATTCATGCCAATACATGTCGATATACATATTGAAATATTGTTGAAATATGTTTTTTGATACAACACGAAGATATCCCAATGCATAAACTATCTGAAAATTTGGTCTGCACAGAAATTAAGAAAGCCAAAATGACGGTACTCTAAAACAACTGAGTAATGAAAAATATGCATTTTCTTCTTAAAAACCTTCCGCCACAAAATATAGTCCCTTACTACACTCTCTAAATAGGGAATTTTTCCTTCACTATTTTATTCAATATAGTTTATTTGGCATTGTAAAAAAGGAATTTACAAGTAGAATTCATATTTGACACAGAATTTCCAGACTAGAGGTGACACAAAATGGCTACCCAAAATCAGTGGATCGAACCTCTTTAAATCGAATATATTTTCTTTCATTATTTTTCGATATTGTTTTTTATATATTGTTTAATTCAACTTGTTTTGCTTCAGATCCATAAAACTAGATGGTATCCAATTTGAACAAATCTTGGGAAAAGGTACACCTACATGCATCCCAATAACTTTTCATTGACCTAAAAATAATTTTGGAATCAGAATATCTTTTTCATCAGGTACTTTTTGACTTGATTCTGGTATTAATTATGGTACTGTTATTTTAACCTTTGGACTGTTTAGGTTCTAAACAGTACTATTGTATATACATGTTTTTTGCTTGATGAGGTAGTTTTTCTTATAACTTCATTTCTGTTTGTGTATGTATTGTGCATATATGTATTTTGTTTTAGGAGTGTAGCATTGTTAGTTGGTTACATTCCTTTGTTTTAAATATTCTTTGTCATTTATTTCCTCAATAAATAACCATTCTAATTCCTGAAAAATGTGTTGTGTTAATGTGTCAACAAGTACATGTCAAACGGAGCATCACCCTATCAGTTATCCATAAATATATTATAGATAAAAAAGTAATAAATTCAAGTTCCTGCCATTTAGAATTGTTCACTGTTTCAACTGTCTTCGTTTTCAATGTTGTGTAAAATATATTTTTAAAAGTTTATCAATAAAATATGTAGAAAAATCATACCCTAAAAATGTCAAGAAAAAGGAATGTCAGTTTTTGTACCTATGAGGTATGGCACATGATTGCACTTAAATGATTTTTTTATCATATAACTTTTTTTGTTTTTGTTTTTTTGTTTGGGGGGGGGGGGGGGGGCATAAATGAGGTTTTTTTCTCGATATCTTTAAATTGCAATTAACTTAAACATATTGAGTTAGAGATATCAAAACGATAAAAGAGGACTTCTTTAAATACCAAATTATTTCCAAATGTACATGTACCCCCCCTCCCCCCCCCCCAATAAAAAAGAAACAAAAAACAAAAACAATACAAGAAGAGAAAAAAACAAAACAAAACATGCACAAACATATGCAAACTGTTTATAGTAACGAAAAAATCCATAGTTCATCTTTAATATATTTTAATATAGAACTCTCTTTTTCAAGGAGGTTAGTTAGTACAATCTAAAATTGGGCACGGTCATCGAGACCTTTTAAATGGCTAAATAATATTGTCCCGTAAAAGAAGTCGGAATCTTTCGTATTTCTTTGCAGGTTTTTTAATTGATAATTTATAAGTTAAGCTGCGCAATAAAATCACATTTACATAGAATTCTATGTAGGTAAAGTTTTATTTTTATTGCCTTGAAAAGAAACGTATAGAAATTTTATGTAAACAAACCTCACAATCAATACTCTACGCTGCAGTGTAAATACATTTCATGCATTGAGTACACAAACCTTTGTGTCTAATCGATTTAAAACGCTTTGTTATTAAACAAATGACATGCACCGTTAAACTACCTTGTTCCGAATTGTTAAAGCATTTACTAGCGTTTTAGACATTAAATATGATATTAAATCACGGTTACAAAAAACTAAGATTTAATGTACATGAAAAAAGATATGCTCTAAATCGACATATTTTTAAACCCGGTTTTGCAATTCAATCTACAAAAATGAGTTTCAAAATACCAATACGTTTACAAGAAACGAACTTGTTTCGTTTTCTATTCACATTGGATGTATCGACCGTAACATGTAAATTGTGTAGTCATACTGATAATTACGAAATAGAGGAAAATGTTTTAAATAATTGTTACAAGTAGAATTTTATTTATTTTAATCATCAAAAATAAAAACCATTAACAATTGCCACTTACCTGTCCGACGTTTTTTGTTGGCCAATGATATTGCGTATGCCTAAATATTAATAACCCATTTATCTTTTCACTTCATATCTGTGCAATATATATTTGATTGCTTAATGTATACATTTCAAAGTCCATGGTCAATATAGTCACCTCTTGAAAAATCTTGCAGGTATATATTGTCCACTAGTAATACTTGTTTCTAGTCGAATTATTCTGCTTTAAATACATACGCAGTCCATACCAACTGCGCAATATCTGGTATACTAGTACACAACATATTACGGCGGCACAAAAGGATCTCTAAAACCCTTAAACTGACAAGAAATTCATTTAAAGTTAATTTTTACACAGATAAGAGTTTGCTGATACAAATTGTCTTTTTCCTTAAAACAAGCAGATTATACGAAACAATTACATGTATATAAATATTTTGGTCGACTTGGACATATTACGGCTTAAGTAATTGTTGCTTTTGAGATAAATTTTATTACATTAAGATGGTTTTAGATACTGTATACACATACTCTTTTGTTTTTTTGGAAAGAAAGAGACTGAGAGAGAGAAAGCAATTACAGCGGGTTTCACTCTTGTGTACTATTTTCAGGCTCGGAGGTGCATACAGCGAGACTTAAACTAACGACTCTCAAGTTTAAAAATCTTTCTACGGCTAACCAAAAGTACCAATTTGGTTCTTATGAATAATGAATTTCAAACGAACGGAAATGTTCAACGTCAAAATGTGACCTCTAGTTAAAGAAAATGAATACAATATTGTTTAAACAAAACAAAGTCAAGTGACAAGGTTTTTGGGAGTTGATTTTAATCAATTCCCCTATGCAGTTACTCTGGCAAACCGATAGTGAAACAGTGTTTGGACCTAAGCACAAATCATATCCGCTGACAAAATTTAGTTCTTGAAAATAATCGATAAATTAGATGTAATGTATCTTGAAGCATTGGTTTTTAAGAAACTTGGTTATGAATACCTTGAAAATAGTCAGATGTTAAATAGTACGAACAATTAAGATATTTTTTGCAGTCACGAGTGTGTATTCATACGCCAGAGTTCAATAAAGTCTCGTTCAACCATCGGCTGTCTCCGTAAATCTCCGACAAGCATAGAGTCATTCTTTATTTAGAGGTCGCTTATCAAGCTATCACGTGACCTGGTGTACACATTCTCTTGCTTGTTGGAAATTTTAAACGGAGACAGCCAAGCATCTGGTTGAACGAGACTAGAGTTCATTATTGCTTTGATCCATACCATTTTTTTTATATTTCAATTACTTATACATATTTTGATGGAATTAATTCTATCTTTAATTCTACACAACACGATTAATACGGGTTTTTTCTCAAAATTCTTTTCGGAAAAGTCCGAGAATTCATATTATAAAAATGTGCATAATTCAAAGACAGATTATAAACTACTTGCCAAGCAAAGTAACATGTCGTTGATTTTAAAATGAATAATAATCGATAAAATCAACTCCTGTCAGTACTTTGATTGTATATTGCACCTTTAAGACCCCCCCCCCACCCCCCCGCCCTTCCTACCCAGGAGAGGAAAATGGAAATGTGTACAACGGATCGAGTGTTTTTACTGGACATACAGGAAAAATACCTATGTTTGATCATGAGTAGGCAATGAATGCGACAGTACACTAACGGTTTCCAGCTGCTTTGTATTTGTTAAGCCTTGTGTCGATACAAATCTAAAGTTAAAATAATCTAATTGCAGCTACCTGAAAGGCTTTTCTGTGGCAGAGCTGCGATGGATATTCGATGTACAAATGTATTGTGCAGTTCCAGTTTTTTCTTTCACTGTTTTTAAAAACATCTTTTGACGCATGTTCCAGCATACCTATCTCAATTTAACAGTATAGCCCGATTGACAAAAGGCGCTCTTAAGTCTTTTAAGATATTCTACTTTTAAGAAATATCCAGGGTTGTAATTTAATGCTTTGATATCAATGTTTGATTACTTTTATGCTTTATTCTGACTGTGAAGGTAGCTATATGCTCATGCGGGTTATGGGTTTTTGGAGGGTTTTTTTTTGCAAGCTATCTCCTTACTCGAAATAAAATCATTTTATTGTTTAAAGATACCAATATTAATTACTTTCACGTCCCACTAAAGATATGGCCATGCCATAAAGCGACAGTTATAAAGAGATATGATTTGAGCTTTGTTTAATTTGAAATAGAAATTTACTATCCAGATATTCACTGGTGTGAATGTGAATTATTTTTATCTTTACCCCTCCTTTTTTTAAATCCATAAATATATGAATTTGTCATCTGGTTCCTAAAACTCGCTATGTGGGTCATATTATGTGTGCTATAATTCATTAGATCAATTCCTTTGACTTCCTTTACGTGAAAAATTTAAATGGATGTAGGTAAAATCAATACCGAGTTCTGCTGGGATGGCCCTCTATTTAAATACACGAATTAGATCAAAATAGGCATACAAAAATAGAACGTGTCTAACATGGCGGCCAGTCGCCCAGGTAAACAACCTACAAAGTATTCTTTTCCCCTTCTTCACCCTTTTGAAAGTCCTGGTTCTTATTTCAGATCGGTTTCATTTGTTTTTGCGGTGAAGTGGTATTTGGTTTTTTTCAATTTTATAAACATTCTTAATTAGCGTATACATGTACTTTCGTTTTGAAAATAATCAATCGTTAAACACAGAAAGTGTTGTTTCTGTTTATTTTCATCAAGTATATACTCCTGAAATAATTGATCTGCATCTTTATAAACATTGATTAAATCGTAAAAATTAAAAAAAATAAGTTTACATCTGCCTAATTCAACTAAAAATATTCTTAAAAAATTTAGAACGGAAATTTATCTCAAGAAAAAATAATTAAATATTCATTTATTTCCGTTTACTCATTTTTTAGCGAGACCAGGAGGTCATGGCATTTTTATAGTTTTATTCTACACTTCAAAAGGGAAATTGCGATAACCCCAATCAAATTAAAACAATAACTTATCAGATTATAGGAATATTTTATCGACCCTCTGAGTCTCCTATGAGGTATTTTATTTTTTATCTACAAAATTTTGAGCCACATTACATTTAATATAGTGTGTAAACTTAAGCACTCAGATCAGTTTTACAATTGGACAGACATGTTTGGTTTTTTTTTCTTTCATAGCAATGCCTAGTACACATCCAACAAGTAATAAAATAATTGTTGTGGCCATAGATGTGGGAACCGCGTACTCTGGATATGCTTTCTCCTACCGGAGCAGACCTCAAGAAGTAATCGTGAACAATTGGAAATCGCATGCAAACGATGGCTTTTCCCACAAAGCACCATCTTCCATTCTTTTAAACGAAACATACAACTTTGTAGCGTTTGGATATGACGCCGAAGAAGAGTTTTCTAAAATAGTTCAAAACAGAAAAAAGGATAAATTTTTCTTTGTAAAGGATTTCAAAACGCAGCTTGCAAACGATCAGGTATCTTCAATTTAATGGCACTGTTGATTTACAATGTATTGATATTGGAATATTAAGAAAGCTGGATAGTTGTGGCCATTTTTAAACTATATTTATCTGCAACGAAGGAGAGCTCTCTATGATATAGATATAGCAAAATGTTTTAATATCAAAGCTAACATTGTTTTAGTTCTTCTTTACTAACCGATTGTTTATATCCAAACAAATTATATTTCAAAGTTTAAGGAAGATCTAATGGTTATTATTTTGACTATTCTTAAAGTTCTGATAACTCATTTATTTTTGTTAACTGTTGTTTAGTTTTTTCATTGTTACTTTTTAAAACTTTTTTAGAAACTAAAGCGGAGGATAATTTTTTCATATTTTGAATTTACGACTGCATTTTTTCTTAATTAAAATACAGGGTCTTGAGAGGCATCTGTTGGTCCAAGATATCTTAAAGCGATTTGTACCAGCTCATGGTCTTTTTATGGAATCTATCCGCTTCCTTAGGAAACACTTCTTGGAAACTCTAAATAAAAAAGGCTTTGAATATGAAGAAGACGATATTCATTACATTTTGACAATACCTGCCATTTGGTCAGATGTTGCCAAACAAATAATGCGGGATTCGGCATGTATGGTAAAAAAGTTTAATTGATTTAGATAAATTGTTATAAATATCTTCTCTTATTTGTACCTTTTGAAAATCAATGACATAAACTTAAACAGTTCACCTATACAAGTACAACAAATTAAATGTTGTTCCATAATCAAATATTAAAACTTCATCTGTCTTGCCAATAGATAATGATATCTATAAAAACATGACATATTATTGTCCCTCATAACAATAACCAGGCCCCTCAACTTTGGAGCCTCGGGGAATAGTTGCTGTCTTGGGTAAGAAAAGTACATGTACCTTTTTCACCAATAGCCAGTAAATACATAATTATATGGTATTTTCATTGTATATAGGCTGGCATCAAACCAAATAATTTAGAATTGGCTTTTGAACCAGAGGTTGCAGCGCTTCATTGTAGATCAATACCATCCGAGAATCTAAGTGGCTCAACAAAGAGGCTAGAGGAAATGTTTAAACCAGGAATAAAGTTTGCTGTTCTTGATTTGGGAGGTAGTTTCTTTTTTTGCTTTTTTATGTCTTTATATCTATCAAGTTGCACTAGAAATTATATTTTTTGCAAATAAAACTCAGCTCTCTCTCTCTCTCTCTCTCTCTCTCTCTCTCTCTCTCTCTCTCTCTCTCTCTCTCTCTCTCTCTCTATATATATATATATATATATAAAGAAAGACAATTTTAAAAATGAAAGACAATTTTTAAAAATTTTAAAAATTTCTCTAAATAAAACCGGATATATATATAGATATACATATATATAGTGACTGTATGTTTGTTCACACCCATTCCATGGAGTGGAATGTAAGAGATAACATGGTCTGTATTCGATTTTTCGCATTCAAATTCACTGAAAATAGAAATATTATACGGTTAGAACACTGAAGGGATAATGTTCCTTTGTTCTTAAAGGATAATCACAATGATATTCGGCAGACTTGGAATTTGTCTAATATAACTCTAAATATTGATTGTTCAAGAAACATTATATCATTTATTCAGAAAAAGACGGTCTCACATTTAAAAAAAACTAATGAAATTTAATGCCGATGATATGGTCACAATACATGAATGAACGCCCAATATTTCTTCTGAAATAAGGTTTTTTAGAATTTTTTTTCAAATTATCTTGCTGATAGTTTTGTCAAAGACGAGTATTGTTATAATTTCTGACATGAGCAATGCGGCTTATGGTCCTCTTGCTTTTTGTATGTTAATAGGAGGTACAGCTGATATGACAATTGAACAGAATACACTTGACGGGAAACTGAAGCATGTTCACAAAGCAACAGGCGGTTTATGGGGAGGAAACAAAGTAAACCAGGCATTTTTAAAGTTCATCTCTGAGGTTATCAGCGGGGATATCTTAGAAAGTTTTGTAAAAGAAAATTTAACTGATTTCTTTTTTCTAAATGGGCAATTTGAAACTAAAAAGCGTTCCATTGGGAAATATACAACTGAAGAAATAGTTATACAGCTACCAGCTTCTCTTTTGGAAATATTCATGGAAAAAACATCAAAAACTTTAGCACAGACAATTAAAGGGTCCATTTACAACAAGGACATCGATGTACAGAGAGGAAGGTTAGCAATATCCGCCGAAAAATTCCGTTCGTTTTTCACGAGAACAATTCAAGGAATTGTGAATCACGTAAAAATGATTCTAAACAAACCAGAATGCAAAGATGTGAGATATATTCTTATGGTGGGCGGGTTTTCTGAGTCACCTTTGGTCGAAGATGAAATGCGATCTAATTTCCCGGACAAGAAAATCATAAACCCTGTAGATGCAGGATTGTCGGTTTTAAAAGGAGCTGTCCTCTACGGTTTTAACACGGAAACCGTCACAGCTCGTGCCAGTCCCCTTACCTATGGAATATCGCTGTACGATAGCTTCAATGAAAAGAAACATGATTTCTCAAAAACAGTAACTGTGGGAGATGAAAGAATTGTTCTTGGTTGTTTTGAAAAATTCTTCACGATAAATGAACTGGTAGAGGTTGGAACAAAGCGATCCATTTCTGTCTATGAAAGTTACGAAGGAAAATCCGATGCCATGAGAATGATGAGCAAAGAAATTGAAATTTTTTCGTCACATGAAGAAAATCCCAAGTACGTAACTGAGGAAAGTTGTTCTCGCCATGGACGTATCATTGTTTCTCCGCCTAATGGAAGATGGCCTGATAAAGTCAGAGGTAAAATTGAGTTCGAGTTTGGAGGAACAGAGCTAATGGTTCGTTACATAGATAAAGCTACTCAATACGTAGTCACTGGAAGTGTAGACTTCCATCAAGGTGACAATCAATTTGACTTATTGCGGTCCTCTGTTCAAAAGCAGTGAAAGGTCAATGAAGGAACTGGTTTACATGTATCAAATTACTTCGCAAGTCTCTTGTATCCTTAAACAAAATAAGTATCTGATATGAATGTTATCAATAAACTGTATGGTTTCTTCGGTCTTCAATAAGAAACATAATATGTACATTTATTACATATCTATAAAAATGGGATGTTTCTATAATACTTTCCTTTAACATGCCGATATCTTATTCGGATCGTAGATCTGCAGGACGGATGCAGATCCGTATTAAAGTCTTTTCGCAACTCCTCTGATTTTTCCGTATTATGATTCATCGACCAATTTCAGCCCTCTGGCTTTTAAATAGAGTTTTGGGGCTGATAAAGGATGTGATATAGATAAAAGTAAATGTACTATCTTTTTTATTTTACAAGATTTGTTAACCGTATTTCAGCTGATATATGAGATCTACTACGAGGGTCAATCAAAAAATACGAAGACTTTTGTCATAGCTATGTTACTTAACGGCATATTATTACTAAATCTGGTATATGCGTAATTTCGCAATGGTTTCAAACAATTTGGAAGAAAAATGTTAATATCTTACTATATTTCTAAGAATTACTTAGAATCTAATCCTGCAAAAATGAGGTCACGGCGTACGGTCAAAATTTGTGTGGTGTCAACAATAAACCATATAATGATGAAACGAATATCTCTATAGATTGGGCTTAAAACCAGATAATTTTGAAACCTTAAATTAAGTATAGTAATGGTATTCTATGTACAAAAAAAGACTGAAAATATTGTTTTGTTAAACATTTTTAGAATTTTTAGAACTCTTTGGAATTAACTAAAATCATTGACGTCGCCGGACCTCACTGCGCAACGAGAAGTATACACAGAATGGATTTAACTTGGGGAAAAGCCGATACAAACTGTAAAAATGCTCGATGGTGCAAACTATTAATAAAACAATTATTTGTAAGTTGGTGTAACTGAAATACATTTTGTGGGGGTGATGGTAATCGTATTTTGAATTTCAAACAGTCCGAAAGAGAGTAGAATATCTGAAAATATTTGAAAAAAAAATAAGTAACGTCAGCCGAAGTTTAGGATTATCCTTATTTTAAGCTAAGAGATACATGGTTAAGAAATGGAAACTTTGAAGAATTAACTTATGATTCTCGAACAAATGTGTGTAAATAAGATGTTAAATGGTACGGTGCCATTTTATTTTGTAAGGTGAAACGCAAAAAAGAGACTAAGCGTGATATAAAGATAGGGTATATCAATAAACTGTGCGTGCTTGACGCCATGTTTTGACCGTTACCGTGCGCCGTGGTGACAAAACAGGTTGTTTTTAAAAAGAAGTAACAAAAATGACTTTTCGTCAAATGGATTAAAACTTCACATATCAGTAAAATAAGTGTTGGTGCACAGATTAATCTGTTAGGTTTTACTTTCATGAAAAATATTTGATAGACAGCCACATTGTCTTTGTATTTCTTGATTGACCCTCATAGTATTCTCAATTTCGTAAGATATGTAGTCAAATGCCCCGTGTTCGAATACGTATATTGCCACTATATTTAAACCTGTTTTTGATTAAGAAGCATGCATATATCTGGCATTTTTTTCTTTTTATTTGTTTAGATTTAAAGAAATTACTAATCGAAAGTTCCTTGCATTATTTTACAAAACATTTATTTGGACTCATAATGTTATAAAAGAGTTGTTTTTGTTGTGTTATGTTTTTTGCAGATTCTTGCCATACATTTGATATTCAAAATTAAAGAAGTTTAAAATTATATTTTCTTATTTCTAAGAAACAAAAACCAATATCATGAAAATCAAAATCAATAAAGCAAGACAAAATTGCATGCATATGATTATTTTGTTAAGAGCCTTCAGGTTAATAAAAAACGAAATTGTTTAACCTACGATTAATTAAAAATGATGTTTTGGTATGTATTTTTCTTTTTTATATTTTGTTTTAATATTAATTAAATATTTCGAAGGTTTTTATTCTACTGACATTTTTATCGATAGAAGTTGTTATGATTTGTTTGTTCATAAATATAATGTTACATGTTACCCTAAAAAAGATATTAGTTATTATAAAATATATTGTCATTATGTCAACCAATATTGGGGGGCATCTAATTTGGTATATTAATTAGTATTAACATTTTTGAAGAAGTATATTTGAATAAATACCACATTAAAGCATTTTATTTTCACGGAATCTTAACCATTTTTTGTTTTTATATTATCCTTTGTTAACTATTTCATTTCAGTCAGCGACGTTTTCAATCATAATTAGAGATCAACGAATATCAATGAAACCACAACATACTCATTTATGTGTCGAGAAACTATATGCTTTGCGTTGTTACATGGAGTTGTGCCTTTGAATGATAAAAACTGTGATAGTGAAAAACGTTCTATTTTTTATCTACAGTTATCCAGTCTCTTTACTGATTACGGATAGATAAGTTGCATTTTCTTAACACAAATAAAACTATTCATAAAAATCTAAGTAACTCTAAGATTACTTCTTGATACCAATTCAAGGTTAATATTTCTACCTTTTTTTCTCTATAGGATTTCAACTTGATTGCAATCTTTTCTCCAGACAGATTTAGGCTTATTATATTACAGATGAATGTAACCTGTCCATTACATTGCAGAATTTTCTGAAAATATGCATATTTATGCATCATGTACTAAATTATCTACAAAATTTTGAAAATTATATACAGGGTTTAAGAGGAAATGCGCTGACAATTTTTTTCCAATACTGACCAGCCCTTTTAAGATTAAAATGACCAACATTACCAACAAAATTATGGAATCCAAATTTCGTGATAGTATCACATCTTTATTTCTACAACATTCCATGGAATATAAGCAGCATTTAAGAGAGCTCGATCGTCGTTGCCATTTTTAGAATGTATTTAGAATGTCTCTCCTTTAAAAAATGCTCTATGTATACCAAAATTTAAAATGCGAAACACATGTATATCAGTTTTTTCCGTACTTAATGATAGTTTATAGCTAATAAAGTCATATATTCAAATTTTAGGAAGATCTGACGGTTAATTTGTTGACAACGCCGCCTCCTCAAGAAGAGATGCGCTGACAAACTGTTCATCTCTATGTTCAAAATGACCAAAGTACTAAGTTCAAAAGGGCCGAAACACCAAAATAAGCACAACTACATGTTGGGACCTAAATATCTACTGTTTCATGAAATTCTGTGCAGCGGTTTAGGATATATTGCACTGACAAAAAAACACACCTAAGAAAAACCCAAGACTGACTGAATTTCTGACTGGCTAATGGAAGGGTTAAATATATGATACCTCCCCGTATATTGTTGCATTTGGTTTACTCTTTAAATCCATTGTTTCAATTGTCATAATTGAACTTTATGTTTAACAGGGTATAAATATGGAACTTTAAATTATTTATTTTAGTTTTAAAAAGCATACGTGTTGAATGTTAAATAGAGAAAAAAATGGGGGTTTTTTAGTCTAATTCAAATCGTTTTATAAATCAGTCACAAACTCTTTGTTTTTAAAAGTATCGAGTTAACAAAGAACAAAGATAGTGTAATATTTGTAAACCACGTTAACAACATAATATCCCGGGTTCTATTGATAAGTATTCCTATAAGGAATAAATTAATTGACATAGCTGAAACCACGTACTAAATCCAGAAGTGCACAATGTCTTTTAATTTCCAAGTTCGACAACGCTTAAGTATAAAGTGTTATCGATAGGATATGAGAAATAAAATAAAGAAGGAATAATACCCTTTGCTCAATACTGTGTCAATATACCAGATACCTGATCTTCTGCTTATAAACATTCTTCTCATTAACATATACAATGTTGTTAGAATTTCATTGAATTTAAATTCCGTGAACAGACCAAAAGACGTACACAAGCAGAAAGTTGTCAAGGTAGGTATTCATTTATAAAAACTTTTGATTTTAAAATAGACAATTTTTATAATTTTAGTTTTTTTTTTCAATTTTATGAGATGTTTCATGTTTAATTTCTTCTTTTTTCAATTTCAAGATTAAGCTGTTTTTAATTGGAGAATATATGCATTATAACAAATTCTACTTTCGTTTTAATATTGGCTTCTTTGATTTATGAGTTGAAAACAGTATCTCATTGTTAAGTATTTTCAACTTTTTCCCTTTTATTCGTATTATACAATTAATAGATAGGTATTCATTGCATCGTAAAATTGATCATTTATAATCTTCAAACAAGCATTTTAATTTATTTTACACTTAGTAATTTTTTCGGATCATTTTCTCTGTTTTGACATTTGAACTGCGATGCAAAATTCGTAAAACCAAAACGATATCCTAAAAAAGCCTATATATTAATTATATTTCATCGATATATTTTTAATTCAATAAAAAAAAAGAACTAAATAGATTTGATTATCATTTTATTTTTGTATAAATTTATTGCATTCAATAAGATTCTGTCTCAACAAACCACGATACCAATATATCCTTCTGATGGAATATAGATTCCCGTACTCTGCAAGATTGAACAGGAAAACAGGAAACATAAGTTGTATTTTACTATTGAGATATTTTAGACCAAAGAATTTTTTTTTTATCAAACAAGTTGGAAGTCACTTTTTTTAAAGTACCGATCGTCCAAAACAATCCTTATTCAAGAAAAGACAAGGTTAAACTTGTCACAAGTAGCAACTAGGTTTGAGAACCGATACCTTTAACAAGATTGTCAAAAAAAAATTGTTGATTCTCAATGCACATATTTAAACACTGCAATTACGGATAACTGTTAAAAGACATTTTTTTCTGTATGTAAAAGCTTGACTGACAATTTGTATGGATTCTATAGCTTTAAAAAGATAGAGAATATAAAATTGGTACATGTACAATGTGTTAAAAATGAATAAGTTCTATCGAATAGAAATAAGATAAACAATCTTGCGTGATAAACTTCTGTCGTCGTCGCCGAAATATCATTATTATTTAACGTTATTGACAATCTTTAGAATCAGAGATGTTTCAAGTTCGGGCAATAGCATTTTAAAATTATATATCATCAACACTTAAAATATCGTTTTTATAAAAAAAAAATTAAAATTTTTTTTTTATTATATATATATACTTGTGTTTTGATTTCCAATTTTCATGTGTGAAGCACTGCTCCATTCTGTGGTTTTAGTGTAATACATTTATTTTACGACGTTTCATTGCAAAATAAAGTCAATTGGACCACATTTATCAAAATAAACATATACTTTAATGACAAAACATGACGTAAATGCTTTTTGTTTGTAATCGTAAACAACATTGTAAAATTATTTCAATGTTTAGTACATATAGTGTTTCAATTTTAGTGGAGTTCTTTGATACGATTGATAAACCAAATTCAATCGAGTCCATAGATATATGTTAACAAACACGTTAAACACATTGGTAATACACCGTGGTCCCCGAACATTTAAACTTATTTCAAATACCTTCTGTTCAGACGATCAATAACATTCTATACATTTACTTAGGAATTCGAAAACCTGACAGGGTTTTAAACATAGCTAACTGGAAATTTTTTAGAAATATTTCAATTGTTGGACATATATACAAAAAAATTAAACCAAGTCTGGCATATTCAATTAAAGGATTCAAATATGTTGTGTGATACTACGTACATGTTTTGCGATTATATTCATATGCTGATCATAATTCATCTTCTGCTTATATAAATAATAATAATGTGTAGGTCAAATCAATACCATCCATACGGTACTGTGAACGTATAATTAGCGGGCCTAAAGACATCAAGCTATTTGAATTGATTAGCTTTGTTAAATATTATTATTTCAATTTTTTGTAATTTAATCATTGGATTTGTACACGAAATCAATCTTTTAACAAGAGGCCCATGGGTCACATCGCTCACCTGAACAGCAGTTCTTTGTAACATTCTATTTCGTAGCAT
This sequence comes from Magallana angulata, assembly GCF_025612915.1. Lineage (NCBI taxonomy): Eukaryota > Metazoa > Mollusca > Bivalvia > Ostreida > Ostreidae > Magallana > Magallana angulata. The sequence continues at coordinate 26,217,783 of NC_069118.1, read as the reverse complement.
ATGTTATTTCTATTTTAAACTCCTTTCTGGGGCCTCAGTATTGGTCCGAGGTTTATAGTTGGCTTTAACGACATATATACACCCCTGCGAATGTGTTCGGAATGTTTTCTTTAGCGTTGCTAAGTATGTAATAAATCCAGAGGTGCTCGAATGAAAGTTCACGAGACTTCACCGAGATTTAATTAGTTCCTGTGACATTTCAAGCGGAAGTATACGTGTTCGGATAATATTCTCAAAATACGTACAGTCAGTTCAAGCATATCTTTTACAACATACAATATAGCATAGCATAGCATTGAAATCTCATAGCATAGCATTGAAATCTCATAGCATAGCATTGGAATCTCATACCATAGCATACAATCTCATATAATCGCATTCGTCATATCATACGATAGCATACCATAGCATAGCATACAACATTATTTTAACTCGGTTTTAAATGTTTTTATTTGAAAAAATAAATGTTTACATGACAGATTTGTGGTAAACTTTGGCTTCTGATTATTTTATTCGAAATGGGGGGAACTCTTCTGTGTATGGAGGCGATTTTGTTAAAATCTCATAGCATACCATAGCATATCATAGCATACCATATCATTAAGCCCTTTATTTCAATTTCTCATAGCATAGCATACAAATCTCATAGCATATCATTAAAATCGCATACCATAGCATAGCATTAAATTGTAAAAGATATGCATGAAATTACTGTAAGTACTGGTCGATTTTCATATCATATTCTAGTTTGATTTATGTTAAAACATCAACATCTTTTAAGATGTATGTCTTATTTCACCATCTAGCGGCTTTTTAAATTAAACGATGATATTCAGAACAGAGTTATCGTTCGTGTTCAACCACGTGTAGAGTGGTTGATAATATAGACATTGGGTTGCTTCATAAAATCATAGCCATGTTTGATGATTGTGGTGTGCAATACCATGTTTTTAAAAAATTAATGGGTGAATGTTTTGCCTAAAAACTTAGTGTATAGAGCCATTTTCAAGGAACCTTCTGCATAAAATAGTACAGTCTGTTTCACTATTGATATTATTACTAGGTCAGGTGCGGATCGAAAATTAATTCTTAGAGGGGACGCATGTTAATTGTCGCAACAGCAGAAAAAAACTATTTTTTTTGTATTGTCTTGTTTATTTCTAAAATATATTTTATCCACCAATTAATGAAGATAAAGTATAAAATCAATAAACCTCTAGAATTTATATTTGGCTACAAGTACCTAGATTCTCCAAAATAGACTATAAACACGAGGCACGATTTTTACTGCGAAACAGAAAGGGTCAAATAAAACCACGTGTTCTAAAATTTAAATGACAATAACATTCGCAGGGGTGTATAGTAACACAAGAATAAAAATATGTAGCACTGCGGTGGGATCACACGTAAACAGCGTGAAAAACTGAACGTAGAAGAGTTCCTAATAAAGAGAAATAACTTTCTAACTGTACAGAACAACATCAAAAAAATTACATTAAAATTTACACTATTTGAGGATCCGTGCATAGTAGTCTCACAAACTGTAGCATTGAAGTTCTAGAGAAAAAAATTTAAAAACATTTTCAATATATCTTTCTATGTTAAACTTTGAACCTCTCTTGGGGTCCCAGTATTAGTCCAGTGCAAAAGCTTTATTGATTTGGAATCTACATTATTTAAGGATGCTTATATAGTAACAAGTCACAATGTCTCACAAGTTGAAGCATTGTAGTTCTCTAGAAAAAGATTTTTAAACATTTTCCCTCTATATTTCTATGTTTAACTTTGAACACCTCCTGTGGCCCTAATATTAGATCGAGGGTCACGGCTTTTATAATTTCGAATCTACACAATTTGAGGATGCTTACGTAGTTATCTGACAAATTGAAACATTGTAGTTCTCGAAAAGAAGATTTTTAACATTTTCCATATATACTTCTACACTAAACTTTTAACCCATCTTGGGTCCCCAGTATTAGTCCAGGGGTCACTACTTTAAAACTATCGAATCTACATTATCCAAAGTTGTATGCATAGTAAATTTACAAATTGTAGCATCCAAGTTCTCAAGAAGAAGATTTTTTAACATGTTACCTATATATATCTTTACAAATTTTTGATCCCTCTTGGGGCCCTAGTATTAGTCCGGGGGTCTCTATTTTACAAATTAGGAATCTACATAAACCAGGGATGTATGCATAGTAATTCCATAAACTATAATAACATCGTGGTTCTCGAGAAGAACGTTTTTAATGTTACCTATATATTTTTAAAATGTAAAAATTTTGAACCCCTCTTGGTGCCCCAGTATTTATCCGGGAGTCACGATTTTTACAAATTAGAATCTACATTATTAAAGGATGTATGCATAGTAATATTCCAAACTGTTGCATGATAGCTCTTGAGAAGAAGATTTTTAAACATTCTCCTTTATTTGTTAAACTTTAAACCCCTCCTTGGGACCAACATTTTGTCCCGGGTCACAATTTTTACATTTTAGCATCTTTCTATATATACAACCTTTTGTGTAAATATTGGAATTTCTGGTGCAGTGGTTCTTGAGAAGCAAATTTTTAAACATTTTGCCTATGTATTTCTATGTGAAACTTTGAACCCCCTGGAGCTCTCCAGCTTTGGTCCTAGGGTCACGATTTTTTCAATTTAGAATCTTCACTATATATAGCAAAGGCCGGAAAGGCCACAAAGGCGTTGAGCTGACATTTTCTTTAATATAGATATCATTATTTAAAATTTCTGTACCAATAGTAGTATATCAATTAATATTAGAATAAAAATGTTTTGTGAAACTAAATTAAATTCGTACATATTATAGTATTTATTGCCAAGCAGACAACATGCAAATATACACATAAAACATGGGCTCATTCACAAGAGTTCAAAATAGACCACGCCATGCACCGAGGTATAGAATAGGCTATTTTTATACACTATAACCAGGCAATATAACCAGCATGTGCGCATGCATGAACCAACTTTCCATCGGGATCGGTAAACGATTGGGAGGAAATTCGAAAGCTAGTTGGAGAAACTTCGAACTAATATAAGTACTATTTAAAAATGCGATTTTTATATGAAAAATACATTAAAAGTGATAAAAATGATATGTACATTAGATTTACACTAAAAACTTAAATAGATAATTGAGAGAACAATAAAAAGCAGGGTTACAGGAAAACATCAGGCACTTAGCATCGGAGGGGAGGGGGTGGAGTGGGGCAGGGACAGGGGGCGGGACTGCCCCCCTCCAGCACACGTTTTCTCGCAGCAAACATTTTTCTTGAATTTACTTATAAAAAAGTAAATTAACATAGAGATGCTACCCCCCCCCCCCAATGTTTTTGGGACCATGTAAAAATTGAAATGAAAGGGAGGGAATAAACTGTGAAATTGAAGTTAAAGGTACACTTAGCACCGTACTCCCACGGATTAGAATTTTTGATTTTATTAAATTATTTTGGGGTTGTTTATTTTTTTTTTGCAAGTCAAGTTTGGATGAGTCTGTCCCCACCCCACTTTGCTACGATGCTACGTGCCTGAACAAAATATCATGGTTTCATGACATATATGTATGCTAGTATAAAGACTTTATGTAAACCAATATTATTTCGTGCATTGTGTCTGTAACAAGGTTCTACAAACACTTTAGACCAAAAAAAAAAAATAAAAATCCAAGGCTAGAAGAGGGAGAGAGAAAAATATCTATTTTGCTTTTCTTTTTTTTTTTCTTTTTTTTTTTTGGGGGGGGGGGGGAATTAGGGGTAAACATGTCACTGACCCCTTGTAGATCTATCCATGACCTATCACCAGGGTCTGTATACACATAACCAGGGTCAGTATACCCATCATCAGGGTCTACAGGGTCAGAGTACGTATCACCAGAGTCTGTGTGTCAGTCACCAGAGTCTGTACACCCATAACCAGGGTCAGTTTACCCATCACCAGGGTCTGTACACCCATAATCAGGGTCATTATACCCACCACCAGGGTCTCCATACCTATCACCAGGGTCAGAGTACGTATCACCAGAGTCTGTGTGCTCATCACCAGGGTCTGTACATCCGTAGCCAGAGTCAGTTTACCCATCACCAGGGTCTCAATACCTATCACCAGGGTCATTATACCCATCACTAAAGTTTGTGTGCCCAACACCGGGGTCTGTACACCCATGACGAGGGTCAGTATACCCATCACCAGGGTTTCAATACCTATAACCAGTGAAAGTGTACGTATCACCAGAGTCTGTGTGTTCACTAGGATCTGTACATCCATAGCCAGGGTCAGTATACCCATCACCAGGGCTCCATAGCTATCACTAGGGTCAGAGTACGTCTCACCAGAATTTGTGTGCCTATCACCAGAGCCTGTACACCTATCACCAGGGTCATTATACCCATCACTAGAGTTTGTGTGCCCAAAATCAGGGTCTGTACACCCATAAACAGGGTCAGTATGACCATTAAAAGGGTCTCATTACCTATCACCAGGGTCAGAGTACGTATCACCAGAGTCTGTGTGCTCATCACCAGGGACTGTATACATATAACCAGGGTCAGTATATGTATCACCAGGGTCTGTAAATCCATCACCAGGGTAAGAGTACGTATTACCAGAGTCTGTAAATCCATCACCAGGGTCACAGTACATATCAACAAACTCTGTGAACCCATCACCAGGGTCTGAATACGTATCACCTGGGTCTGTAAATCTATCAGCAGGGTCATTATACCTATCATTACTGTCTGCGTGTCCATCACCAGAGTCTGAACACTAATAACCAGTGTCAGTATACCCATCAAAAGATCTCAGTACCAAATGGGGTCAATGTTCGTATCACCAGGGTCAGTATACCCATCACCAGGGTCAGTATACCAATCACCATGGTCAGAGTTCGTATCACCAGGGTCTGTAAACCTATCATCGAGATCAGTATACTTATCAACAGGGTCTGTGTGACCATCACCAGGGTCTTTATACACATCATCAGGGTCCGAATACGTATCAACAGGGTCTGTAAACATATCACCAGGGTCTCTAAACTAGAGTTTGTGTGCCTATCAACGAAGTCCGTATGCGGTTAACGAGGACCAGTATACCCATCATCAATTGGTCTCAATACGTATCACCAAGGTTCGTATCACCAGAGTCCTTGAGCTCATCACCAGGGTCTGTATACACATAACCAGGGTCAGTATACGTATTACCAAGGTCTGTAAATCTATTACCTGGGTCAGCGTACATATCACAAACCTCTGTGTATCCATCACCAGGGTCTGCATACGTATCACCAGGGTTTGTAAATCTATCAGCAGGGTCATGATACCCATGATTAGTGTGTGCCTATCACCAGAGTCTTTATGCCCATGACCAGGATCAGTAAACCAATCATCAGGGTTTCTATACCTATCACTAGAGTCTATGTGCCCATCACAAGAGTCTGTACACCCATAACCAGGGCCAGTATACCCATCACCAGGGTCTCCATACGTACACCAGGGTCAGAGTACGTATTACCAGAGTCTGTACACTCACAACCGGGACCAGTATGCCCATCACCAGGTTCTCAATACCTAACACCAGGGTCAGTGTAGGTATCACCAGAGTCAGTGTGCCCATCACCAGGGCCAGTTTACCTATCTCCAGGGTCAGGTACCTATCACCAGAACTGTAAACCTATCACCTGGGTCATTATACCTTTTACTAGGGTCAGTGTTCATAGTACTAGGGTCTATGTGCCCATCATCATGGTCTGTATATCCAAAACAAAGGTCAGTTTACCCATCACAAGGGTCTAAATACTTGTCACCAGGGATAGTTTAGATAGTTTACGAATCAATAGGGTCTGTGTGCCCATCATTAGGGTCAGTATATCTATCACAACATTCAGTGCACTTATCATCAGGGTTTGTACATCCATTTCCTTGGTCAGTAGACTTTCACCATGATAATTGTACCTATTACCTATCACCAGAGTTAGTTTACCTAACGGCCGTGTCAGTGTACGCATCACGAGGGTCTGTGTGCCCATCTCCAAAGTCAGTATACCTATCACAAGAGTCAGTACATTTATCACCAGTATATCTATCACCAGGGTCAGTATATCTATCGACAGAGTCAGTGTACGTATCACAAGGGTCTGTAACCAATCACAGGGGTCAGTATGTATCTATCACATGAGTAGAGTATACATAAACGTGTAGATATTCTAAGGATCGGCATACGTAACACCAGAATCTCAGAATCTATAACCAGGGTAAGTATATCCATCAACTGAGTCAGTATAGCTATGACAAGGGTCATGAGTGTACGTATCACCAAGGTATGTGTGCTCTTCACCAGGGTCAGTATACCTATCACCGGGGTCAGTATATATCCATCACCAGGGTCACTTTACTTATCAACAGGGTCAGTATTACCTGACTTAGGCAATGGATGTACAAACCCTGATGATAAGTGCACTGACTGTTGTGATAGGTATACTGACCCTGGTGATGGGCACACAGACCCTATTGATGCGTACACTATCCTGGTGAAAGGTATTAGGACGTTGGTGATGGGTATACTGGCCCTGGTTATGAGTGTACAGACTCTGGTGATGGGCACACAAATTCTTGTGAGACGTACTCTGACCCTAGTTATAGGTATGGAGACCCTTGCAATGGGTACACTGACCCTGGTTATTGGTATACATACCCTGGTGATGGGCACACAAACTCTAGTGATGGGTATAATGAGCCTGGTGATAGGTATTAAAACCCTGGTGATTGGTATACTGACCTTGGTTACGGATGTACAGACCATGGTTATGAGCACACAGACACTGGTGATACGTACTCTGACCCTGGTGATAGTATGGAGACCCTTTTGATGTTTATACTTACCCTGGTTATGGGTGTACAGACCCTGGTGTTGGGCACACAAACTCTAGGGATGGGTATAATGACCCTGGTGAAAGGTATGCAGACCCAGTTGATGGGTATACTGACACTGGTGATGGGCACATCGATTCTGGTGATACGTACTCTGACCCTGGAGACCCTGGTAATGTGTATACAGACCCTGGTAATGTGTATACAGACCCTTTTAATGTGTATACAGACTCTGGTGATGGGCATACAGATTCTTGTGATACGTACTCTGACCCTGGTGATAGTATGGAGACCCTGGCGATGGGTATACTGAGCCTGGTTATTGGTGTACAGACTCTGGTGATGGGCACACAGACTCTGGTGATACGTACTCTGACCCTGGTGATAGGTATGGAGACCCTGGTGATGGGTATACTGACCCTGGTTATGGGCGTACAGACTCTGGTAACTGACACAGACTCTGGTTATACGTACTCTGACCCTGGACACCCTGGTGATGGGTATACAGACCCTGGTAATGTGTATACAGACCCTGGTGATAGGTCATGAATAGATCTACAAAGGTTCAGTGACATGTTCACCCCTTTAATACCCCCCCCCCCCCCAAACAAAATAGCTCCTGAGTAAAAGAAAAGAAAATATAGATTTTTCCCCACTCCCCCTCCTAGTCTTGGATTTTTTATTTATGGTTATGTGTATACAGACTCTGGTGATGGGCATACATATTCTTGTGATACGTACTCTGACCCTGGTGATAGTATGGAGACCCTGGCGATGGGTATACTGAGCCTGGTTATTGGTGTACAGACTCTGGTGATGGGCATACAGACTCTGGTGATACGTACTCTGACCCTGGTGATTGGCATGGAGACCCTGGTGATGGGTATACTGACCCTGGTTATGGGCGTACAGACTCTGGTAACTGACACACAGACTCTGGTTATACGTACTCTGACCCTGGACACCCTGGTGATGGGTATACAGACCCTGGTAATGTGTATACAGACCCTGGTGATAGGTCATGGATAGATCTACAAGGGTTCAGTGACATGTTCACCCCTTTAATACCCCCCCCCCCCCCAGACAAAATAGCTCCTGAGTAAAAGAAAAGAAAATATAGATTTTTCCCCTCTCCCCCTCCTAGTCTTGGATTTTTTAATTGTGGTTATGTGTATATTGACACTGGGCACACAAACTCTGGTGGTAAGTATTTTGACCCTGGTGATAGGTATGAAGAACCATGGTGATGGGTATACTGACCCTGGTTATGGGTGTACAGACTCTGGTGACTGACAGACTCTGGTGATACGTACTCTGACCCTGGATGCCCTGGTTATGGGTATACTGACCCTGGTAATGTGTATACAGACCCTTGTGATAGGTCATGGATAGATCTACAATGGGTCAGTAACCTGTTCACCCCTAATACCCCCCCCCCCAATAGCTCCTGAGTAAGAAAAAAAAGGAAAATAGATTTGTCCCCTCTCCCCCTCCTAGCCTTGGATTTTTTATTTATTTTGGACTAAGGTGTTTGTAGAACCTGGTGAATGGCACAATGCACGAGATAATATTGGTTTACATAAAGTCTTTATACTAGCATACATGTATGTGATGAAACCATGATATTTTGTTCAGGCACCTAGCATCGTAGCGAAGTGGGTTGAGGACAGATTCATCCAATCTTGACTTGCAAAAAAACACAACTCAAAAATACTTTTTAAATAATTGAAAATCCTAATCCGTGGGGGTAGGGGGCTAAGTGTACCTTTAACTTCAATTTCACAGTTTATTTCCTCTCTTTCATTTCAATTTTTACATGGTCTTAAAAAGGTTTTTGGTGTAAAATCTAATGTACATAACATTTTTATCACTTTTAACGGACTTTTCCTATAAAATTCGTGTTTTTAAATTGTACTTATATCAGTTCGAAGTTCCTCCAAATAGTTTTCGAATTTCCTCCAAATAGTTTACCGATCCCGATGGAACGTTGGTTTACGCATGCGCACATGCTGGTTATATTGCCTGGTTATAGTATATAAAAAGGAGCCTATTCTATACCTCATGCACCGGGACACATCAGTCCTCGACAAGGGAGTCTGCGAGATAAAGATCAGTGCGCAATTCGCGCTGTCTGACGTCAAGCCTTAGTTAGGTCGTACGTATGATAAGTCCATATATACCACAATATGCAACTATATTTTTATATGCAATCTTAACATCACCATGTGATTGTATACTCAGTATATTTCCTTATAAAACACGTAATGATGCATTTGTAATACATTTGTAATACAATGAATCATAACTCATCATGGTTACAAAAATCGAAGAAATTTTAAAGTTCAAAAATAAATTATCTTCTTTCTGCTTTAAACAGTCCTTGAATAAATTTCACGGGTTCATCATTTGTATACGAGAGTAACACATAAACAGTGTTTCCCTAATTATAAAAAAAAACATACTTTTATATACTTATGCAATGAGTTGTTAATAATCAGTAAGACACAGTTGGGTTTTTCGGTGCTTAATTTAGTTGAATAAATGGAACACAAATATTGTAAACATTTTTCCTATGTATTTCTATGTTAAACTTTGAACCCCGCCTGGGACCCTAGTTTTGGTCCTATGGTCACGATTTTTACAATTTAGATTGTTCACTATTCACTATATATACAAGCTTTGGTGTAAATAATGGCATTTCTGGTGCAGTGGTTCTTGAAAAGTAGATTTTTAAACATTTTTCCTTGGTATTTCTATGTTAAACTTTGAACCCCAACTTGGGCCCCAGTTTTAGTCTGAGGATCACAATTTTTTTACAATTTTAAATCTTCACTATATACACAAGCTTTTGTGTAATTATTGGCATTTCTGATGCAGTGGTTCTAGAGAAGATTTTTTAGGATACACACCCTATACTCACTGTTTCACAATTATCTCCCTTTTAAAAAGTGTTGTGCCCTTTATTTTAACAATTTATAATCATCTTACCATAATAATGCTTTGTATCAAATTTGGTTAAATTTGGCCAGGTGGTTTTTGAGAAGAAGTCGAAAATGTGAAAAGTTCACAGACGGACAGACGGACGGACGACGGACAACGGGTGATCAGAAAAGCTCACTTGAACCTCGGGTTCAGGTGAGCTTAAAACTACATTCAAAGGGGTATATGTAATAAAAAACATATATTGCGATCAAAATACTCCCGTCATTCTTTGAAAAAAAAAACATGGTGATGATTTGCAAGATAAATGAGTAATTCTGCATTTTCCGTTTAGATTACTTATTTCAGCGTCCTATTTCCTCCCTATTTTAGATTTAATTGTCAGATTAAATGACTTTTATTTTTAAAAAATTCCAGGTTAATTGTTATACTGAAAATACAAAGCATCTAAGATTTAACAGCATCATGGAGACGAATATCTTTGACATATTTACTGCAATATTCATCCATACTTGCGGAGGGAAAATTTTGAAACAACTTTATCTTCATACAGCATTTATTAGATTGCTAGTCGTTGAAGCATGCCTTTTCATAGAAATTGTCACCGTTGGAACCTCTTATGGAGGAACATTTCTAGCTGACGACATGTGTAAAGCAATGTTTTCTTTTATTATCTTGTCCTTTGTATTCATTGGATTCGCAATTCTCGTTTGCGTGAACGTTGCTTTAATTAAGGATCCAATGCGACCAAAAATTAAGAATGTTCTGAATTCAAGAGATAGATTGAACGAACAAACAGACGAAGATGAAGAGACACTTGCATTAGCAATGAAGATCTCTGTTGGGACTAAATTGTTAGGATTTATTTCTGGTTTTTTCATGTTTTTGTATTGCTATCGTCTATTTGATCGATACAATGCAGATGAAATTTTAATCATTTTTACTTCCATTGATTTTACTCTTGATTTTCTGGAGATTATCCTTGTTATTTTAAAAACATCCGGTATATTAGCTTTCCAATCCACTAAAAAAGGGAGTGTGGGCACCAGCGACGGTGTTTAAGGAAATGGAGTTCAATGGATGGTATCACAGAACAAAAAGAGGAATTAAGGATCAAACACCAAAATGAATATTACCTGTATGTAACTCTTGTACTTAAGTGTTGAATTTATTCTTTACAAATATCAGACTTTGTAGTTAGAAATGTTATTTTACAGCATATCTTTAAAATTGTATTTGAAATGTCTTATATAGAAATGTTTTCCTTAATCTAACTGATTAAAATCCTATTTGCATAAAATGTAGCTCTGACCTGTATGTTTAATTCAACACTTTTGTTCGTACATACACTGTACGTTAAGATGTAGAAGGGTCTAAGATAAGGGCAGTCAGGAACATCACATCATTGTCTTGTTTCTCTTACATTTATTTTATATATATAACATTAATAGCCACTAGACTTTGACCCGTGCGTGCACGGGTTGACATTGCATATTATGTCGGGCATTTACGAAATAGATACATCAAATTCGCACACTATGTTGACATTCAGAAATCTTGGAATTTTTCATATTAAAATCACTGAGTTATCTTTCTTTTATAAACAGAATATATATATATATATATATATATATATATATATATATATATATATATATATATATATATATATATATATATATGTAGCAAGTTTTGAGTGAAAATTTACACGTATTTGTATTACATGTATCGTTTTTAGTTTATCCATGCAAATGTGATATTGTGGAAACAAAAACTAAAGAGCATTCCGTGATTTGGCTTGAATGCGCATGCGCAAGATTGTAAAATCCGAAAAATTCAGACGATTTCCGGATTTTTTAATGGAATTTTCTTTGATATTAATTAGCGAAGCATGATTGTGAAAAATAAAAACAAATTGGTAATCTCCAAGTACCAATGATATTAAAAAATATATAAAACAAAAGACAGTAGTCTTCCGATTTCTCGCTATTAAAGCTAAAAAATTCGAGTGTATTATTTTGATATAGTAGTATAGATAGCCATTATTTTCTTTTAAAAAAAACTTTCTACTGGCCTTTTAAAAAATTACATGTGTTGTTTTTGCTCATTTTTGCGATTTTATAATGTCTAGCAGATTTTATTCTCAATTTTACACCGAGGATTGCTTAATGATATCCTCGCTGCAAAATTGTGAATTATCATTTGTTATGTATATTCATATTTATGCATCGAAATAAACAAGAATTGTAATAAGGAGCTCACGTAATTCAACAGGTGTTTATTTAGGTACTAGTAGATGTAAATAATAGAGAACAAAACATTTTACTAACAAGATGAAGTCGCTATATATTGTATGTTTAGCGTGGTTTTCTTTTCGTCCTTCTTTAATAATATGTTTTGAGACATATTTGACGTATTAAAATTTGATGAATATATATGATTTTTCATTGTGTATCCTTTCTTCTGCTCTTCTTGGATTATGTTTATGAACTTCTTGATACAGAGTAACTTTTTAAAGGAACTTCTAGGAACATGGATTTAAAGTCTTAAACATTGAATTCTGTTTATACCCACTTAAGATAATATTAGATAAAGAGCTGCAGTGGCTAAAATTCAGAGTGACTGTCTATGTACAAATAACAATATGCTTACATTAAAGTTAGGTATATCAGTCCGTAGAAGAAGAAAAAGGTCGACAAATAAATCGTTTCTTTTTCAGATATCTAAAGAATGTTGAACAATATCAAAACAGTTATTGAGCAAATTGTGTTTAAAAGAAGCTTTCATTTGACATTGAGAAAAAGGGGTAGGTCTTTCACATTTGAAGCCCAGATGGCTCTAAAGTCTACACTATATAGCTCATTACTTGGGAATATTTTGTAATATGTTACAGAGGCAAAAATGGTCTGTAACTATCTTGAAATTATAATACATGCTTAAATGTTCCTTTGCATAAACATAGAATTTCAAACACATTTTCTTCGACACGTTTTTAGAAATTAAAACAAATATTTGTTTTTGATATTTTGATTGTTTTGATAGTTTGAAATTTTTAACTTTAATCTTGAAATGTTTGCCAGATATTGTTAAATTCCAATAATGTCTTACAGTAAATAGAAGATGAACAGAGAACAGAGTATTATCTGTGTATTGTGATATCTAATATACTCCTCACCATTAAATAAAACATCTTTAATATATTTGTTTATTTTATATCATAATACTAAGTATTTTCGCAAATGGATTTGAAAATATAAGAGCACCCTGCTCTTTCTAGACTGAATTATTGGGATAAAACAATTCTACAAGTTTTTAATATAAAGATTGATTTTTTATTACTTTTCAAAAAGTGTTAACATTTCTAAGATAAATTTCCAGGGAACTGTATTACAAATGAAATGTTATGTTAACGAATAGTGTTCAAAATCAAAAGTCCAAAGGAGAAATACAAAACAGGAGCAGAGCAAATACGGACCTCTACAAAAACAAGAGATGTTTGGAAAACTAATGAAAAGGAGAAACTACAAAAATGGACAAATTAAAACAAAATTTATGAAACATATAAAAAAAAATTACACTACAAAAAAAACAAGAAAAATAAAGAGAAATAATACTGTTAGCAATTCATCAATTACCGATTTTACTCATTACCCCCCCCCCCCCTTCCGAGTAAATAAACTATTTAAGGAAGGAGCAAGTATATGCGAATATTAAGCTAATTATTTTATTTATTTATCCCTGCTCTTTTTCATCCGCCACATCCCCGTCCATATACCTAATCACAGATTTTTCTTAGAAAACATACTTTGAATCAACTGCCGGTTCCTTAAAGCTGAACACTACTCGTAAAAGGCATTGTCCGCCCTATTTGTATTTCATTGCCGCTTCCCTCTACAACCCCTATATAAGCGGAATTTTAATCTCTTACTTTAGCAGTTCAAAGTTTTTTGCTTTAGATCTCACCCGTGTAGAGGTACATCTTTACATTGCCGTTCTGAGGAAATAATCAAAATTTTACGCACTTTTTCCAGCAGAATTCTAAATTCAAATTTACATGTTCATGTTAATGCAGTATTTACAAACAAAAAATGTTCATAAAACAAGGAATAGATGCACAAAATCAAAGACCACGAAAAGAATCCAACAAGTCGGCCACGAGTTTAAGGTGCTCTCTGTGTGTAACGAAATGAAAGGGTTTATTTACACAATAAATGGCTTTTTTTGGTGATTCATTCAAATTCATTCTGTAAATTAACAAATTAATACATTGATTGTAAGTATGAATTAACAAAATTGTTGTGAATGTCAACAGTGTGATAAATGGTTTTTTTTTTTTTTTTTTTTTTTGTTAAATTTGAGAAATGAGTTTAAATATATTGTTTCATTGTTGATCTAAGCAGCTGTTACCTGAACCTGTTCAAAGACTTGGGAAAAGATGATTAACCGTTCCCGGGGTCCACCTAACACAGTCATTATTCCCCTTTATGCAAACTGAAAGTGGTTTCATTCCACAATTTAATTATTCGATTGCATATGGACGCAACTGATAATTTGGACATTGGTCAATCAGTTGATTACATGTAATTGTGGTGTTATTGATTTGCCATTTAAAAGGGCTGGATGGTCGTGGCCATTTTAGGCTATAGTTACCTCCTTATGGAGAAGAGCTTTTAATAAATATTGAGGAAAATGCTAAAATTTTAAAGCTAAAATATTTAAATGTTTTTCTTTACTAAATGTTAGTTTATGACCAAAACTAACATTTGTCAAAGATTATGGCAGATCTGATGGTTAATTTGTTGACAAAACAACCTCCTTAACCTGCTCAATAAGTTGATTTCAGTTCGTTTGTTAAATGCGTGTTTAACTTTGAAAAATAGGGTTCGTGAACAAATTGGTAGTTTATGCTGTATTATTGTCTATAATTATAACTGTTCTTTCAGACAATCTTAACCTACATGTACATGGTTGACTGGTATAATTTTAAATAATACGTGATTTGGTAAAAAAAATATAAAACCACCAATAGTTTCAATAATTGTAAACTTAGTTACAATACTAATGCAAGTGGGTTACAGTTATAATGTTCGATATGTCGATGAATCGCGACTCTTCTAATAGATCTCGAATTAACGAATAAATTATTATTCCAAGACGGCTGAGAACATCAAAAGCTACTAGATTGAACTACGCTCTGATCAAAGAAATAATATTGTAAGGGACAAAAAGTGTCGTCAATGAGTTGGCTATTTTAAATCGTTTATTCTTCATTTTTTTTTTTGTTTTTTTTTGCATTTCAATTCTAATGAAAGCTTTAGAAAGTCGCATTTACATTAGGCGTGTGCTACGACCGTGACAGTTCAAAGTTAAATTTACAAAACTGTAGAAACATTATACGTCACCTAATAAGAAATTGTGTATCCTGAATTTCAAAATGATCAAAAACATATGTTTTAAATGAGGATGATTCGATCTTATTGGAGATGCATGTAACACAATACACATCTCGCAATATTCTATTTATGGATTCTAATATTTATAAAAGCAACTATTACATCAATGGTTTATTGAAATAAGCTTTCTAAAATTGCAAACAGATTTTGTCGTTTTTAATTCGTCTTCAGCAATAGATAAACATATTCAAACACATTTGAAACGTTTGCATATTTGCTAGCTTCAGCTGACGATATTTGTTTGCAATCGTTTAGTTCGACAAAGACGAACTCGATAAGCCACAATATTTGCAGCATTGTGTCATGGTCTTGCAAAAGATCCACCAGTTGTTGCATAACCTTGCTAAGTTGCAGCAAAGATTCCAAAAACTAAAGAAGGTACGATTACATCCTGTTTCTCCTTCAGTTACTTCTGGGTTGGTGTTAGTTGTTACTTCCTCTTCTTCTTTAGTTTCTGTTGTTGTAGTTAACGTTGTTGTTGTTGTTTCTTCTCCTGTTTTCATAAAATTTCATTTATTTCATTGTTGGAGGATGGAATGTCGCAACATATAAATTTAATCCCCAAATCTAACATTACTCAAATTAGGTGTTAGACAACAGATACAAATTAAAGAGAAAAAAATTAGATTTTAACAAATTTATTAAAAATAAAACGACCTTATTGTAAACGTTGGAAAACTATTTACAATATTCCAAATCCACACTTTGCAAAAAATTAATTGAGTTATTTTCCTTAATTACTGCGATCAACCCAAATATTAAATAAAAAAATATATAAAAATATTTGTTTGTTTTATGCTACTACACGGCTAATTGTGCCACGTACGTGTCACATATGTTTGAACCTAACACATGCACATGTACAACATAGGTTAAACATACGTTATACACGCGTAAAGCCAAACCGTATGTAACACATACGTTGATGAAGTATATCAAGAATGAACTTAAAAATTAAATATATTCAATAATTCAATTTAAAGCAATATACATGTGATACGTATGTAATTCATATGGAAAACGTACGTTGGATCCACATACGTAAAACGTATGTCATGTACCAAATATGTCTGACACATGTGTAACATATGTTTCACATATGTTCATTAACGTACGTTAAACACACGTGGTACTTATAAATCACGTTAAACGTACGTGAGGTCACTACGTATCACACTTGATTAACGTATGTGAAACGTATATGGCACATTTTGCTGTGTATTTTAACAAAATTCTTGTTTTTAACTAAATTCTAGTTTTGGCCTTTTTCGAAGAATCTTAAAATTTTGATTTGTTATTCATTGTATTGGTAACTCAAACGTTTGTTTAGACGATAAATAGTAATTCCTTAAAACGAAAAAAAAATCATTGGGACATTTCAAATATGCTGTACGAGTTTTCTAAAGAAAAATCCTGACAAATTTGATAATCATCTGTGGTTTTTTCACAAAGTATCGAAATTTGAGTTCTGATGGGAAAATAAACCCTGTTAGAAAATTCTTAATATCCGGTAGGAAGAAACCTTTAATTATATGTTGATGGGATAATAAGGTGAATTGTTTATTTCATTTAATGGTAGAAATCAAGATCATCGATGCCTGGTGCCATTTACAATTTTTGTTAAAAATTTAACTTTAGATAAATAAAAAAACTGCCACTTTCGCAGTGGCATTATCATATGGCTTTTTATTAAAGGCCTCTACTAAAAGAAAGTAGTAAAAGTGAAAAAGCACCATCTAAGATGAAGTCCCCATCACAATTCATAAATTACAAAAATACTATCCATGAGCCGCGGTAAAACTCGGATTGTTTTTAAAGGTCTTCCGTTTCCAACGGAAGACCTTATTGTTTTCGTACTGTTTATTATTTTTTTTTCCAAATTTTGTGCACGCGATTTCTCGAAAACTACTCAACTGATCTCAACAATTTGTTCACAGATGATGGGACATTATCTGAATTTTATATGTTTTAGAATTTTTTGTCGTCATCACTTCCGGTCCGGATTTACGGTCGATTTTGTAATTTTTTACGACCAATTTTGTGCAGAGCTGATCTCAGAAACTATCAGAGATATGACTTTGAAATTTTCAGGATAGGTAGAGCATGGTTTGAAGTTGTGCACTATTTAGTTGCTTTGCACCAGTGGCGCTATTCCTTGGAGCTCGCTTAGGCACGAAAATGGGGTTCAAATTTCGAATCAAAATTTTCATATGTTTTGATCAGTATCTTTTTATCAGTAGATATTATGTTAAGACATATAGAACAAAAGTAGTAGAGAATCAAAGGTTCTATCCAATAAAATCAAGAAAAAGGGGCTGGCCCCTTTAATTAGGGACCAAGAGACTCGAAAAGTCTATTACGAATAACTTGAAAACGATAAATATTTTGTTACGCATTATAAAATCAAAGTGGTTGATCTCTACATTATCGGTTTGAAAAAGTCATCGTCAGGCCCATGTTTGACGTAATTAGGGATTTTTATTCTTTATCTCATTTTTTTTTTGGGGGGGGGGGGGGGTGTTGAAATTGTATCGATATTTCATGGTATCATTTAAACTAAAAAAAAAATCGGACGGAAGACTTACTCGTTACTCGTAACGAGGTCGTATCTAGTTTTCTTTATTTATGTCAATTTAAGCTAATTTTCTTACATATGTCCTATTTCCCTGTAGTTGAGATTGAATTAACTTTTATCTTTAATAAATTCTCTATGATTTCCGTTGAGACTTATCGCAAAATATAAGGTTTAAAATTAACTGGTACGAGCTGTAACAGGTATTCAGTTAAACTAATATGGATATGAAAATAAACGTACCTAAAGTAAAGACATTAGCGTAAAAACCTGCTTGTGGCGTCGTTGCTCGCTCATCAGACTCAAAATGAACGGTAAGAGAAGGACCTGTGGAGGTGAAGGACTGTACAGAGGGAGACGTTCCACATAACTCCGCCAGAACAGTAGAGGATGTAGAGTCTCCTGTAATAAGATTTTTATTTAGTCCCAATTGAAGTCTCATCCCAACTTAATTAGTCAGCCTGTGGGCTGACTAATTATTTCGTGCAGTCCGTGATTTTTCTCAGGTCAATGAAGGTTTCGGTCAATCGATAAACGGGGCGTGTACAGCTTTCAGTAATGTCAGTTTCTACTGAACTATGAATTACAGCTAGTTGATGTCCTTTAAAAAAGTGGATATACTTAATTTTGATTGGTCAATAACCTGTAATCCAAAGGTGTAGGGTCGTCGCTGGAAATCTGACCTCTCAGTCACTTCCATGTGACGCTTCTTCGAATAAACTTGTATAAATTATTTTAAAGTATTTCTTCTACTTTGGATTGCAGGTCTGTCTATCTTTATTTTATTTTTAATTGCTAGTTCATAAAAGTTTCAAATGCAAAAGATATTATAATAATTCACTGTTATATATTATATGTATGTTTGCATAAATATTTTTTACTTTTTATTATCAAGTTTCTAAATTTCAGCTTTGTTATGCATGAAATAAGTCATTATTTAGATTAGCTAAGGGTCTTTTTTTAATTGGAAAACCGTTGCGTTTCTTTATAGTTTTTGTTAAGGCATGTGAAGTAAAAGTAGTTTTGAATTTAGTAGTTGTAGATTACAGGTTGGTTTAATATATTTGTTTATTGCATTTGATGCGTGGCAAATCATAATTTAAATTTAGCGCCATTTGTTTATTTAAACGACTCTTTAGTAAAAGAGGTAAATAAAAGTTTTTATTTTGGGAAACAAGTAAGGGTGTCACTACAGTTACTGTATTTCACTGAAGGTTCACGACAAAACATGGGTGAGGCAAAATAATTCCCGAATTTTCCTTTGAATATGGGTCGTTTCCGCTCGAGACAGGAGCTGATTTTTTTTATGAGATGAAAAACAATGTGTAAGAGGTCTAACTATCCCAGTTTTGTAATAATGCGAGGTCATTTGAATTTTTGATGCGTGTTGTTTCCGGAGGGGGTGAAAAGGCCCGGGCTTGATTTTTAAGCACATGTGTAACTTCGAGGTAAACAAAGTCTCACGCCTTGCTGGATGCACGTGTGTATTTTGCTAGAAAATTGTAAATGAAGCTTTGTTTAAAAAGATGTCAAGAGGATTTTTTCCAGAAGTTCGTTTTGAATTTTTAATCTGTATATAAAGTTGTGCAATTTTGGTAAGAATATATAGTAAAATTTAATACTGTAGTGCAACCTAAGGGAATTATGTTTCGAGTAAATTGTAAGTGTTCATTACGTTTAGACAAAGGACTTAGGTCACATTCTTATGCTGACGCTATTTAGACCTTTATCTTTCAATATATTAGTAATCGCTTAGGTTTTATTCAAGTTTTATACAATGATGTACCAAGTTCGAATTTTCTCTAATGTTTATCGTTGATCATTTTATTTCGGTATAGATAGATTTGAAATATTTTTCTTTTGCGTTAAATATTATAATTTTGTAAATTATCCTCAATTATAATTGAGATGTTATTTTATTATGATTGTTTATATCTCTATTACGGTCACCAGATTTTAGAATTATTATACTTAACTAAAATATAAACTTGTATAAATTATTTTAAAGTATTTCCTCTACTTTGGATTGCAGCCACGACAGATAGGTCACGGATCTACGTCAGTAGAGCTGAAAAAGCAGAAATAGTCACACAAAGCGAGTGTTATTCAAGAACTATTTTCCCCATTATAAGTGTAGTACACGTTAATCAAATAGAAGCGAAATCAAGACGTGTCATCACCAATAAATTGATAAATCCTTCAAATCTTCAATCTCGATCAGGGCAAATTGAATGTATATCACAAAATCCAAAATCTTTTTGAAGAAAATGGAAGTGCTAAATTCTAACAATACCTTGGGGTTTTTTTTTTTATAGTTCCTATCCTAATATTCTTACCATCATACAGTTTAACAGAATCGAAACATTCTGTTTCATCCTCCAGGTCTATGTAAACCATGTCAAATTGTATTTGATCAACGTCATTTTCAGCAGTAAAGGTGTAAGTACAAGTCCAATCGCTTTAATAAAAAAAAAAAGTAATCAAATCATGTTGAGTGAGCACCAAATAATACAGTTATTTTGATTAAATGATATCTTTTTTGTGCGCGCTTAGCGTCACTATCTCTCTGTATGAATCTCAATTGGCATCTTTAAATCATTTATATCGATTTTTTTTATTTTAAAAGAAATATGTCAGATTATAAAAAAAGAGTTTTAATATTGACAGAGTAAGTTTCTTTTTCTTTTGCGCCGAGAAATTTTTGTCTTTGTCCCATTGGTTTTTGCTGTTTTAGTCAGTTATATTGCCTACAAATCAATTGTCATTGAATTGCTAATAAATTACCAATCAATTCTACTTTATGATACTTTAGGCTATAAACGAATTATTTGTAATGAAATATTCCAAGTATATACGGATTAAAATATGATTTTTTTTCTGATATTTCTATACAGAGCTCTTCTTCAAAAAGAGATCAATATGCTCTAAAACAGGCCAAGACCATCCAGTCTTCACAAAAAGTCAACACCTCTTTTTTTAATAATGGATACTCACACAGGATAATCGTCTGGAAATTTCGGTGAAGTAAGGACATATGCATCTGCAAGAGATATTGCTTCTGTGGTTCCAGTTACGCTACAGTCAGCTGAAACACCAAAAGATTATTTTTAAATAGTATTACTAAGTGGCATAAATATCTACAAATGTGAATTTTACCAATATCAAATTAAAATGAGCTCTTCTTATTTTTTGAAACTCATAGATATTTACAAAGGTCTTTTCCGGCAATAACTTCTAATGTAAATCCTAGCTCGTTAGAATGTGGGGTGGAATCTGGGAAAAAATCAATGAATAGATTTTTTTGAGTAGTTGTGACGCCGGGTATGCTACCACCAACGCCGCATACGGAATCTGACAACTTAGGATCAGTTTCGCTGTCTCCTAAATTAAATAAATTGGAACACTCCTTAAATATTAACATCAAAATTTTCAAACTATTAAATATCATCATATAATGTAGCATCACTGGAATTCATGGTGGGTTACGAACGAATTACGAAACATGGTCTACATCTATTAAAAGGACTTGGAAACGATTTGAGATCAAAAATTTTATTTCATTTTTTATGTATAAAATGGTTAACTTGTGCATTTTAAATGATTGACCAAAATATTGAATGTTAAAGTCAAGTTACAAGCGAGATACAGAGGTAAGAATTGTTTGTAATGTAAACAAGAGTCGAGTCTTATAGTTGTTTACAAAAATGTAATGTAGAGAATTACCATTTCGTAGACAAAATGACTTGTAAAATAATTTAAAATGATTCAGTATCTTCATAAATACTATTATCAACTAAAGAAAGATATATTTGATTGAAACTTACACCAATACAACACATATGTAAAAATTGACAAAATTCAAGCTTTGTTTACAAAACAAAGAATTATGAACTCTGTATCTTGCTTATAACTTGATATTTGACATTCAAATTTTGACATAGCATTATAAACTTCTATATTTATCAGTATAAACATTGAAAATGAAAAAATCAAATTCGAAAATTTTAAGTCAAATCGTGTCCAAGTCCCTTTAATAATGAAATTTCCTTCCCAACGAACACTTCATGATCCACAAAAATTTCAACAAACACCCATCACAAATTTAAATGATTTAACACAATACAGGAGAAAGGACTGACGATATGTGCACCTCACAAGTGTTCTTTTATTATACTGCCTGTTCATATAAAAATACTACTTTGAATTTATAACATTCTAAATATCCTCACAATCCAGTGATACAAAAAAGTAGCGATATTTCACTTCCTTTCTCATCGTAGTTGTATCTTCGTTTTCTTTGTTACTTATCGCCGATAACCCACGTTTAATTCAGCTAGTGTGCTCAAAACCGTGTGTTGCGACGATGCGTCTTCATAGATAATTTCTTATGTAATAAGGTAGTATGAACAACCCGTAAAACTTAAAAATTTGATTTTTTTTTCAAATACACAAATTAATTGCTTAATTTTGTGTAAAAGAAAATTTAAATCCATTATCTTAAGAAAATAATATAAATCATACCTGTAAATTACTCATAGCTGAAAAAATTGGAGTACAGCGTATTTTGATGGTTTTAAACCTAATAGTTGTACATTGGAATGGTGGTCATTTAATATTTGTGCATTTAAGCCTTCAATCATTTGAAAATGTGTAACTTATGTTCCGTTCATAGTAAAGACGGGTCCGTTTCACAAAACAACCTTATGACTTAAGATCTGTCTTAAGACCAAACTTTGCGAAAAGTTTTCATCTTTGCTGTTTCACAAAACTGTCATATCTTACGATTATCATCCGTCTTAATCTTAAGACAATCATATACATGTCATAAGTCCAAACTTAACATGGCGGCAGCCTTTGTTTTGATTCAAAACAGAAAACAATTAAGAAAAAACGGGTGTTTAGAGATAGAAATAATCACTTTGACTATATGGACGACGTAGATATAAAAGATAAGTTTCGACTTCCGCGTTTTCTGCTCGATACTAGATTTTTGTGTGGAGCTCAGGGTCCATCTGGAACACCCAACCGTAGGTAACTTGCCATACCCTCATCCCTGCAAGTCATGGTGGCACTCAGATTTTATGCCAGTGGGAACTTCCAGACTGTTTACGGGGATGTCCATGGTATAAGCAAACCTAGTGTGTCTAGAATTGTAAATACTGTAACATAAGCACTTTAAGTAACTTTAAGCCCAAATTATGTAAGATTTCCACGCGATGACAGCAGCATAAAAGACACTATACTGGGCTTTTCCCGCATATCCAATTTCCCTTATGTCATTGGTGCCGTAGATTAAACTCATATTCCTATAAAAGCTCCAAAAGATGACGAATATCTCTTTGTCAACCGGAAAAAATTTCACTCTATGAACGTTATGGCGGTTTGTGATGCTAGTTTGAAATTCACCAACTAAGTTGCTAGATGGCCTGGTTCATCAAACGATGCTTTTGTGTGGACAAATTCTACGCCAGTGCATACCCCTTAAAAAATATTTGTTGACCCCTGGCTTGAACCCAAGTAACGCCAACGAAGAAGCGTATAACGAGGCCCATGCCAGGTCGAGAAATTCAATTGAAAGAGGTTCTAAAGATGCGTTTTCGTTGCATCGACATTCAGGGGGAACACATCTCTTTCATCCGTCAAGAGCATGCCGAATCATTACTGCTTGTGCGGTTTTATATAAAATATGTATTATTAAGCATGGACCGGCACCACGACCACAGAACCCTCAGGGAAATCGATTTATTTCGCCAGACAATTGTGTGTATCAAGGCCCAAATAACGATGGGATGGAGGTTCGTCGAAGACTGATCCATATTCGATATTAAGGCCTTAGTTCGAAGAAAGAATTTGTGTAACTTCAGTGAATTTTTTCCTAAAACCATGATGTCATTAATGTGTATGATTCCTTACTCCGCTTTAAAATGAACCTGTGACAAACAAGTTTGTTCACTTATTGGACTAATTGGATTAAAATGTGTATATTCGTGTATATTTATATATTTTTAATTAAGGGATGCTTAATGAACAAGATATAAAATGAATCAAACACATATTTTCAATTTATTACTCATTTTCAGTCAAAGGGTGGCATTTGGGGTGGCATTATTTACTATTCCGAGTTGACACAGGTGAATCGAGTGCTGCTAACGCTGTATCTGAAGCTGTTGCTCAGCAATCGAAAGACGCCGGTCCTCAATCTTGAGACGCTTCTCCTCGGTGTCAAGTCTTCTTTCCTCTCTCTCAAGTCTTCTTTTCTCAATACTCATCCTCTTCTTCTTTCACAAGTCTCGTCATGAGGTCATCCCTTTGCTGCGATTCACTACTAACGGTTCTTTGTGTGCCCTTTCCGCTTACACGCGAGTTTCCAACTGAAGGTTGGCATTCTGTAAAAAAATTCTATATACAATGCAAAACAATGTAAATATTAATATTACTTCTTTAAGTATTTAGAATATAAAATTATGTTAGTAATTCCACGTCAAAGAGGCGTGTTTCAAAATAGCTTAGTGCACATGTAATTACCTATTGAGGCATGTGTCATGTTACTTGGAGATACATATAATGCATCCGTGGTCGTAAAAGTGTCTAGGACATTAATGCCACCTTCAACTCCGGATATGAACGTTTCTCCGATAATTCCCTTCTTCTTGTCTATGGGTCGTAGTGTAGCTTCTGATGGCAAAAACCCACCTCCCGTCTTTCTCTGCTCTCTCCTATTCAAAGCTAGCTTTTTCCTACGTTCACTGCTCAAGCAAATCCACTTCTTCTTCATTTCTTCCCCCGTCCTAACGTACCCTGTTGTGTTCTTTCCATGCATCTCGCTTTAAAGCATTTGAGACAGCGGAGTTTTGTTTTGAAAACAAAATGTCAAACACGAGGCTTTGGTGTTTTTTCGTGTTTAGACACAAATGCAGGGGTAGATCACATGTGTATTGCTAAATGTATGATTTCAATATATTTTAGATCTCTTATTTTCGGTTAAAATATCATATTTTAATTTGTATTTTTTTCAAAATGTTATCAAATGTGCGTACATTGTATACTAGTATAGCAAGACAACAATTCCTTTACTTCCGAAAAAAGCTTAAATGCAACTGAATCTAATTTTAAAAACTTAAAAAGGTGTTGTTTTTTTTAAAGTACAACATATGAAAATTGTTTAGATAAGTTAAATATGTTTTAAAAATCAACATAAATTATAGATAAATAATGAATTGAAAATAATCCCAGTGTGAGTGCATTATTTTCAACGTATCGCATTAAAAGTTGTATATGTTTTAAAAATATATACACGTATTACCATATCTTAAGATTTATAACACTTAAGATTATTTTTTGAAACGCAAGTGATAGATCTTATGATTGTCACAAGTCAGATCTTATGACAATCTGAAGATCCGTCTTATGACAAATCTTACGATACTTTTGTAAAACCCAGCCCAGTCTTTTGAAAACAATCATCGTCAGTGTTCAGGCTTTACGCCCATTAAATTTGAAGGTCATATCTAAAGGTCAACGGTAAAATATGAAGACAGGATTTTTATCAATTTTAACATCCGTCAAATATACTTAAACCTCAATGAATCTAAAACCCACAGTCAAATTTTCATTATTTTGATAATGTTTCAATTACGGGGTGATGACAGTCATACTGCTTAATTTCATTCAAATTTGAACTATACATATTCTTTTTAGAAACTGTCAAGTGTTGCAAGTTTTCGTCTTAAAAGATGCTTTACAAGTGCTATTTTTACATATTTTTTGCACCAGGATATTAATAGTATAACACACTTGTAATAACTTAAAGTGGAATGTCCCTCTGATAGGAGAGATAACTTATGTAGAAAATATTCACACCTTGTTTCTGTTAACTCCTAATTATTAAAGCATGTAAAAACAAGATAGCGGTGCAGGGCCCCATTTTATGCCGGAAGGCGACATTTATTTAAATTCAAATACAGAAAGAGGAAAGAACTAAACCACAACTTTAAGCAGACTTAGTCATCATCATTTGAAACTTACAGCTTT
This sequence comes from Magallana angulata, assembly GCF_025612915.1. Classification (NCBI taxonomy): domain Eukaryota; kingdom Metazoa; phylum Mollusca; class Bivalvia; order Ostreida; family Ostreidae; genus Magallana; species Magallana angulata. The sequence goes on along the minus strand of NC_069118.1, from coordinate 26,191,900 downwards.
TCAAATGTCTAAAATTGAATAAGGGTTTTCTATTCTGAGAGAACAGATATGAGAAAACAAAATTATAAAAGGAACAATATCACATTTCATTTAAGATAATATGTTCCTATATTGAGATTATACCAATAACTTGAGTATCATTCATTTGATCCCCTTTTTGTGTTATAACAAAGTGCTCTGGTTTTCATTTTTATCATTATAAAACGTATGGATCCATTTATTACTATCGTATCCAAATTTAAGAACAGAAAACCTTTTCTGAAAAATTAAAAACTATTGTAATTTATCATATACTGTATGTAAAACCTTCAGTAGTTGTAATAAAGATAACTCTTGCTGATTGAAGCAGTTTTTGCTACAAACCTATACAACAAAGTGCTATTTTGAACTAAAACTCAGCGCTTCAATATGTTTTGTAACACGATTTGACATTGTATATAACTACATATTATTTTCATATACACATGTACATTGAATATTTTTAATTTTATGCTGCGATGGTAAAATTTTGGATTTTTGAATCATTATGTCTAATTTTCTTCATACTATGATCACATACGGTATCAATTTTTGAGAAATCTAGCAGCGCTTCATCGCAATAACTTTCTTTCATTTAAATCTCTTGGTATTGACTTTGATGAAAATAAATACGAAATGGTTTTTTTTAAACATATGGTAAAAATTAATAGCAGAGGGATATTACAACTTAAAAAAAACAAATTCGAACAATGACTATTTCATTTTGCACTCCACTGAGAGGGAATTCAAATGGTAGGTTTGAGGCGACGTGGGCAAAAATTGTCAGGGCGGATTTTTTCCTAATTTTACATATTTTTATATTCCATTCCAAATAACAAAATATTGAAATATCAGAAATTCAAACGATAGGGAAATTCTAGCTTATCTGTTTTATACTACCTTAAGAGTAATAAAATTTCTTCATTTAACATTTAATGTACTCACCGTCATAGGTGTTTAATACGTCACCGCAATCTACATTTATGGTAGTAAACCGATATCTTATTTTCAGATCTGTCTCTGGAGCACTGAATAACCACTTGCAGCTTCCCCCTCTGTAAAAAAAGGAAGTTCTGACACAGAACTGCATTATAGACAAGAGTAATTCTACAGTACTCATTAAGCTTATAATTGATGCTGTATAGTTAAATGATATATCAATAGATGTACACAATCAGGTCATCGCTCGGCCCTCTCTGTCAAGTCGAGTAAAAACCTCGGATGTAATAATACGTTACCATGTTGGACCTCTTTCGGTCACATGACAATAAAAATGGCGACGACCGTTTGCACGTTTTGTTGTTAAGGTCAGATGCGACCTATCTTCCTTTTTTTTCCCTATCACCACAATGTGAAGGTTTCCACAAAGTAATTCCATAATCATATAGTTGTTGTAAACGGATAATAATCAAATAAATGCGACTCAAGTTCATATATATATATATAGAGAGAGAGAGAGAGAGAGAGAGAGAGAGAGAGAGAGAGAGAGAGAGAGGATATCTATATTGTGTGATTTTATATTTGCTTTATCCAACGAGTTGAAATGGTGTATCGTCGGAGGTCCTAAATTCGTTACGGTCCTTGAGTCGTGTCCCTTTTGTTTTCTTTGCGTATTTCTCGAGATTAGGTTCTAGGCTAGGCATTCCGTGAAAAAAAAAATTTACTACAATATGTGACATAACTTCTTACTATACAGCAATCGATAATGCGATCAAAAAAGGTAACATATTTACTTCAAATTTTATTTATCAACTATTGCTGAGATTTCTTATTCCCAAATAAAGTTACAGATGAAAATGGCCAAAATACTCGTCTAAACCTAAAATTTAAGAATGTAACAGCGGTTGTCTCTTTTCTTGACATCCAGTCAATGAAATTCATGTGATCTGATTTAAACATTCAAGGCCAAACAAGGATAATTTTAAGTTAAAAGAAGTAAAGTTCCTTATAGCATTTGAAGTTTGTTTTGTGTTATTGTTAGGTTAATCCCGTTTCCAAAAAGAAACAATAACTGAATGTATTCCCCAACAAATTTCACAAATGCATACAAAATGGTTAAAGAACATGAAAATTTCAGTGAAAAAGGCATCAATGCTACTCTCAGAGATAGAGTTTTGCATAAAGTTGACCCAGAGACTAGTTTTTTGAAAGTATCCGGTGTTATTGTGTTACGGTTTATTAGGCTATATTGTTTAATTTGTAACTTATAAAATATTTATAATTTATTTTCATAATTTGCTATATTGTGCAATTCGTTATTGTTAGCACTATTGTCCATTATCAACTAATGTTCAAATTGTTTTGGCCCCATAGTTTTGTTTATATCTGACGTCACGACTCTAGGACCAGTTTTCAAAATGGCCATCTCCGCTTCGTTGGTGCTTAGACTGCTCACTTCTTTGTTTATCAAATAAAAAATAATGAATACAGTGTAAAGTTTTACGAAAAAATAGATGTACTTTAGATATGCTATTAATAATTTAGTGTCAAAATTTTCATTAAGTGATTAAAGTGGAAGACATTCTTAGGGTAACGACTCATGGACCTCCGAGGATATATATTCGCGAGGCTTGCCGAGCGAATATAACCATTTCAACGAGTTGGATAGAGCAAATATAAAATCACACAATTATAGATGTTCTATTTATCTCATACAATTTGATTTATATTATGAAGCTTTTGAGACAGTCCCTTGTGTGACCCAAATTGGATTTTTTTATCAAAGATTAAAAACGATGATGCAACGTTGTGTTATGCGGCTATTGTGACCTTGCGCAATACAATTTAGTACGTCATTCCTGAGATAAATCTAACTGTTTTAATGTAAAGTTTCACTGAAATAAACCTTAAAATAATTTTTTAGCTCTAGATAATTTTTCTTAGAGCTTATTCACTTGATTAAATGGAAATTCCGATTAGAAGACTTGAATAATCAGTTTTGTTGACATACACAAAGTTGCGAATGCTCGTTAGTTTGAATTGACTCGAACGAGGAACAGTTGTTGATGCATGATGTTTCATAAAACAAACACTAGGCTAGCCTTATGATTCAAGAATAAGGATGCTTACTGGTGGTGGAATAAAAGTCTTATGAAACATTATTTCGGTAAGTTCTTGTATATAAACACAACCAGAGCGCTCTGTTTTCATCGCGTCGTCAGGATGAACTCAATCCTTGACAGTTAACGTAATTTGTAACTGTGTTTGTTTTATAAACTTCACAAAGCAAATTGAAAGTTGGAAATGGCTAAATTTATCAAAAATCTTGATAAACAAGAAAAAAGGGTCTTGTGGTTACGGTTTTGAATATCTTTGCAAAAAAGGTAGGGGGGGGCTAACCTCCCCCCCCCCCCCCCCCTCACAATAGCCCCCCGGTTCCGACGCCTGTGCTACGCAGTTATGTGTTTTCCTTCATATTTGTAACTTTGACAAAATCAATTTTATATTAATTTTTGTAGTAGATATAGTTATGTTGAAAGTACTAGCAAATTTTCGAAAATAGGTCACTGAAGCGTTGAAGCGAGGGGCTGTGTCAAAAGTAGTTCCGACCGGAAGTATTTGATATAGCATCACCCGTGTGATATAGCAAAGGTTTATCGCACGGGTAATATACACCACACGTATGAGATATATATATATATATATATATATATATATATATATATATATATATATATATATATATATATATATATATATATATATATATATATATCAGGCTTGGGGTAATGCTAAATGTAATGGTAATGCATTGCAATGCATTACATGTTTTCAAAGTAATGCTAGTAATGTGTAATGCCTCAGAATTAGCATTACAAGTAATGCTAATGTAATGCATTACTTTCCAAAATCTAGTGTAATGGTGGCATTACATGGCATTACTTTGCATTACTATGCATATTTATGCATGTTCACTTTAAAAAATGTGATGAATAAATGAATAGTTGAAATTGAATTTTATTAAATTTATTTTTAAAGAAGAAAGAAATAATTCTAATTGAGAAAAAAATGTTTTAATTGTACATGTTTTATTAAAAAAGGTTTTTTAAAATTAATATTTGAATTGTTTATATTACTAAAGATAACAGCACAATTTCATAACATTTTTAAGAGTGTTGTTATTAAGAGTTTTTAAACAATTTACTCCAATTAGTTTGCACTTCAATAAGAAATGTGTCAACAACACACTATGCCCCCAGGATAATCTAAGTATCAAAACAATCTATTGTTATAAGAAGTGCTAAACACCCCAATCCCCTTCCCTTCGCTATGTCACAATAGAATAGGAGACAGACATGCACCTTTAAAAGCAAAATGAATTCACTGTCCATCCATGATGAAAATCAATATCACTTCCAATATTATAACCCATTTGAAAATAATCTTACTTATTTTCTCTCTCTCTCTCTCTCTCTCTCTCTCTCTCTCTCTCTCTCTCTCTCTATCTATCTCTCTCTCTCTCTTTCTCTCTCTCTCTCTTGTATATTAATTACACTGTACATTAGTTTGGACTTATAGAAAATACAAGATTTATGTATATAATCTATTATTGCACTTAATAAATCCTAAGATAAAGATCGTCAAACAGTATTTTCCAGTCCAAGCTTTGACTGCTCCTGCAAAACATTTATTTAGTATAGCCCGGAAGATGGATGCATTTAAAAGATGAACCCTTTGAAACTTCGATCATAAAGTGCAACAGCAATCTTTTGTCTTAAAGTGTCCTCCGTAAAAAGAAATACGATTAAAATATATTAAAAACTAGACACGATCTCGTTGCGAGCAACGAGGAGGTCTTCCGTCTGATTTTAGAATTTGAGATACATGTTCGATCTTGATTTTGCTATTTAACAGCTAAACATGATATAGAATAGAACAACGGGGTCTACATTCTATGGGCCAGATACTATTTTGTTTCAGGGATAAGAGCTTTGTTCAACAAGTGTTTAGAAATTCGTTACCGTTCTTGAGATATCTGAGAAAATAAATTTTTAGGGGCCAGTCCCTAACCTCCTTATTGGAGCCGCTGAACCAAATTTTGAAGGTTGCATTTTGTAAATTACATCATTTTGAGCATCTTTCCTTCTACCCTGCATTTCAAAATATTTTCCTTTTTGAGATATAGCTGGTCATAGTTTATGGACTGATCACCCCTAAAAAATCCTTATTCCATAACACATGATAAAATCATTATACATTACTTTGATACAGAACCGTAAGATAAACATATTTGCTTCTATAGCCTTTCATTAAATTTCCCTCAGTTAAGAGCTACAGTTGAAAATTTTTAGAGCCCTTTAGTTCCCTAATTCTAGGGGTCAGCCCCTTTTTTTTATATCAAATAAAAGGTCATTTAAATCTCAACACATTTTGTTCAACAACTGTTTAGAAATTCGTTACCGTTTTTGAGAGATATGGGAAAGAACGTTTAAGGGGCTGATCCCTTAACTCCTTATAGGGGCCGTTTAACGAAATTTTGAAAGTTGCATATTATTTAGTACATCATTCTGAGCATCTTTTCTTCTTTACTGCATTTCAAAATAGTTTTCCTTTCTGAGATATTGGTGATCAAAATTCTATAATTTTGGCCCTTAGAACCCCCTTATTATGTAACACATGATAAAATCATTACATTGCTTGGCTACATAATTGTAAGATAAACATATTTGCTTCTATAACCGTTCAAAAAATATCCCTCAGTAAAGGGCTAGAGATAAAAGACTTTAGAGCCCTTTGGTCCCCTAATTTTAGGGGCCAGCCCCTTTTTCTCGATATCAAATAAAAGGTCATTTAAATCTCAACACATTTTGTTCAACAACTGTTTGGAAATTCGTTACCGTTCTTGAGATATATGAGAAAGAACATTTAAGGGGCTGATCCCTGAACTCCTTATAGGGACCGTTTAACGAAATTTTGAAAATTGCATATGATTTAATACATCATTTTGAGCATCTTTTCTTCTATACTGCATTTCAAAAAAATTTCCTTTCTGAGATATATGTGATCAAAATTCTATAATTTTGGCCCCTAAAAACCCCTAATTACGTAACACATGATAAAATCATTACATTGCTTGGATACATAACTGTGAGATAATCATATTTGCTTCTATAACCGTTCACAAAATATCCCTCAGTAAAGGGCTACAAATAAAAGACTTTAGAGCCCTTTGGTCCCCTAATTTGAAGGGCCAGACCCTTTTTCTTGATATCAAATAAAAGGTCATTAAAATCTCAATACATTTTGTTCAACAACTGTTTAGAAATTCGTTACCGTTCTTGAGATATATGGGAAAGAACATTTAAGGGGCTGATCCCTGAACTCCTTATAGGGGCCGTTTAACGAAATTTTGAAAATTGCATATGATTTAATACATCATTTTGAGCATCTTTTCTTCTATACTGCATTTCAAAAAAATTTTCCTTTCTGAGATATATGTGATCAAAATTCTATAATTTTGGCCCCTAAAAACCCCTAATTACGTAACACATGATAAAATCATTACATTGCTTGGATACATAACTGTGAGATAATCATATTTGCTTCTATAACCGTTCACAAAATATCCCTCAGTAAAGGGCTACAAATAAAAGACTTTAGAGCCCTTTGGTCCCCTAATTTGAGGGGCCAGCCCCTTTTTCTTGATATCAAATAAAAGGTCATTAAAATCTCAATACATTTTGTTCAACAACTTTTTAGAAATTCGTTACCGTTCTTGAGATATATGAGAAAGAACATTTTAGGGGCTGATCCCTGAACTCCTTATAGGGACCGTTTAACGAAATTTTGAAAATTGCATATGATTTAATACATCATTCTGAGCATCTTTTCTTCTATACTGCATTTTAAAATATTTTTCCTTTCTGAGATATATGTGATCAAAATTCTATAATTTTGGCCCCTAAAAACCCCTAATTACGTAACACATGATAAAATCATTACATTGCTTGGATACATAACTGTAAAATAAACATATTTGCTTCTATAACTGTTCACAAAATATCCCTCAGTAAAAGGCTACAGATGAAAGACTTTAGAGCCCTTTGGTTCCCTAATATTAGGGGCCAGCCCCGTTTTCTTGATATCAAATGAAAGGTCTTGTAAATATAAACTTTTTTTGCATTACATGTTTTAACAAAATATTTTTCAGAAAAGAGATAAACTAAGAAAACCATGAAAAATTACGACGTTTTTTTAGTCTCAATTTTCCGGACCAGGCGAGCTTTAACGCCTTTTGAGCATGACAAATATAAATGCCAAATTGCACATCTACAATCTCTTGTCTTCAATCCCTGAAAGTTTGAACTCAATATCTTTTACCGTTTAGGAGGAGATCCCTGGACAAGCCGACCCTCTGAAAATCGCTAAAACGTCATTTTCTCAAGAACGGAAATGACGTCATCAAAATAAAAAAATGTATATTAAGTTCGGACTAATATCTATTAGATCTGAAAGTTTCACGAAAATCGGTTCAGCCATTTCCGAGAAATCGCCTGCACAAATTTTGTAAGAAAAAAAAAATAATAATAATAGGGAAAAAGAAACCGAACGAAAACAATAAGGTCTTCCGTTGGAAAACGGAAGACCTTAAATATAACTGGGAAAAAGGATCTGTTTCTAAAGTAATAAAATTAAGTGTCCAAAATTATAAAGATTTGTGTAATCTTGGGATATATCTATATTAAGCTTTTAAAAACCGCAACATTATTTCATAAATTGTTTTTGTTACGCATGTTATCCTGTGTCTCTATTTCATATCTGATATTGTATCATGCCAAATGTCTATAAATATCATTTTACTTATGTAATATGTTGTTCATATTGCTACAATATGATTATATATTGAGCAAATAAAAAATGACTCTTGTTTATTCATTGATTTTGAACCTGATACTGAGCATGAAGCTGTAGATATGTTAAAGAGTGTTGTATATTTGAAACATTTGCAAAAACTCTTTATTAGCTTTACTTTAAAAAAAAAAAGTAATGGTAATGGTAATGCATTACTTTACTCATGTAATGGTAATGTAATGCATTACTTCAAGAAAATCAAGTAATGGTAATGGTAATTTAATGCCCAAATTCATGAAGTAATGGTAATGTAATGCATTACTTTACAATGTAATTCGCCCCAAGCCTGATATATATATATATATATATATATATATATATATATATATATATATATATATATATATGACCTTGAAAAATGTCCTAGACCATTGAGCCTTGTTGAGTATATAAGCCTTGTTTGATTGGTGCCTTAATTAATATACATTTATACATTGTATATTTTATTTGGAAATACATAATTTAGGATACCATGCCTTACGCGACATACGACCTTGATTTTTAGCTCCATATTGCGACTAGACTGTTTTAAGCTACTTTAAGCAGAAAAAACAAATTTTGGCATTCCACTTTGATCAACATACCGCTGGTCAGATTAAATATGAAATATACATATGATTATGAAAACTTGATAATGAATCGGAGCAAAAATTTTGAGAATTTCTTTATGGTTTTAGAAAACATTATCGAATGCATTCAAATATATAACATTACTCAAAGATGAGCATTACTTACCAGCTATAAACTGAGTTTATCAACTTTCCTTAGATCAGTTTATAAGTGATCAATTATATCTATAAATGATGAATTTTAAACGATATGAATAATTATCAATATTTCAGGTTTTGACTGAAATACAATGTATTTTTAATAGTTCAATATTATTGAAAAAATGTATCAAAAGAAACGAATACCTCGCACTCACTGGTAGAAGGAATAACATACTCATTGCAATGCTTACTGTTGATATTGTCCGGACTCTGGATATTTAAAGACTTCGCGCAAATTGTTCAGCACAGTTTCCTGCGGTGTGGAACTGCATGTTAACACTGTTTCCTCTGCAATAACAAGGATTTCTTGAGACAGAGATTATACTGATACCACGGAACTATCTACTCCTTCCCAACAACTTCCCTAAAGATATTCAAAATATATATTCTTTTAAATTTGTATAATTTAATAATAAAGTTAACAGGAAAAAAAATTGAAATTAAGGGGTAAGAAAACATTACATATCTTCTTCTATAAATTAGATTAGCAAAAGCATTTCTGTCAACATTCTGCGAAGTTGTAGGTGATATGAAAGTGAAAAGAAAAGAAATCTTACCTTGAGAAAGAACGACTTTTATCAAGTAAAGAATACAGAGAGTGATTCTGACGTTCAGCCTTAGTATTCCCATGTTTCTTCCTGAATAAAGTATTTGATTAGACCTAGTTTAATTTCATAAGAAAAGAAGCTTTTGTTTGGTATCAGCATAAAACATATTTATTTAAAGTCATAAAAATTATCTAATTGGTCCATTTTTACTTCTACCACTGCAGATAGTGTTTTGTATATTCTAGTCATTCACGGGTAAAGTTATTTCTCAAAAAGATTGAAACTTTTTTTTCGTTTCAAACTGCATAAATGAAGAGTTAAGCATGCATGTATGTTCCTCATATCAAGCAATGTTCTGACTTGCGTCTCCTCTCCATTGCTGTTTGACCACAAAGTGTATCATAAAAGATTAATGTGAGTTGAAGTTAAGATCATCGCTTTTTTAAATTTATATTCTTCATACCGTACTGTTATTTTACCAGTAATTTAAGGTCACATCAACGGCCCATCATTTATCCGATTAAGCATGCTCAATTGCTTGCATATGTCAATATACGATGTGTTTTAAGCAAAGTTGTTTTTAACATGCTTAAGCAACCGAGGTGGCAAAGGGGGTACATTTTGACCTTGTTATGCAGCGATTATATTTTATACAGTTAATGACTGGGTATGAGGGCAACATATGAATCATTGGTCCCCAAGGTAAAAATGTTATCTGATGCCGCAGACCGAACCCTACAATATCAATTTTAGGTCCAACAATTCATACGCTGCCCATATCCCAGTCAATGACTGTTTTGTTATACTCTTCACTTAAAATATATGACTTAAATATGCCTGTGACGTCGTTTTTTGTATCATACCAAATGCAACTCTTTCTGCACTCATCTTCGGCTATTTCCGATCTCCCGAATTTGGACAAAAACTCAAACAGTTTTGACGTTGGACTAGTAGACCGGTCAACATTGAAATTGTCAGACTGGTTGAAAAAACATTCGTTTAATTTGACTTTTCATACGTAAGATTCATATAGAAAAATATTTATAAGGGAATAGCAAACAGTTATAGTATTAATATACTACTGAATAATACACACATACAACACGCAACACACATATACACACACAGAGAACTATTTAAACACCAAATGATAAAAGAAATCTTTCTTTTATCATTTGGTTATTAAATAGCTCATGTTTTGAATCTTCGTTATTCCTTGCAAGCTATAGGGATATTTTTTGTACAGCTAATAGAGTTAATGTGGTTTATTACCTTAATACTGAAATGAAGCACAGAGTTGTTGGATTGTGTTTTTGCAATTTCAGTCCAAAAGTTGAAAACAATTGAAAATTGCAAGAACCGAGCGTGAAAATAAAAGTATGTTTACTGATAGTGTTTCTGAAAATTAAGCCTTTGAGCAAATCCAAAATTTATTTTAGAAAAGTAAAAAATTTATAATTAGTATTATATGAGTTTCATTGTGAGATACATGTGTGTATTTTTACAGTTTAAAAATTTTTTTACTTTATTAAAAATGTACGCTCCTTAAACGCATCAAAAGTATACGATTTTTAATGAGTTATATTTACAAACATCAATTGAAAATACAATTCAAACGCAATTTGTACCATGTTTTTATATGAATGACTTGGTTCATTTTTATTCTAAGAGCCAAAAACATTCAGAGGGACCTTTCCTTAAAAGAATGTGTTTTGTAAGGTAGCGAAACGGATAATTTTGTTATGTCATATAGATTGTCAAGACGTCCACTGTAGGAAACATATGTACAGAGACATCAACACGTGTTATTATTATTCATTGTAAGAAGACGTCGATTAGGACTGTATACGCGTGTACAAGTGTCACTTTTAGTTCATAATGAATCATTGCACCCGGTATCTTGGTCAAGTGATTCATAACAGTATGAGTCTGTCTCGTCTTCATACAGTCTTTCTATTCGGGGGTATGTGTGGGCACAGGTGCTATCTGGAAAATTGTCCAAGGTTTATGTTACCGTTTAAGAAAAGCAGACCATAGAATGAAAATGGCAAAACGTTACTCATTTTACTTATGTACAAATATTCAAGTCAGCCACGTCATAAGATCGTTTCACCTGCATGAAGCATTTTCTGACTTATGAAACATCATTTTAATGCTTTGTTTTTTTTTTTTTTTAATCTTCTAAACACATTGTCAATATAATTAAAAGAACGAAAAAGCATCTTAGGAAGCCAACTGTACACGGGCTCTGTATCCTTTTTTTTTTTTGTAAATAAAATTTGTACAATTGATACATGTCTTTGTAATGTGAAAAGTCTTCCGAGGTTATTCTGCATGTAATACTGTTGTATTAAATTAGGTCAAGTGCAAGAAGAGCTTACTTTTTAGTTAATAAATCAATATGACTTATATACTTACACCTTTCACCGTATTGGAAAAAGCTTATTGGTCTGCAATGATAAGGTGTTTTCCAAAGATTTTATAATTTGTCAGCTACGCCGCTTTTGGCGTCAAAATATTATGGAAATTTATGTAATACAATACACATACACTTATAATTATATATTGCGGTCAATTTTTCAAATCATTCTAGTTTTGACTTCTACAACAGTTCGCTACAATGAAGGCAAAAGGGCATATTTATATATTGATATGAATTTCCTATCAAATCTTCCTATCTTGTAGGTCTATTTAGCAGCTTTGAGTAGTAGTTTTAGATATCTTTTCTTTGAGCATGCGTTCTGCACCAGGTGTTTATGTGCCGTTTTGAAAGAAAAAAAAAACTATTTTTTATCAACACTTTATTGTCTATTTTATTCAACGTCTATGTCAAATTTTACAGAATACTGTCGATTAGCAAAAGTAAATAGAGAGTTGATATAATTTCCGAACATCCCTCGTATACGAATATTTTATTGTCAATTTTTCATTGTTATTATTATAATGTTTTACAATTTTAAAAGCTTTCTTTTTATTAATAATTCGATTTAACTTTTAATTTTTATACTGAGTGGTTATTTCTTTTAAATCATTGAAAAAAAAATTTATAAATGACAGGACTACCCACATATTATTGCAAATGATAAACAAATTAAACTTATGCAATTAATGCCCCAGTGAGACCAGAAAAAAATGTTTACATGAGAGAGAGAGAGAGAGAGAGAGAGAGAGAGAGAGAGAGAGAGAGAGAGAGAGAGAGTTGCCACATACCTGTGAAGACCACGGAGTTTGATTTGGATCAAGAAGAATTGTACCAGAATATTTATCCTATTCACGTCATACGTCTTTCAATCAGCAAAAAATGCTGTTTACTTCTTCCTCAACACATAACGGTTATAGCTAATTTGACGTTATGAAAAAAAAGCAGAAAAAACCAAGCGAGCATTTCCTGTTGCATGTACCTTCGTACATAAACCTTGAGGGTATACGTATAACTAACATAAGTCATCAAGTTTATTATATATACAAGTAATCCAACATTAATTGTGAAGGAGAAACACAATAAATACAATATGTTATACATGTACATTCTTTCGAATAGATAAAATTCAGAGCAGTCATCTTGTTGTTACATATTTAATATGTTCAATTAAGTGGGATGGGTGGTGATGGCCTCCTTTATACTATATCAATCTCTTTCTGAATAAATATAGTATAATATATACCTATTTACTTGCTATGTCGACGATAGTCAGATTATTGTACCCCTCGACAAGGGAAAAGTTGCTGTCGAAGGATGGAAAGTACACTTGTTATTATCCAATATACAGTAAGTAGGTACAGTGTATTTCATTATACCGAAGAAAAATTTACGGCGATGCTGATTTTTTTTTTTTTTTTTTTTTTGTAAACTAATAAGAGTAATCGGACATTTATTACTCCATTGTACGTAGCGCGATTTGGATTCCACCAGAAGAGTTTCGAGCTTTAAAACAAGGGAAATCGAATGCCGCCGTTGAATAGTTCCTGTGACTATTTACCATAGTCCGATATCACGGATACTCATAAATACTATTTCACTATTAGGTAGAGTAGTGTGTTTATGTTTTGACATAAATTTCATCGCAGATGTAACCAGTAGGAGGCTTAGTGAATTTATGAAAAGTACACGTAACTTAACATTATTTACTATTTAAACTCGAGTTTTCAGACATAAAATTTGTTTTTTGTGCCCCTACCGGAGGTTCCCACTTATTAATCTCAATTTAGTTTCATACAATGTTCACTCTACCGCATGTGCGATAGATTTTTTTTCACAAGAATGTGTAAAGAAATACAAAATCCTTATAAACAAACATAAAAGAAAGCAAATACTGTAGATTCCTTATTTTACGCGAGTACTTATATCCGCGATTCAACGATTCTCCATCAAATCGCGAGAACATGAAATCGCGAATGCCGAAATTTTATCATAGTTTCATGTAGTTTACATGTGTCGGAATATTAAAAGCGAAATTTTAACTGAATTCGCGAGACGAGCTTCTCGCGATTTTACGCTGATATTAATTCCTCGCTTTTAATTAGGAATTTACAGTATTACTATGAATATGCTGATGTCAATGTTATACTGTGAATATTTTGTACATTATCATTGCACAATGTAGAAACAGTCTGGTTTCCATTTTACCAATTTACGTTGAATAATAAGGCTTGTATATTCCACGGCCTGAAAGCTGCTTATAATATCACGTAGTTTATATTTATTTCATTTCGTTACAATTATTCCTCATTTCAAAACATGCATGGAGGTGATTTTTGTTTATTTATTGTTGCCATTAAACGCGATAACAACATATCAAATAGCAATAATTAAATAAACCTTATATTAAAAGAAATTTTTTAAAATGCTTTCAGATATTTCTAATAGTTTTCATCAAATGGTAACAAATTCGTTAAATTCCTAATCAGATGAATAATCTAGTTTTGTGATCCATTTTTTAACTCAAGTGTTCTCATCAAAGTGTGTTCTGAGGTACTTTCCTATCCCTTTTTTTCCTTTTTTTTTGCATAAATTGGAATAATTATATATTTTTTAATGTAAAATTTGATCTTAGAAAGTAGCACCTGTATGTAAAGCATTGAACTGTCATAAGTTGGGATCAAGGTAAGATTGTTGGGGATGACATCGCAATTCAGAATTATGAAAAACAACAAATTTTTTAAAAAAAATCTGATAAGATAAACGAATACATTTTTGTTCTATCATTACATGAATAAAAATTTCGTATATTTTGTAAATGACAATTAATTTTAAATTGACGGAAAACTATATTCCCCAACAACCCACTTGAAAGAATGCGCTACATATATTCTTCCGTATAATTAATGCCTTTTATACAAAATTGACTTTTGAGTTGAAATCACAAATTCGCTTTGAATTGTAGCTATACAATCCGTGTTGCAGTATTCTTTATGGATATTTGATAGGATGGTGCTTTGTTTGACATAATTACAACACATATTGTTTGAGGAATTGAAATGGTATTTTATTAAGCCTGCATGAATAATAAAGTATCATGCCAAAAAAACTATTAAAACAGTTCAAAATACAACAGACAAAAAACACAATACAATCATGTGTTAGAAAGGATTGTGACTAAATAAACATACAGAATTTGCCACGATCCTAATTATGCAATATAAAAATGGAAAACTCAGTATTGTGGCTAAAATCGATCTGAACTTATAAAACATGATAATTTGGCAAGTAGTATGCATTCACAAAGTGTCAAAGATGGGATATCTTCCGCTAATTATCAAACCTGTGATACTCAACAATATGGCATGCCCCATCCGCTGGTTTTTACGGTCCTTGTTCAATATTCTTTGGCATCAATTCTTGCATTTTAAGTGTAATGTTTAGTCTCATCTTTAGCTTGTTTGGCGATACCAATAATGTTCGTTCAATTGGATGTCGATTTGGGTTACTGCTAAATCTGAATAGATTTATTATTATCGAAAAATTGTTGATATTTGACTGGTCGGATTTATAGTAAGGTATATCTGCGTATTTCGCGTATCATCAACAACAGAAGCACCACGGATATTAAAGTCCCACACGATAAGATTATAATCCGTTTTAAATCTTTCACTTCATCTGGTACATTAATTGTCATCATTTTTGAAGGCTCTTGTGTCATTGTGTCTAGGATACAAATGATATTTAACAAGATTTTTCCTAAAACTGTAAAATTCTGAGTTGTTGCTTTCATTTTATGCACCGCATTTATGTATAGGAAGACAAGGAAAACACAATAGGTTTTTGGATGCAATCAAATAAGAGTCTCTAAAAGGCACTAGATAGGCATGCTACATGTCAATATTTTTTAAAAGTTGGGATGACTAATAAACAGTGAAAGTAATTGTCCTTTTCGATATATTTCATTTCATCAGAAAAATGTACAACATGACTACTTTATATTAAATGAAATATATCGGAAAGGACATAATTATTGGCAAGCCCTTTGATATTTACGCCCAGTTATCACCGTTTGAAACACGTTTTCTCAAGTTTCTAATTAGCACTCATTTTAGTGAAAACTTTTGTGAGTATCTTATATATAAAGCTGCTAGTGCTAGTATAACCACACGTAATACGGTGTACTAACCGTAGCAAAATAAACATGTATCTCTAAATTGTGTCACTCTTTATGCAAAGAAATTGAAGAGGCGTTGATAATTATAAGAAGCATTTCTATTACACGTGTGCTTGTAAAAAAAAATGTTTTACCCATTTTAGTCTTGGAATCATTCACCTCATCTGATATAGAAGTTGATAGTTTGAAAGTTTGATAAGTCTGTGTTGCTGTATCTAGCATAAAAATCAATGATTTTGAATTTTTAAAAGGTCAAAGTATATTTAGTAAAGGCTTTGCAAAATTAAAACTATGATAATGTATAATGATATACTTTACCGTTCCTTGCATCGCATCCATAGACAGGATGGCAATAGGAACAATAGCATATTTGGGTGCAGTCTGGACCATACAATTGTAAAGGACACGGATTAGAGCAGTTTTTTCCAAAATAACCAGCTGGACACGCTACATGAAATATATAATTATGTTTGATAAAAGAAAACAAATATCACTTTTAACATATAAATTTAATATAATGAAATAAAATTACATATTGTTTAATGTTCTTTTTTCTATTGTTTTCATTTGCAAAAATCATAATATGATATACTAACATTATTGGTGTTTTGAGGTCAATTCGATGCATTTAGCTACACAAGAAGTACAATATTCACGAAGCCCGAAGAGCGAAATGAATAATTATATAACTTGTTTTTCGGAGGCAGGTAAATCATCGGATCATCTGATCAAAACAGCAACAATTGGTTTTTTTTTTATGTTTTTGCGACTTTAAATAGACATCAAATTCAGTGCTATCTCATCATCTTTACTTCGGGGTGTTTTTTTAATGTCAGCTGCTTAAAGTCATCGCCAGTATTATCTTATTACATTGACTTTTTTTAACCGTCAGATGGTTTAAGTTATTTAAGCGTTGAATTATTATTTTTTTTGAAAGATATGGTCTCATAACTGCAAGGGTGTGTGCATACAAATTGAAGAACGCGCGCTAGCGCGTTATGAAAATTTGTTTGCACACACTGTTGGAGTTGTGAGATTACATCTTTCAAAACATAATGATTCAAAGCTTATATTTTCGTTTTTAACATTTATTCTCTTTCTGGAAACATGTTGATTTTTCAAAACGATTTATTCAACGAGTAATGTGCAATTAACGGAGGAGCCATTGGAACAGCCGAATCATGCTGAAAAATAGTGCTCAGAGATTTGATAACTTATA